>NW_013665620.1:1120084-1168181 GCF_000517525.1 Limulus polyphemus
TTTTATTGTTGAGATCACACAGACTCAAAAAGTGTTTTCTTTTATGTTTAAAATTATAATTTATTCAGGATCTTCCATTGAGTATGAGATTAAAAGAAAATGTCAATATTATTACACAAGATGAAAATTAGTTATTATATAAATAAAATTGCTCAGAATCACATAGCAGTTTAAAGTTTAATCAAACCTTTGATCATTGCGAATAATTTTCATTTCATATTACTTATAACTATTGTTATGTTATTCTGGAATTAACGATTTCAGGTAATAACTACGAAATACAGAATGTAACTTAACATTAAAATAACTTGTAGCTTCTGAATTTAATATCTTAATACTCAGTCAGTAGTTTTTATTCTTTATGTATTAAACGAATGTAGCTAGACTTTTTATTTTGTTATTTCAATTAAATTAAGTGGTATTCATATAAATTACGACTCTTGTGGTCGAGAAATGATACATTTCGAGCATTCTGTTACAAGTTAACGGACATTTAAAAGTTTTTAGATTGAAATTTCATCCAACAGCCTCACTTTGAAGATTTTTCACTACTTATTTTTCACGTATATTATTACATATAGACTTTAACTACTCTCTGCACTTTCCTAATCAGGAAACGAAATCTGACACTTTTCAGCTCTGGGCTCGAACTAAATATGACATCGAAATAGTCTGTTAAGGCCAAAGGTTGGCATAAACTTTTAGTTTATAATCTTGTTAAGTTAGACAGATAAAAACATCGATAAGGCATTACGTTATCAAATATAACCCATCTGTTTGGCCTCAAAAGTATCGTATTTTATTATATGAATACTTAGTACGAAATACTTTCAAAAGAATTAAGAATAGATAAAAACTCCTATAAATTTTGTCTATAAAGCTTCTAAAATTATTTGATATCTTACGTGCTGCCATCTATCGGTTTTATACGTATTTACTTTTCCCAGCCTTCCAGACATGGCATGACCAGATGATAAGGACGCTCGACTCGCAATCTGCGGGTTGCGGATTCTAATTTAATCCTAGCCGTAGGGGTGTTATGATGTTACGGTCAATTCCACTATTCGCTGGTAAAAGAATAACCCTAGATAACCCTAGCTACATTCACTGTAGTCTTTCACTACTAAATTAGGGACGGCTAGCGCAAATAACCTTAGTGTAGCTTTGCACAAAATTCAAACCAAACCGTACCCAGCCCTAATGGCCCAACGGTACAAATCAGGTTTGGATGCTCGTGGTAGCCATACTAAATACTTTTAAGTTTATTCTTTATGTTTAAAGAAATATAAAAAAAGTTGCATATACTTAGAAGATTCAAACTATAGAGATAATTTATTTTTTTATTTCTAAAACTAAGGTAAGCATGAATAGCAAGGTATATATATAAAAACATTAGTATAAAAGTATTACAATAAGTTGGACTTATAATTATACTTGTTTAGAAGAGTTTATATTTGAAATTTCATATCGTGGTTTATACTGTTATTGCATGGTAACTGTTCCCAAAGTTATGCGAGTGTTCGTTGTACAAATCTATTTATTATTTCGTAGACAAAAAATCACGGTTGATTTATAAATATATCAAATTTTGAAACAAACGTTATCATTCGTAATAAAACTAAAAAAATTCTTTTTGCTTTTCGAACCTATTCTCCCAACACTAAAGGAAAGAGATAAACATGGGCGTTACTTATGCAATTACGTTTCGCTAGAACTCAGAAACGTGTTTCAATAGATTATATAAACATGTAACTGGGTTTCAATATAGTATATGGATATATACAACCACGTTTTATTAGTTTTGGTAAAAATGTACATGATTTTCGCTAGAGTTCATAAGAGCTGGGTGTAGCCTAATAGTTAGCGTGTCCGGACTATGAATTCGAGGGTTCATGTCGCAAAAACACGTTCGGCAGTTTGGAGCCGTGGGTGTGGTATAATAGTGACAGTCAAAGCGAAGTCCAAGAGTTGGCCATGGATGCCGTTGACTAACTGTCTTCTGTTTTCTTTCAGTTCAAAACTAGGGTAGCTCGTGTGTAACTTTGTTCAAATCTTCTCAAAACAGGCACATTTTATTACATGAAACCATGTTTCAATAGACTGTATAAATATGTTACCGCATTTTAATAGCTTTTATAAACATGTAACTGTAACAGAGTTTCTATAGGCATAACAGTGTTTCAGTAGACCTTGTAACAATGTTTCTCCTGAATTTAGAAACATGTAACAATAATTCACAATAATATTTTAACAGTAGACCTTGTAACAATATTTCTCCTGAATTTAGAAACATGTAACAATAATTCACAATAATATTTTAACAGTAGACCTTGTAACAATATTTCTCCTGAATTTAGAAACATGTAACAGTAATTCACAATAATATTTTAACAGTAGACCTTGTAACAATATTTCTCCTGAATTTAGAAACATGTAACAGTAATTCACAATAATATTTTAACAGTAGACCTTGTAACAATGTTTCTCCTGAATTTAGAAACATGTAACAATAATTCACAATAATATTTTAACAGTAGACCTTGTAACAATATTTCTCCTGAATTTAGAAACATGTAACAATAATTCACAATAATATTTTAACACACTGACAATTTTTCACTAGATTTTGTAAAAATGAAATCGAGTTTTATTACAATATAGAAACAAGTTACTATGTTTCATTAAAATTTAGAAACATCTAACAGTGTTTCATTATAATTTGTCAACATGTAGCCGTGTTTTAATATAACTTATGCGCATGTGCATGTAAGAGTGTTTCCGTAAACATGTAAAAGAGTGTGACACTTGAATTCAGAAACACGTAATAGTATTTCATGTAATAATAGTCCCTCAGTGGCATAGCGGTATGTCTGGGAAGGTACAACGCTAGAAACCGGGTTTTGATACCAGTGGTGGGCAGAGCATAGATAGCCCATTGTGTAGCTTTGTGCTTAATTTCAAACAAACAAACAATGTAATAATAATATTTATTAAAAATGTAGAAACTAACAATATTTTGTTGGAACTCATCAAAATGTAACAGTATTTCATTAGACGTTAGGAAAATCCTAATACTGTTTCACCAAAACTTAGAAATATGTAACAAACTTTGTTTCGATCAAATTTCGAAACATATCAATTCTGATTCACTTGAACTTAAGTAAGAGATGTTTTAGTAAGAGATAGCGACTAATAACAGAGCCCCCCCCCCCAAATAATAATCACCCTCTGCACTTTGGAGCTGAGGGTGCGTTATCAGAGTTACAGACAAATCCCACTATTCAGTCTGATAAGCAAGAGCTGGTGGTGGGTGGGGTTCACTAGCTCCCCTCGGTCCAGTCTAGCACTTCAAGATCACAGACTCCTGGCGCATATAACCAGGAAGTTTTATTTGAAACACAAATAACGGTGTTTCATCAAAGGTTAGAAAGAAACTAACTAACTTAAAAGTTTGAAACATGTTACTGTATTCCAATAATGTTAATGGACGTGTAACAATTTGAAATAATATCCGAAGATGTTTATTATTTTTGAGAAAAATTCTAATGCTTTGTTTGTTGTAAAGCACAAAGCTACACGATGGGCTACCAGTGATCTGCCCACTATGGGTATAACCAGATTTTTAGCGTTATAAGCCTTCACTTGCCGCTGAGACACCAGGGACTAATGTGCATGTCTAAACTAGAGAAAAAAAAGTCAGTTTTACTAATCGCAAACAGTGTTCAGATAAAATATTTAAAAGTGGTTTGAAGGTGAGGAACTTAATTTTATATTCTATATTTTATGCAATTAACTAAAGAACAGGAGAGGGACTATATTAAATAGAAAGGATTCCCGAAATTCTAAAATTAATAGTACATATGAATTTGTCTATATGGAAAAATCTGTCACCTGATCAAACCTAATATGATTAGTTACCATTATTTTATTAAAACAGTTTTTCGTGAAAGTGCGTTTCATATAGTTCCGTCATGAATATATATATATATATATACACACACATACATTGTTGGAAATAAGTATGGAAACGGTGAGCGAAAAGAGTATAAAAGGCAAATATTATTCGTATGCCACCCATTTATAACGTGAATATGAATTATACTAGAGTGGAGTCACATGCTGATAGATTGCACTGTGAGTGGTTATCATTCAACCAATCAGAAAGTGCCACATCAGTATAAAGCCTATAAAAATACAAATAGTCATACAATATTCAATCGTGGTAATGTGGATCTAACCGTGGCTTACACTTGAAACAACACACGATAAACGTGGAGAAATCACAATTTTGGCCACTTAGGGATACTCCATGCGGGAAATTGCAGCAACACTTCATGTTTCACTAAGAGCCGTGTGCAAGGCTCTGAAGAGGGTAGTGAAACTTTCACTGTTAATAATAGAAGTGGTTGAGATGGAAGATCGAAATTCTCCTAAAGTGATGGTACGTATTTCGAGGCATGTTCTTTAAGGGAAAAACGATGGTCGAGTACAAGTCATGTCAACGGCTTTGTTGTGAATACATTTGTATGGTATCTCGACAATAGTAAGATAAACATTAGCACGAAGTGGTTTCAATGGACGTGTAGGTGCCGAAAAGAAGTAACCAAACAAAAAGATTGAAATGGTATTAAACCACAAATATTGGAATGAGCAAAGCTGGAGAGAGGTGCTCTTTACCAACAAACCCAAGTTTCTATTGTTTGGCAACAAACAGTGTCTTTTTTTTTCTTTTCTTATTACCACAGAGAGAAGTTTGTTTTTCTGGGATATTGGTACCAAGCTACTCAAGGCTTATCTGCGTTAGCCATCCATAATTTTAAACTGATAAAGTAGATAAAAGGTAGTAAGTCAACAGCACACACACAACCAACTCCTGGGGTAGTATTGACTGATGTTCGACATTATAATGCACCCACACACTCAAAGTGGGGAGCACTTTTTTGTGGTAATGGGACGTGAACGCTTGATTCGCAGATGACGCTAATCATTGAGCCAGATCTTCTCATAAAGGGGAGAATGGTATCATAGTCAATGTACGAAATCAACAGTGAAGCACAGTGAGGAGAACGATATCGTAGTCAAAGTACAAAATCGGCAATTAAGCATAGTGGGGAGAACGGTATCGTAGTCAAAGTAAAAACTCTGCAGTGAAACATAGTGAGGAGAATGGTATCGTAGTCAAAGTAAAAACTCTGCAGTGAAACGTAGTGAGGAGAATGTTACGAGTTTGGGGCTGTATCTCAGCTAATGTTATCGGTGATCTACAGAAAGTCGATGGCTCACATAAAAAATACTAGAGCACTGTAAAAGATATTCGCTTTATTTTTCTATTTTCGCTGATAATGTTTTGTTGCATTTACCCATTTCTTGTAACATGGGTACGTACTTCGTAGGTATGTTTCAATAATCATTTCCGTTACTCTGTATTTTTTTTAAAGATTTTGAAAATGAAAGAAACATTTTACTACATAAAGTAACAAATGATCTGAGTTGATTATCAATAGAAATTGATAAATATCGTATTGTCGGAAATGAATACTGGACATAGTTTAGTTAGTGATAACAAAAAGTTTAAACAGATGAAGTTACAACGATAAGCTGCAGGCTAGAAGAGTTCTTTCAAATATCAAGGTATTCTACTTCCATATAAACAAGACTGTCTAATGCCAGTCTTCATATGTCTAACGCGTGAAACTGCGTCACGACAAAAATCCATTGTCACGCTTCAACTCCTCCAGTGTAGTTTTTCAATGGTTGAAGATCACTACAGAAACCAAAAATTTCCATTTCGAGGCATTCTGTTCAACAAGTTTAGTTCAGCATCAATAGAATATGGTACTTATAGGTTGCCCAAGAAAGACTTTGTGAAATAGGCGTCTTTATAATTATTGTTGTGTAGATAGCTTGTAAAAAAAAAGATGTGAAAACTTTCAGACATAGTCAGCTTTTACTCAATATTAAGAATACACGAGTGTAGCTACAGTATCGTCAAATCTAAAAGAATAAAGAAATGGTTAAATTCACTGTAAGGGAAAGATAATTAAGTGCTCAACGTTTCGACAAAACGAAATGTTGGCCTTTATCGAGATTTGTATTTTCAGTTTTTACTGAAACATTTCTAACAGTTATCTGAACTATAGTTTATTATAAAATAGTTCTTTAAACTGTCGATTAAAAAAAATGAAACCTGAATCAAGCTCTCCAAGGAGTGTTTCTCTAATCAGAAAAAATAATAATAATTGAACTTTAAATGCATGCAGGCGAAGGACGAAGTGAATATTTAAACATCGTCACAAAAAAAAATATATTTGATTTTGTATGTAAATAATCTTGTTGGCTGGGGCACCAGATAAATATAAAACAACTGATATTCACGTGGGATTCGGTAAGTTTAAACATATTCATCTATGTGGACATAAATCTTTCGTCACGCAAGGGTCCACCCGAAAATAAAAGAACAAACTCAGAGACCTTAGACTTGGTAGGTGATGAAGCACAGTGCTGAAATGCCTCTTTACCATTCCTGCGTGTTTGAGCTGAAAGATAGTTGTATAACCTTTTACCCTTCTGGAGGTCAAGGACATTCGTCACCAGACATAAGTTGACTTTCAAGGCGTCACGTGCTTAATTTGCCAACGGGCAAAAGGTCAGCTATACGGTTGTTAACTGACGTGACTTGGACGATGACGTTTCTGTACACGAATCACTTTTATTTTACTGCTCTCTCTAGTTATAACAAAGATATACGTTTTTGTTGTTGTTGTTGGGCGTGGTTTTAAGATTAGATTAAATTTATCTATCACTATATGTGCATATTCGATGCATGATCTCGTGTCTGCTCTCATACAAAAATTTAAACTAGTAGTCACGGTCACGTCTGAGAAGTTGTTTGCATTGAACTTCAATAGCATTTGCCCTCTATTGTTTAAACATAACAATTATATCTAAAAAAAGACCAGAATAAAAAGAACTAAAGATCTCGATGGATACTTCAAAGTGAAATATGCGCGTTCAGGCATGAAACATTCATCTTTTAATGAGCCTTAACTAGAACTATCATTTAGGAAAACGTATTTCAGCAGACATGTGTTTAAGATTAAGTTTACTCACTAGCATATATAAATGAAAACTATTTCAAAATACTGCGTTTACTTCCATAAAACTCTGAATATTAGGAAAGTTACAAATATTAAAGTAACGAAAGCTTGGATATGTTTCTAGTTTTAATATAAAGTTCCTTTCACTTTTCCTCTATGAAAGCAATGGACAATATAATTTCAGAATTTACGACATTCATTGAAAGCCTCTAAACACAAGGAACAAATAAAGTTCTAGAGTAAAAAAAAATCTTTACTTTTCATAATCAGCACCAGAGACACAAGCTTTATAAAACGATGACCATCTGGACATCAGTAAATTATGTCAGAAGAAAGCTCTCCATACACTTAGATAAAGATTTACAATCAGTAAAGCATGACTTAAACTGAAGTTTTATGCGGGTTTTGGTGAAGATGTGTGATCCTTGAAGGGTCTCGTGAAACATTAACTGAAGATCTTTTATGGCACAATTATATCTTGATTCATTATTTTGATAATTACCTTCATCAGTACCGCAACTTGATTCAACGTTTTGATAATCACTTTTTACTTTCATTATCATTATCACATCTTAATTCATTAAGCCTAATTTACTTTACATTAGTTAGCACTATCGCATCATGATTCATTAAGCTATGGTTACTTGTTACATCAATCAACACTATCATATCTTGATTCGTTAGGGTTATAGTTACTTATTACATTCATTAGCACTGCTGCAGCTCTATAAAATGCACAGTTTTCTTGACTTCTTTTCTTGCGTAGTGTAATAGGACTGATTGGAGCTTTCCATCTCAGTTATACCTGTCCCATCCACCGCTGATCCTTAGATTTCTTTTGAAAATTCATGATATTCAGCAACAAAAGCTGATAACCCATTAGAGAAACCTTTAACCTTTTGAAGCAAGCTGAAGAACAGTTCTTATGTTATTATTTTCTTGAACAAAGTAACAGTGTATGTGAGAACGAACGTAACAAACAATGTGCAATAATTTTCATATTTTACAGCCCACGTGACCGGTCTGGTATTGGACGAGAGATGTCATAGGCACTGAATATGGCAGATATGGTGTGTTTGACATACCGTTACACATTCTACTTTAGTTTCACTATTGATTTCATAGAAATACTTACGTAGTCTTCTTCCTTTGACGCTGTGGCTGCTTGACACGCTCCGAGAACAATAAAATTAACCTGCTGGTTGGCCAGTTCGTCTGTATAATGAGTTGATTCAAGTGAAAATAAATAGTAATGAACAATTGGTGTTAAATTAAATTAATAATGTTGTGTTACTAATACTAACCCTAATTCTAATTTATACATTATAGACTTTACAAACTTAATTTAGTTTACATCATGACAGTGGTTTTTCATGTGGTTTCATAGTAGAAATAGTGTCTTAACTAACACTGCGTCAATTGTATCCCAGCTGGCGTAACGAACGCTGGTATTGGACGAAACACCTCGTTGGCACTGGATATGTGCGATAGTGTTATACATTCTTCTTCACTTTCACTATAACTTGTTAGTGTAACAGTCCTATCTATTATCCTTGTCAAAAATATGTTTTTGCTTTCAAGTATCTACTTTTGATTAACTATATACGTCTTTAGTAAGTATATTCAACTTTATGTCATTCCATCATATCCTATCTTCTCAGCGAAATATCAATTATTACACTTGGAGAAGAGAAGCTGTTTCGCCATCTAGTGCCAACAAATGTTACTTTACTGATTCACTGTAGAAGGAAGGTATTGGGAGAATTGACCATTATCAAAATACAGAATATATTGAACAAAACCCGATATTCACCAGCGTGGAAGTCCGCAATTTATTACCATTAATGAATGTAAAAACTGGATCAGACTTTTGGAAGCAGTATACTTACATTTGATAGAAAAGGTAAAAATATTTTCATACAATTTTGTCCGTTTCTGCTTAAGATCAAACTACACGATTGGCTATCTAACTGCAGGTATCTAACCCAGATTTTTATCGTTACAAGCCTCCACGCTGAGCCATCAGGGAGCGTTCCTCAAATAATGGTGGCATTTTACTTGTAAAAAAATCATCTTCTGTAAAAAGTGAAATACACTTACTATAATTTCCTAACTGTATAACTCAAGACACTAATTATAGATTTTTTTTATAACGTAACACTTCATTGAAAGTTTAAGAAATACAACTTCAATATTAATATTAAAACTGGTACATTAACAAAGGTTTATTTTCAGGTTGGAAAGTACATATTACGTTTTTGGTTATTAGTGACACTAATAGTCCTGCGAAATAGCCCGATTTGTTTCTTACAACTTCCAAATGTTTGGGACTCTACCAAAGAGTAGAGATTACGAGTCGAGCGCCATAACCACTAGATCATGCCAGACCTATGCGCATGAGAGTTAAACGGCCAGGTCAGAGATCTGTAGAGTTCAGAAATAGCCTCCCTTATTTTGAACTATTGACCAGAGGGAATGCAGCCAGTCAACAATACTCGAAACCACAAAAGGCTTTGTTCATCTCTTTAAACCTAACAACGTAATTAACTGTCACTTTTATAATACCCCATAAATGTTTGTTTGTTTGTTTTGAATTTCGCGCAAAGCTACACGAAGGCTATCTGCGCAAGCCGTCTCTAATTTAGCAGTGTAATAATAGAGGGAAGGCAGCTAGTCATCACCACCCATCGCCAACTCTTGGGCTACTTTTTTACCAACGAATAGTTGGATTGACCGTCACACTATAATGCTTCCACGGCTGAAAGGGCGAGCATGTTTGGTGGGATGGGGATTCCAATCCGCGACCCGCAGATTGCGAGTCGAGCTCCCCATAAATGAAAGTGTGGAATGTGTTCATCAGCATCGTAGCTTGAACCGTGGACTTTGCGATACGCAGCCTGGCACGCTAACCACTATGCCCCGCCTAATTCAGTTTATGTATAGTACATGAGCGTTAAAAAATAGTTCCCTTCTAATCACTTATTAAAAACCACACTATTTTGTAAAAATAACTCCGCAGTTTCAAAAATGAAAGAAATTTCAAAAATAAGACTTTTCTCTCTGATGATCTCCAACTTCATCAATTCTTGTCCATTCCCTCAGACCATTAGAATAACCTGAGATTAACATGTAAAATCTCCCAAGGGTTCAACTGATTGTTAGACGTCAGTAATGAGCTGTCTGGACTTAATGGATGTGCATCTTGCACAGAAAGTTACGCTGTTACATTCCAAAATTTTGCTCCCTTCACTACCTTTAACGTTCATCACAGCCAGGACTAGACAGTGGTACTCCAAGCATTACAAGCCTGGCTTTTTGTAATCATCAAATGTTTTAATATCCAGTTCTAACGTTCATCAAAAGACCATCATTTCAGAAGATAGACATCTTTGAATCAAGTCCATTTATATGACTGTGGAAATACTTTAGTAAAAGAATATGGGCGGTAATGGTCGTTACAAGATGTCGGCTAAGGTACACTGGAATAACACTAGGGGGAAAATACCTTATCGAATCTGGTGCACCTACAGATAAACCGATAGAGGAAGTTTTGAATAATATTTCTATGTTAAAATTGTTTCGTTTCAAAAACAATCTGAGGTGTGGTTTATTATATGTCAAAATTACTAACGACGAACGCACAACTAGGAGCTCGTTTATTCACTGGGCTTGTTATTAACGTTGCCACTGCCGAAGGTGTGGCGAAATGCCGCTAATTTACCCTAATGACTGATAAAAGGAGCCAGCAGAATCTCAGTGGGGTGGAGGATGAGCCAAGGGTGTTGACTTTTGAAATAAAATAAGTCATGAATGTGACATCTTGTGAATTGGAGCATAAAAATAATATTTTATATTAAAACTACCAAGTGCAATAAAATGTCAAGCCTCTATGTGTAAAGTGATATTTCTTGTTTCTTGATAAAATCATTAATGTATTCGCTTGACGAACCTTGTAGCTAACAAAAAAACGCGTCAGGGGTCCATGTATGGGGCCTGGCATGGCCAGGTGGTTAGGGCGCTTGACTCGCAATCTGAGGGTCGCAGGTTCGAATCCCCGTCCCACCAAACATGCTCGCCCTTTCAGCCGTGGGGGCATTATAATGTAACGATCAATCCCACTATCAGTTGGTAAAAGAGTAGCCCAAGTGTTGGCGGTGGGTGGTGATGATTAGCTGCCTTTCCTCTAGTCTTTCACTGCTAGATTAGGGACAGCTAGCGCAGATAGATCTCGTGTAGCTTTGCGCGAAATTCAAAACAAACCAACCAATCCACGTATAGTTGAATGTGAAATAATTGTATGAAAACATTTCTGTAGCAGTCAATATAAGTACTTATGATTTTTAGTTTTTTAACTTATTTTTACGGATATTAAGACTGGGAATTGTAATAGCGCCTTCATTTTAATAGTACATGGTAAAACGCAATGGTATAATAAAAACATATCATTAAACATCCGTCAACTAACAAACTCACTCCATGACGAAATGTGTGGGATGAGCGTGACTAAGTGGTCAGCGTATTCGATCTGTGAATCTGAGGATTCATGGTTCACAACCGGTTAGCGCAAAAACACGCTCTGCACTTTGAGTCCATGATCGCTTTATAAGACTGACGGTTAAATCCCACAATTTGACTACAATAGGCCAAAAGTTGGTTGTTGTTGTCTAGCTGCCATCCCTTTATAAGACTGACGGTTAAATCCCCCTATTTGATTACAGTTGGCCAAGATTTGGTTGTTGTTATCTAGCTGCCATCCTTTTGTTACATCAGGTTAAAATTAGGGACGCAAATAGACCATATGTAACTTTGCGCGAAGTTTTGAAACAAATCAAACCAACTGTGTATTGCAGTTTTGATAGTGTTTCGTTTCTCATTAATACACCTAGATTTGGGGTAAGAAATGATACACAATACAGCTTTGTATGCCAGTAACGGGGACGTTTGGCTTGTGTAATTGTTTTTCTCCCCTCTTTATTTTCACACAAACTTTCTTTCTGAAGGAGAAAATATAAATATGGATGTACAAACACAATTGCACCAATAAATCGTAGTTGGATTCATCCTAATGAAGAGAAACGCAAATTCTCTGAAATTCCGGGAATGTTCACAAATCGTACATCTCTATAGATTTTATAACGTATTATCAATAACTTCTATTAGAGCAAGATACCTACGTAGATCATTTAGCTTTGTAATTCCGTAGACATACCGCCGACCCATCAGGAGACCGAAATACTTATAATGTTTATAGAATACATTTATTCATCAATAGGGTACTCTCGCTGTAATCTATACTGTCAGCCGTTACAGTCTGAGTTGTGATTATAAAACAAACTAAAGATTCCTAACATTAAGTAACCAATCATTTAGAACCATGCTCTATACGAGATTAACATCTCACAAAATTAGTCGATAACTAATTTGTAATTTATTTTAGGATCATTTTTCTTCAATATGTAAAATATAAAGGGTCTGAGAGAAGTATGAATAGTAATGATTTATGTAGTTAAAATATATTCATTCGATGTAACAGGTAACGAAAATATAACTCTATAGGACTTCTTGACGAGTATGGAAAAAAGTAATAAAATACGATTACCTAATTTGTCTTTCTTTTCTAAATATGTAAATACTTATTTCGTTGAATATATTTTCGAGATGCTTAAGATTAATTTCTTTAAACTCTGAAATCTGAGAAGTCATTCAAAGATATCCCCTCAAAGTGAGATTTTAAAAACACAGTAATAGTTTATATTTACTGTTTTTTCCATGGTATTAGTTATAGTATTTTACCAGTTTAAACCAAGTGTCTTTAAACGTCTAAAGCTCTTTACCTGTTTTTTTTCTGTTGTTTTTATAATTTAAAGCATTCATTTAAAAATCCACTTACATTGGAGTTTTAAAAAATAAATTGTAATTACTTTTGTCACCTGCAGATGGCGGTTGCGTATTGCAATGGACTGGATCAAGTCACTAAAATACAAAGTCGTAAAACAAGCTGTAGTGAAATTCAAACTCCCATGGATTCAAAACAATTGACTGCATACTTCAAGTTATAATTTAGTTTAGTTATTTTTAAGAGTTAAAAAAAAACTAATAAATTATTTGACACACAATTCTTAGAAAACAACTTCCAGAGTAATAATACTTTTTGTTGTTTCAACAAAACAATTACAATATGTTTCTGTCGTTAAACATTTATCAGAAAACTGCAAGATTGTCATATAATTGCACGAAGGTGTTATCAGTGGCTTTTTTATAGCTTAAACTCAGGAATTTCCTCAAACATCTAGCAAGTGATGATAATAGAATTGAGAATAATAAAATATTTCTGCCATGGTATCTAACCATCTACAAAGCAAGTTTTCAGACAAGAAGAAAGAAGATAAGCGTTTTACATAAAAGACAGACAAATAAAATTAAGATGCAAACAACAAGAGAGGAAAGGTAAACCGTACTTTCAAAAGAGTGGTATCTTTGAAATACTTTAGGGGTATACCGAATATATGATTTAACCTTTGTTCTCAAGTCTCAATGTGGGAGAAAACCATTTAAGCAAGTAGTGATCAAATGAGTACTACACTAACCAATTAATATCTTAATGTTATATACAAATGTCCCCTAAATGTCATTGACTATTTTACTTATAACTTTCATACTAAATGATGCCCGGCTATGGATTTCTCTCTTTTTGAATGTTAAAAAAAAACGTACAGTATGTTTGCGAAAAAATGTAGACAATAGTTATTATACATATCGGAGGTTTTTCACACTGATTTTTGTATCCAGAATTGTTATCTGCATGACGAACGAAAGCATACTCGTTAAACTGTTTGATATAGTTCAGGAAACATAAAACACACTACAGATCGGAGTGAAGTCTTATCTTACCGCATCTTAAACATAAGATGAATATTCACTATTGAATTGACGTTCTAATCAGAATACAAACAAATATAATATATACATCTTTGTACTCACATTACTTTTAATTTTAAATATATTTAACCCTAAAATCGTAAGTTGATCGTACAGAAACTGTCATGTTTTGTTGAAGATCTGTTTGAATAGTTTCTTGTATAAAACCTTGCATAACTTTAGGGACGTAGCTCTTGTATCTAAAAACGCAACGTTGTTTAACTGTTGATGAAAAGTCTTTATAAAGCAAGACTGCTTTTGATGACCATTCCACTTTGACTTTGATTTGCACTGTAGTAGTGATTTTTAACACGTTCATAAAATCTAGACATCCTGGGCATTTGTAGAAACAACAACGAATTTTTTTCAACTATCTAATTATGTAAACCACTGAACGATATAAGACAATGAAAATGGTTATTATGTGAAGAATAAAGTATCTTATTCTAGAGTTTCACAGATTGTTTGTCCTCTTATGACTGGATTCTAACATTTTCGGGTGATCTTTAACTTCAGTAGGAATTGCATCGTGACTGCAGCCACAAACATCACACCTTCTAATCTTTCGGGTGATCTTTAACTTCAGTAGGAATTACATCGTGACTGCAGCCACAAACATCACACCTTGAAAGATTAGAAGGTGTGATGTTTGTGGCTGCAGTCACGATGTAATTCCTACTGAAGTTAAAGATCACCCGAAAGATTAGAAGGTGTGCTGTTTGTGGCTGCAGTCACGATGTAATTCCTACTGAAGTTAAAGATCACCCGAAAGATTACACTTACAGTTGACTAGGGTAAACGTGTTTTTCAGGCATTCTTCGAGTATATATTGACTAGTTTAGAACTGAATACATGCCCTATACAGGTAAAATACACTGCATAAGGCAACTGATTTCATAAGAACCTTAACACAAACTATGAGAAGAACTGATTTTCAAATAAACACCTATCTGCAAGAGGTGAGCTGATAAGCACTAAAGCTTTTTGTTCGACGAAAAGTTCTCTAAGAGAAGTGACATTTATGTTCGGTAAACTTTCATATAAAAGCCGTAAATATCAGTAAATACCTGACTCCTTGAAATATATATATATATAATTATAAGTGAACAAATAAGTATACATATGATGAAAATTAAGCAGGTAGTATCACATGAGCAAGTAGTAGTACGTATGAAAGTAATATCACATAAGCAAGCAGTATCACGTATGAAAGTAATATCACATAAGCAAGTATATAACATAAGAAAAAGTATTAGATAAAATTAGCTTTGGGTAGCCAGCTTTAAGTCTTGACTCACATATAACACTCATAAGGCACTCTGCGGTCACATTGTAATTTTGCACTAAGTAAGGCCTAGCACATTTGTGTTTTACAAATGAATCCTAATAAAAATTCAATTTCAGGATACCAAAGATCTATTAGTACTGGTAATAAGGTAGAAATATAGAAACTAGTAAGTGGATCTAGACATGGCCAGTTAGCGTAATGCACTCGTTTTCTTCTAATATACTCTATAATCTTTCAGTTGGGTATGTGACAGAAAAACAAAAACACTTAAGATGTTAGTTTCTTTACTTATTTTTTTATTTATGAAGAAGGTGAATAAACTGTGGCTTTTTATTTTCATCGGCGTCTAACACTATTCAAAAATTATTATATTGAACTTTAAAGTCAACAAAAATATGGAGCCCCCTGATTAAATCGTGCATTCAATATTCGGGGCGTCTACTTTTGTACGGTATTTTACAAGTGTTGCCGATACAAGCTATATTTTATAATTGACTAGGTGTTTAGCAGATTCGATTTGCTAGTCAATAGACGGCAGCACTTGCTTATGTGGTAATTCCAAGCAGAAATAAATAGTATTTACTAAAATTAAGATTTTGCTCCTAATCAAAATTGTTTTTTATTTTATTTTTATATCGGTATTAGAGAATAATCATGATATCCTTGGTGTGAGAAACACGCAGATGGTGTATTTTTTAGATTAAGAAAATATAAATATTTGTTAACGAAACTGTAACAGTTTATTCGTTAATTACTTGATATATTTCCCAAATTTCAAAGAGGTAGTAGTTTAACCATTTAAACAGCTGTTTAGATTCAGTATTATTCATTTTGTTCGAAAAAAAGATAAATATGTGTTAAAGAGTGGTAGTTATTTAGCCACTTAAACAGTTGTTTAGATTCAATATTATTCATTTTGCTCGAAAAAAGGATAAATACGTGTTAAAGACTGGTAGTTATTTAGCCACTTAAACAGTTGTTTAGATTCAGTATTATTCATTTTGCTCGAAAAAAGATAAATACGTGTTAAAGACTGGTAGTTATTTAGCCACTTAAACAGTTGTTTAGATTCAATATTTATTTTTACTACAAAAAGGGATAAACATGTGTTAAAGAGTGGTAGTTATTCAGCTATTTAAACATTTGTATAAATTCAGTATTTATTTTTACCAGAAAAAAAAGGATAAATACGAGTTAAAAAGGTCTTTTAAATTTACCTATTCTTTACTTGATTCATTACCCAAGGTTTCAAAGTCGCAGTTATTTCTGCGCCAATTTATTGCTTCAACCTCGAAGGTGCCTACGTTTTATGTCAATTTCAACTCTGAAACCTATAAGTTTTACAGTTTGAAACATGCAGGTTTTTTGTTTTTTTAACGCCTACATTGTCTAAAGACGCAGTTGGAACCGAACCTAACAGCCCAACGAACATGTGATGGAAAGGTGTATCACAAACCGAACTTTACTGAATGACTTGTGATGAGAAATAAGATTCTATGAAAATTAAAATTTTATGTTGAAGAAGATAATATAAATGTTGCTTAAACTCACAGATATAAAAAATTTGGAGAGGGGAGTAGGTTATTTGTTTGGAATATTTTGATATAATTCGAATCAACTATAAAAATATCGTTGTTTTCGATCATGTTATACAGGTTAGGGGATAGAAATAATTTTGTACCTGTTCGCCTACTATATTGTATCAAAAAAAAACAACAACCTGAATTGGGGTTTTCATAAAGAATATTAACTAGCGCTCTATAAATTTGTAGGTAGGCGTCAGTCTAATTAAAAACAACATTAAAACATGTTTAACAACTCTACTATTGTAAGATATATTACTAGCATAAAATATAATTGTTCTAGGAGATACGGAATTAATAATACTGCCTATAAATATTTTGTTTTCGAAACTGTATGAAGAGGCCATAACAGTTTGAAATCTAAACCATATTAAGAGGCTATGAACACTTTGCATTCCAAACCATATTAAGAGGCTATGAACACTTTGCATTCAAAACTATATTAAGAGGCTATAAACATTTTGTATTCGAATCTATATGAAGAGACTATAAATACTTTGTCCGGAACTATATGAAAAGGCTATAGACACTTTCTCTTCCAAACTGTATTAAGATGATATAAACACTTTGTATTCTAAAATGTATGAAGAAACTATATAAAGAGTGCAGATTTAAACATTTACAAGAATACTGGTAATATATATAATCTTAAAAATAACCTGTGTAGCAAAGAATGTTCTGATACGCGCTAACCGTTTCGAAAGTCAAACTTTCAAAATGATTATTATAAAGTAAGAAAAAACAACAACTCTGAGTCGCTAAAAATCCAAGGAAATGACGCAAAAATTCGAGTGCTTTTTAAGGGCTGACTCCTCTTCGCAATGGACGAAATATAGAAATATAAAATAATTTGTGCAAAATAAAGAAAGGTAAAATTTTGAAAGTTACTTTTAACTATACTGTTGAAAAAAAAAACTACTAAAATCCTATTAGGTTGTTTTTTTTTATTTTCTAGATAATCTTCGATAAATATATTCTTCATATAAAATGTTACAGTTTCTATCTCTAACGTGAAATATTCTCGAGGTTGTGAATGTATATTTAATAAAAGTCCGAATATTTTGTGATGCACATTGAAAAAGTATGTGAGTTACTATTCAGATGCGGGAGAAGACATGTGAACTTAAACGGTCCATAAGATCATTTTTTGATACTTTTTTATCTTACAGACCAGTCGTCGCCCCCTCCCCCAGTGGCACAGCGGCATGTCTGCGGACTTACAACTCTAGAAACCGGGTTTCGATACCCGTGGTGGGCAGAGCACAGATAGCCCATTGTGTAGCTTTGTGCTTAACGTCAAACAAACAAACAAACAGACCAGTCTTGAATAAAAAGCAATTACACGAGGATGTTGTACCGTTTTGTAATCAAAGGTCTTTCGCTGTGGTTAGGGCGCTTGAGACGAGGGTTCGAATCCCCGTCCCACCAAAGATACTCGCCCTTTCAGCCGTGGGGCGTTATTATGTGACGATTAATCCCACTATTCGTTGATAAAAGAATAGCCCTAAAGTTGGCGGTGGGTGGTGATGACTAGCTGCCTTTCCTCTAGTCTTTCACTGCTAAATTACGGACGGCTAGCGCAGATAACCCTCGTGAAGCTTTGCGCGAAATAAAACAACAACAACAAAATCTATCGTAAAGAAGAGCTGGTAACACCAGTGAGCAAAATTCAATATCAGATTTAGTGTCAAGTAGTATATCAACGAAAAACACAAAGCAACTGAATTTTTTACAACAATTTCAGGTCCATGGGGTCCACAGAAACAAAACGGTGAACATTTACATTTTCTCCGGAGAGGGTCTGTTGTGTACGAAAAAGGTTTTGCATATGCAAATAAAATAATCACAAAATGTCATTTTAGCAAGTTGTCCATTCTAACTGTAAGAGTATTTCATGTAACCTATGATTATATTTAAATATTTTCATTTTTCTTGGAATTACTACCGAAAAGAGGTAAAAACAGCCGTAATTTCCTCATTTACAATAATACTAAATCCACAGTTTTGAGTGTTTAAACTAGTTTGTAAGAGAAAACATCTTCATACTGTATGTAGTACATCATGGTATAGAACAATATGAGGAGGGGTTGAAGTACGAGGAATCAAATGTTGAGAAACCCAAGTGAGCATAATGTGAATAAGATGTAAGAGGTAAGTGGAGTATTTCCGAAACGTTTTCATATGTATGAATTTGTTTTCTACCTACATGTTCTGTAATGCATTAAATTAACTTCATTTCAACCGGGGATATCTGTAAGGTCATAAAGGTCACTTTGATTATCACATTTTTATTGTATTTGCTTTGGTAAATTTATTACCTGCATGTAAGCCATCTAAAAGTTAAAATGCTCCATAAGAAAACGATCACAGACAGACAGGCATTATTTGCTATGTAAGGAAACAATGGCTTTCTCCCGGTGACTCAGCGGTAAGTTTGAAGATCTATAACACTAACAATCGTGTTTCAATACTCATGGTGGGCCCAGAACAAATAGCCCATTGTGTAGCTTGTTTGCTTAACATATAGTTATTTTTTTATGTACGTGTCACAACCAAGCTAAAGAAACTGTCATACAAAAATTTACATCTTTTTTTTAACTTAGGAACAGTAAAATTTATGTATGTTAATTGTAACTTCGGATAGCTTATCTGATAAAATAAACGGGACTAATTGAATCAGTGACTTTTTCACCTTCTCTTTGAAGTACAAATATATTTCCCAGTCTATCTAGAACGCGTGAGCACAATTTATCGTGTAGAAATAACGACAGGCATCCCGTAAATCACCGCTCGACAGGCATCAAGTGAGTGCTACCAAAATATTTAACTAAAATATTGAAGACTGCCAGTTCTATACCAGGCGTGACTCCTATCAAATTAATACTTCACAGACCATGTGACTTCCTGAGTGTCAGGTTTCGAGCTCGGATTTGTTGAATGGCGACTCTGGTTGTATATTGATATAACTTTAGAATAAAGGTTTTGATAATAAGATGCTCCAATCTTAATGGCATTGACTTAAGTTATGTTTTATGTAACAATTCATTCATATAATGTTATTAAGATTTAAAAAATAAATTCTTCATACCACGATTTCATATTTCATTTTAAATAGTCAAACGTTTTGTTTTTTAATTCGTCAAGTAAATAAAAAGTACTCGTTTATCAAAACTTAAATATAAATGTAAACAGTAACTACTTAATTAAATAATACAAGTAACGATATCACGCTACTACAAAGAAATAAGGAGAATTAATTCTCTTTTTAAATACTTAGTTTTCTGTTTTCAGCAACACAGTATTAATACTTGAATGATCGATCTTAACACGGCATTTCAGTGAGATAAATTCAAGTATTAAACAAAATGTTTCATTAATGATAATTGTTGTTGAAACTAGTTTATTCTTTCTCAATACAACTTAATTTCCACAGTCACTTTAACTTAAACACACGCTATAATTCACAACGATTGCCCCCCCCAGTAGCACAGCGGTATGTCTGCGGATTTACAACGCTAGAAACCGGGTTTCGATACCCGTGGTGGGCAGAGCACAGATAGCCCATTGTGTAGCTTTGTGCTTAACTACAAACAAACAAACACAACGCACTTTACTTACGGCCACTACCGCGCTTGACTCAATGGTCCGTCTCTATCTCTGCCTGTCTGCAATTCAATTCTGATTAATCCACTCCCGCTTTGATTGTCGGGCTTATATATTAGAATAGAGGGCGCGTAGAAAAGACTAGAGTTGCCAGGAAGAGACATGATCCTTCTAGAAACTCATGACGTGTTACCAGCGTCACGTGACTTCCGCTGTCGCAACAGTTGGTTATATTTACAGGCGTGAGAAGAGTTTCTCGAAATTTCAGCTTGCGCAACAATATAAATGATACACCAGTGTTTACGTACACATATATATTGTTGATTCGTATACTCGAGAATTTTCTACAATTTGAGAGAGTAAGCTGGAATTTTGCAATACAGATATACTTAAACAAACATCGATATTAAAACAGATATATGACAGTAAATCCGTCACAATATCATTTATTTTCTTCTTTATGTTGACACGTGAGGATACAATACAAAACCAACATGATACACGTCAGCATAAAGTAATCAAAACTAAATAAACCTAAACATAATTTTCGGTATAATTTTGTACGAGCTTGTGTTTGAACTTTACTGTTTATTTGGTTAATATACATATATATTTCTCTTACGACAAGGATAGAGATTTATTTTATAGTGAGATCAAATAAGCTTTGATTTTACACTGTTTGTGAACTGTAAGCGATTATTAATCTCTTCAATGGAATCCAAACAACGCAATAGTCTATTAAGAAACTGCTGTTTGTTGTTAAGCACAAAGCTACACAATGGGCTGTCTGTGCTGTGCCCACCCCGAGTATTGAAACTTAATTCTAACATTATAAGTCCTCAGATTTACCGTTAAAATTACTGAAATTTACTTTGAATAAACTTAAGAAGTGGCACAACTTTTAAATAACCATTAAATCACAGTAAATAGACAGGAAATATAACACTGAAAGTATGACAACGTCGTTACTAATGTTTTTACCACTAGTTTATTTCATCATTAAGAGTGGGTTTTATAAACAGATAAAAATATTAAATAAAAAAAAACGAGATAAAGAACACCCTTTCATCAACAGGTGCTATGTTATTTTATAAGAACTGTAAACAGTAATTCCCTGCACTCCAAAACAACATGGGCACTCAAATGAAGTCTAATGTTGACTAGTTGCATATTTTAACAATAATCAACTTCTAAAAGGATACGCCCTCTGAGAAAAACTGCATTATCCCCGTAGGGTGGAGCTCATTCGAAAGATAGACCACTGTTCATAGAAGTGAAGGTAATATCTGCTTTTAAAAAAACATAAAACTTGTATATCAATCTGTAGACGAATCTCGGTGATAATACCTAGTCTATTCAGTAACTGTATTCGTTTGGTTGCAACATAAACGATATATTTCAGTGACAGAAAGATAATACTTCCTATCCTGGATAAGGTTCATTTCTGTTGCAAACTCGATCTTCAAAGGTCAGTATCACTTGGCTGTTGTTTTTAGAATCCTCTCTAGTATTGAGAAGTTACGTCTAAAATGCGTAATAATCTAAGGTATGTATGCTTCTGTTGGGATTCAACATTTTTTATACTAACTGTTTAAAAGACGCCCAGTGAAATCAAAATCTCAGCAGGCTTTAGCATAAAGAAGGGACTGTGGGATAACTGTACGAAATATTGATAGACAAATAATTACAAGTATCTTCAAAGAGTTTCTTTTTTCAATATGGAGATGAGTGGGTCCAACTGTATTGTTGGATAAACCAACACATGCGCATACGAAGAACTGGTTGAGCAGGTTTTGTTTGAAACAAAGGATTATAAAGTGTAGGAGTTAAAAGCAACTACTTGTGTATTTAGTGTGCAAGTATAAATGTTAAACAGGCGATGATGTTTACAAGCTGTGCTCCAGTTTGGATTTCTCTTTTAACCAAACTACACCCATTTTAATTGTTTGCGGTGACTTTTTCTAAATCTTTGGGCGTAATATAGAAGCTCAGCTTGCTTTGAGATTACCTCATGCTGTAAATAAAGTTTGTTTACTTTGAGATTATCTCATGCTGTATATAAACAATGACGTAATTATACTTGACCCTCTTATGGTATGTGTGGCATAAACGTATGTATATTCTGCAAAACCTGACCAAAGACTGAGTCCAAGGAATGAGTACGCAAGTTTTCATGGTAGAAAAGCGTTGTTTTGATTCGCTTGGTATCAGACACAAGGAGTGCATGTTGGAACATAATAGAACTTCCTTTAACCTTAATTATTTTATTCGATAACTTTGTTCCTCCCACAGTTGAATTACTACCTATTACTTGTTTTCTTGTAACATTACTTTAAATGGGTTATGTAGTTTAAAAAGGATTAGCATCGAGACTTTAAGTTCACAGTTTTCTGTTTTTTTTTAATCACCATTTCTTTCTAATATCTCTTGTTCATCAGGGCAATATGACATAGATCATTATTGTGCTGAAATTTAACGCCAGGGTCAATTAAATGTGCACTGCTTCTCTTTCTTCAAAATACCACACATTTTTTACATCTTTCATTTTTCCAGAGGTAAAAACATTCCCACGCCGTTATAGACCTACAACCATGTTTCGCCGTTCTACTTATACACTTCTACTTTTTATGGTTACTCTCGGTTTCTAAAGAGCTGGGCGGGTTGTGACCTAGTGGTTAGCAGAAAGTACTGTGAACCTAAGGGTCTGTGGTTTTGCGTACCATTGCCGTAAACTCGCGCTTTGCACTTTGTGGCCGTGAATGCGTTATAAAAGATACAAGTGACAGGCAATTTGGTTTGATTTAAATTTCGCGTAACCCTATACAAGGGCTATCTGCGCTAGCCGTCTCTAATTTAGAAGTGAAAGACTAAAGGGAAGGCAGCAAGTCAGCACCACTTACCGTTAACTCTTCGGCTATGCTTTTACCAAGAAATAGTAGGATTGACCGTCACGTTACAACGCCACCACAGCTGAAAGGGCGAGCATGTTTGGTGGGACGGCGATTGGATCGCGCGACCCTCAGATTGCAAGTCGAGCGCCCTAACCACTTGGCCATGCCGGGCAAATCCGACGACTAATGTAAGCGCAAGTTTGGAGGTGGGTGAAGTAGTTTAGCTGTCTTCCCTCTAATCTTCCACCTCGAAATTAGGAACGGCTAGTGTAGGTTGCCTTTGTGTAGCTTTGCTCGAGTATCAGGAAAAAAAGAAAAAAAAACAACAAATTCAAAATAGTTAAATACATTATTTAATTTGTTTTATAATTTTCATAATCCTTACAAAGTCTTACCACTTGACCATATTCAAATGTGAAATATTAAGTCTGTGAGAAAAACTTGATTGTGAATCACTTTATTGCAACCACCTTCAAAGAGTTCTGCTGGTAATTTTCACTCCGCGTATATCTCATATTGATGTATTTTCTTCTGGGATGTTTTAAATTGGTTCCATGTTAATTTTTTAAAGGATGCTATCAATTCGGACTGGATGTTTTTTCTAGGATGTTCATTCCTCTTATAGGCCCGGCATAGCCGGGTGGTTAGGGCGCTCGACTCGCAATCTGAGGGTTGCGGGTTCGAATCCCCGTCCCACCAAATATGCTCGCCCCCCTTTCAGCCGTAGGAGCGTTATAATGTGACAGTCAATCCCACTATTTGTTGGTAAAAGAGTAGCCCAAGAGTTGGTGGTGGGTGGTTATCACTAACCACCTTCCCTCTAGTCTTTCACTGCTAAATTAAGGACGGCTAGCACAGATAGCCCTCGTGTAGCTTTGCGCGAAATTGAAAAACAAACAAAGAAACAAACCTTCCTCTAATTTGGATTGAAACTCCCATTTGCAGCAAAAAGGCTAAAGCTTCCTGAACCACTCACTTGTTGAACCTCTAATCGTTGGAGTTAATCTGAATTTCAAATGTAATGAAGTGTAAAAACAAATCTTTATTCCAAGATAAATATGTGCAACTCTTACAGACGACGAGTGCACAGGACACTAAAATAGCATTACTTTCTGAGTGGAGAAAACTGTATGGAATGAAGAAGATTTAGTTACGACTGAGAGAATTATCTACTATATACTTGTACAATATGTTCTATTTTCTAAAATTACACTGGCCATAAATGTCACTTGGTCATCCTATAAGTAAAAGTAGAACATTTCTGAACTTCTGCACAACCAATGCACAAATGTAAAAACTAGGGAATACTCTAGCGACAAATTCCGTGAGAACGTTCAATAACACCACATGATAATAACCTATGGCAATGTGTGACTAGCGTAGGAATAAGATCAAGTTCTATTTAATTGGATGTCAACACAATATATGTTCTGAACGTTTGGACGTGTAAGAAATGTCGAAAACTTTGGTGAACCAAACTGCTCAACCTTCTAAAGTTAAAAAGAAAAAAAAAGTCATGATATGTTTCAAATATAACATTTCATTTCAATCATCCAACCCTTTAAACTGAATTTTTATTGTTTTATAAAACACGTTAACTGTCTTTGGTTAAGTCTAAATGGTTGTTATTGTGTTTATGTTAGTAACTGAGGTGTGTCAAGTACACACATATATGTCATTCAGTTTATTAATTAGTGCCATTTTTGAGTTTATCAGCTATTACAATTAAGCAGAATGGTTGCAAAAAGTAAGAGATGTTAGATTGTTGCAAATAGGATTAAATTTTTTATCAAACGAATGTACATGTATATCCCTATAAATATAAGTAGCTATAATGTTACCTAAGCTCAGCTTAATTGGATAGTATAAGCTTCTTGCAGATTTTATGATTATTTAAGTTACAACCTATTAAAATAATTGGACTCACAACTCAAGCTAAGAAAGCAACAGATGCACATTATAACACTTGATACGTGTATGATAATTTGCTTTGAGACAGAGATTTTTCTGCCTTTGCCCCTAATAAAGACGGGTCTTCCTATCAAAAGTGCTATAGAGTTTTATCCTTGTGAGTGTGAGTTACCCAACTGTTTTGGTCCTGCAATTTTTTGACTAACTTGAGTGTTTGCTTTGACATACTTAAGGAAACTGTTATATACGACCCAAAGCATTACTATTAAACTACAAAATTCACAGTGAAAGTATCATCACAAGAAAATACATGTAAAGTGAGAAACTGGAATAGCATTTTATCGGCTTTCGTAACCTTTTGTGACTCATAACTGTAAAAATCAACTAACACAACCCAAAACGAAATCATTGTTAACAGAAGCTGCATTTTGCAACATTGTTTAAAAGTTGGTCGGTTTCTTTGTTCACATGAACGGCACCTTATGCATACAATGGACTGAAGTGATGACAAGAGGAAAGGCAACCAGTCGGTAGCAACTACAAAGATTTTAAAAACTGTAGAAAAGGTACATGATACTGAAGCTCCAATGGATCAGCGGTAAGTATGAAGGCCTATAATGTTAAAAACCGGGATTCGAAACTCGTGGTGCGCACAGCACAGATAACCCATCGTGGCGCTTCATGCTTAGTAATAAACAAACACGTTATGAATTTGTTTAAAAGTAGCTGTATTTTGTTCACTCGTTAACATTAAGCTAGATATATTCTACTTGAGCTCGCTTAGAATTCAGCATTTAAAAACTAAAATTAACTCAACGTTATAACTCTTTACGGTTTAATCATAACTCACTACAGATTAAGACTATAGTGTAAAAAGTTATAACGTTGGGTTGATCAACTAACTGTAACTACTAGTTTGATTTGTGAAATCTGTAGTGAGTTAAGACTATACTGTAAATAGTTATAACGTTGGGTTGATCAACTAACTGTAACTACTAGTTTTGATTTGTGAAATCTGTAGTGAGGTAAAACTATACTGTAAAGAGTTATAACGTTGGGTTGATCAACTAACTGCAACTGCTGGTTTGATTTGTGAAGCTCACTACAGATTTCACAAATCAAACTAGTAGTTACAGTTAGTTGATCAATCCAATGTTATAACTCTTTACAGTAGAGTCTTAACTCACTATAGATTTCACAAATCAAAACTAGTAGTTAGTTAGTTGATCAACCCAACGTTATAACTCTTTACAGTATAGTCTTAACTCACTACAGATTTCACAAATCAAAACTAGTAGTTACAGTTAGTTGATCAACCCAACGTTATCACTTTTACTGTATAGTCTTAACACACTACAGATTTCACAAATCAAAACTAGCAGTTACTGTTGGTAGAGTAAGAACTGAAAATGAACGTTCAAAATATTCTGGCCTTCACACCCTTTTCTTCTCCGTAGTTCTTATATGATTCGAAAAACTTACAAATAAGTACAAAGATTAACACCTGCGGTCGAAATAACGTTAACGTGGACAGTAATTAACATTCATTCTATACTTCCCGTCAGCCTTTGAATTATTTTTGCACACGGCCTCGAATTTTTTTTTTTTTTTACTGTTAATTATATATTCAAATAAGCTACTTTACTACGGGTTTCACCGATCAAACTAATTTACGGCGAAAACTGGACATGACTCACAACTAGTTCTATAGCGCTTTTAGTTTGTATTCATTTGAGTTTTCTTGTCAGTTGGCGTGTTAAGGTATTAAACTAAGCCTCTGTATTACCGAACCGGTCCTCCTCATATGTCTTAAAGAAAGCAACGCTATTTACGGTGTGATTTGCATTCAGCCAAACTACACTTTTATTATGTAATTACTCTCTGAAACCGCAACTAATTAGCCTTTGGAACGTAAAAAAATCTTTATTACCTTTATGCACGTTATCAAGGTTGGAATATTGACGTCTATAAGATATTATTATTACATAGAATTGATCAACACCCCTGTTTGGATCTTTGGCCTAAGAAACAAAACTGTGCTCTTTTGTTATACTTTGCATGTTATTTTAACACAGTGCAATAATTTAACCAACTTTTCTGGAATATATGTCTAATCTTTATGGAAGAACTCTTAGTTTTATAGTTACCTGCGAGTTTATATTTTTTAATATAGTCACAAACAGATATAGAAAACGTTGCATCATCTACATGTATCCAAAAGCAGAATTGTTGTACGTTTGTCCGTTAACTCCTGTTACGTATTAGAATTTCGAATAGTCCGAAAAGCCGAGTTAACTGATAATTCAAATTTAGTAATTAAGTTGTCCTTGGGATTTAGTAGTTAAATTAAAGCCGATATATAAGTCAATTTACGACATTTGCCAACAAGATTGATACACACCGTTTTCGTTTTTAACACAAATACGTTTTAATATACACACAACAGTACAATTTACAGTAACAATTATTACAAGTGGTTATTAAAAACTATGATTTATAAACAAAAGTTTCACAAACTTACAAACAATATAAAGTTTTATTTCTAGTCTGGAACTTCCTTGATATCTTATCGAGGGTTTACGATGAGCGAGTTAATTACGAGTTAATGTAGATATGATCGGCTGGGAAGCTAGCTAGTTTTGTCTCTCACTGACCACACGCCGATTATCCAAACCGGTGACGTTAGGTAATGTTTTCATAAAAATACTAATGTCCGATGAGAATCCACCGAAGTTCAATAATTTGTAATTTTCGAACTTTGTAAAGGTTCCTGGTCAAATATCTGAAGTTTTACGATTGGTAAGCATTATAACAATCACAGTTATAGCCTTCGAAGTTTATAGTAAACCGATTTTTGCGGACTAATAATAGGCACTCTCTCTTTGGCGCGTCGCGTTGGTTATATTTATACCTATGTGGAGGCTATCTAGAAATTTCCCTCTTACGTAACAATGGAAGTTACATTTTAAACGTTTACGTATATACATATATTGTTGATTCTTACTTTCGAGAATCTTCTAAAACTTTGGAGAAAAGGCGGGAGTTTCGCAATTCCTATCTAACAGTATAAGCTATGTATGTTTCCAAATATAAACTTAATCTAAACAACGTTCATATTAACATAAATACATAACAACAAATTCGTTACACTCCTCGTACACTATTTGTCCAATCTCCAACAAATTTAGCATGGTGACTCCTACGGTCCTCAGAAGTAACATGGAGGAGTCAAAATCCTGTCTGTCCATCTGTCACGTCGATAACTTTGGGCATATAATAGTCAGATTAGATCTGAGGGTAGGTTGGTAGAGATCGAGAAGAGTAATAAAATCGAATCGGATATACGCGCACTCAACGCTTCATGTTGCTGGCTCATAAAAATCAAATTCCCCATTAAGTTGTTTTAGTTGTTAAGGGGACACATTAACGCAATGTCACCAAATTTCGTCCATTCTGAACCCTCGGATGCAACTCTATAATAACCCGCAATCGCAGCAGATGTCAATTTTGAAAATATTCAAGTTAAGGCGCGCTTCTGCAGCTTAGCAGGTTAACAAAGCTAAAACCAGAAAGACAGTCCGAAGAGAAAACCCCGAAATCTACATATATATATATCTATAAGCGAAATTGTATGTTTGTCTGTCTGCTAACTCCTCGCACACTATCTGACTAATCTCCACCAAACTTGCCTTGGTGACTCCTACGGTCCCCAGAAGTAACATGGGGGGTCAAAATTCCCAATGGGGTTGGACCTAGATCTAATTTCAGAAAAACTCAAATCAGCACAACTTGACACAGTGATACAGGATGACATGAGTGAGGTCATGAGGGGGTTGAACCCTCCATCTAATCTATATAAGTAAACGTCAATATGTGTGTGTGTGTTTATCTGTTCCTTATACGTTTGTCCATTTCTTGATCAATCAGCACCAAATTTGGCACAGTGATACAGGCTGACATGAGGAAGGTCAAAATAGGGTTGGACCCCCATCTAATCTATATGTATATATATATATATATATATATATATATAAACGAAATTGTATGTTTGTCTGTCCGCTAACTCTTTGCACATTATTTGACCAGTTTCCATCGAACTTGGCATGGTGACTCCCACAGGTCCAGGAAGAGATATGAAAAGGTCAAAATTCCCACCAGGTTTCCCACAAAAAAGGCGCACATTTGATTTTGCTAAACAACTTGCAACATGTAACCTATTTCTGTATTTTTCTATAATGTTGTAATACCATCCGTTCCTTTTCTCTAAACGGTGAGAAATTCTATTGTAAAATAAATCTTCAAAGCCCATGAAACTTTATTGTGACAAAATCAATTTTCGATGTTAATTTGGCTAATGATCAAATTTGTCTCTTTTTTTTTCAATATGAGGCTGAATGTGCGGCTTAGTTTACTGTGGAGTTTTCAGGTTCATATTTAAATATAATCATGATAAAGGAGCACATCCATAGAAATTCCACCCCTAAAGTGGAGGTGTATAATCTACCAAAAACGACTCTTCATTTAACCCTTCAATTCACTGCTAAATATACCTTGAAAAACAAACAAGACTCAATACTTTATCGCACAATGTTTATCACAAATATAACCTTAGTGATCTTTACATTTTAAGATTTAATTTAAATCTATCATTAGAGTTAGGAACTACTCGAACTTCATCTACACGTATCAAAGCTCTGGGTTTAAAAAAGACTGGTAGAGGGTATCTTGCCCTTTGAAGGCCCGGCATGGCCAGGTGGTTAGGGAGCTTGACTCGTAATCTGAGGGTCGCGGGTTCGAATCCCCGTCATGCCAACTTCCGTCAACTAAATCAGGTCAGGGAATTTGAGGGCATATCATCTGCTGATGGCGGCCCCATAACTCGCAACTAAAAAAAAAAAAATATCTTGCCCCTGTCTCGAAGTAGTGTAGCAAAGTGCGTAGAAGTGTCATTGAGTGATTAGTGTGTTTTAAGTTTCAGTGGTATTCTGGTACGATTCACGAAGTTTAAAATTATTGATCTGTCGAAAATGACTGTTTTAGAAATCGAAGAGGCTTTGGCTATTAAAATCTTTCTTTCGAAATAGAATACAGTAGATTATTATTGTGCTGTTTTTAAACGTGCAAGTGTAATGTTTTAAACCATTGTGGCTGATGAACTGATACTTCTTACTTAATTATACTGATCAGAGAGCTGATATAAAGAACTAATCACTTCCCTTGGTATAAAGTTCAATGTTAATGATTTTAAGCTCTTTTGGACTACTAATCCTTTAGGAAAAAAAGTAATATGTATGTTTAACCTGTAAATGCCAAGAAAAGCCACATCAAAATTTATTTTAAAAAAAAGTTCAAAGGCAGAAAGAAGAACCTAATCGCAGGAGGAAAGAGCAACTAGGCTAAAAGCTGGAAGAGCTGAAATACTAGAATCTGATGATTTAAGAAAAGAAAGACTTGAAGAAATGAAAAAAGCAGCTGTAGCAAGAAGTTTGAGAAAAATTGAAGAGGAACGAGATAGAAAAAGGCAAAGATTACATTTGGCAACCCATCACTATGATTCTCAATTCACGTATGAGTCTCATACAATCTATGATATTGGTGATATGATCACAGTCTGTGAACGCTGTATGTCAAAGAAATGGTTTGGTGAAACTCCTTCAATGTGTTGTTCTGGTGGTAGTTTAACTGCCACCTCTTGAGGTCCAACTTGAACCATTGAAATATTTGTTATATGCTGATATATAAACTCCAGGAGAACATGAGTGTCGGTTTAATGCTCCAGTTTTTGATGAAGTGGCAGTACTGATGGCTGGAGAGGATTATAGAAGGAGAGGTATTATACTTGTGCAAAGGGATAATAGATTAAAAAGAGTAGCTAACTCTAATAGAACATACGATGTTTATAATATCCATTACTATTTTGGAAAGGAGAAGATAGTTATCATTTCACAGTTTGGAAAAGAAATTCTCACAGTAAAGAATTCATGGTGAACAAAAAAAGTTACTGCAAAATATATCTGTATGCAGGTTAATGTTTAGGGAAAATGAGTTTAACACTGTTTAGAAGGCAAGGGATATTTTTCATCAATATGCTGTTGATATGTATGCAAAAACTGAGTCGGAGAGATTGTTATTTGTAAGAAATTGAAAGCAGAAAATTCTAAGAGATGCTGTGAGGGAAATTCTAGAAATGTTGAGCAGATGGTAATTTTACCTTCAAGTTTTACAGGAGGCCTCGCATATATACTTGAACACACACAAGTTGCCATGTGTTATGTCAGGAAGTATGGATGCTCTGACCTGTTTGTAACATTTACCTGCAATCCAAATTGGACAGAAATTACAAGTCTTAATAGTCTCAAAACCGTCATGAGCTAATTGCACGTGTCTTTAGATTAAATGTTGTGAAACTTGTGGAACTATTAACAAAACATGAAATCTTTGGTAACACACAATGTGACATGTACACTATTTACTGGCAAAAAGAAGGACTTCCGCATACTACTTTGGCTTAAAGAGAAAATTCGACCCAATCAAATTGATATCATTTCTGCAAAGCTACCAAATCCTAATGAAGATCCCATTTTATTTGAAATTGTGAAAAAGCATATGATTCGTGGTTCATGTGGTTCACTAAACATATTTCCTATGCAAGAAGGAAGGAAAATGTAGCAAAATATTCCCAAAGGCTTTCCTCAAAGAGACACAAACATGAAAGAGAAAAAAAGCCAGGTGATGGAGGACATAGCACTCTTTTGAAGGAAATTGATAATAGGTGGATTGTACCTTATAACACTTACCTCTCCAGAATTTTCAATGCTCTCATCAATGTTGAATCGTGCAATTCAGTTAAGAGCATAAAATATATTTGTAAATATGTAGATAAGGGTTCAGATATGGCTGTATTAGATATGGAACAGGATGGTAATGTCAGAGATGAAGTTTCAACATACCAGTTGGGAAGATACATAAGTACAAATGAAGCAGTTTGGAGAATATTTGATTTTCCAATACATGAATTTCACCCAACAGTTGTGCATTTACAAGTCCACTTAGAAAATGGACAAAGAGTATTATTTAATGATGAAAATGTGTTGCAGAGAATTGAACAGCCACCTAGAACTATTTACGTTTTTTTGAACTATGCTCTGCTGATGAATTTGCAAAAACACTGTTGTATTCAGAAGTACCACCCTTGTTCATATGAGAAATACCAACAAAAAAGGGTGGAAAAGAAGAGTACGAGGTTCCAATTTGGAAAGCCATCCAGGTATCAAATTTAGTCATGCATTAGGAAAAGTTTATACAGTACATCCCACAAATTTTGAGTGCTTTTGTTTGAGACAGTTATTGCACACAGTTCTGGTCCTACATCGTTTAAAGATATGAAGCGACTCGGTGGTGAATTATATAACAGTTTTAGAGCTGCTTGCAATTTAAGGGGTTTGTTGGAAGATGATAATCACTAGAATAGTACACTCAAAGAAACAACTGCCACAAATTCACCAAAAAATTTGAGAGATATATATATTTGCAGTGATATTACAAATATGTGGTATTTAAAACCCTCTTCATCTGAAGGAAAACCATAGAGAGTATGTCCGAAGACATTCTTTACAGAATGCAAAGGTCTGCTCCAGACAGATCTCCTGTAGTGTCATGAAGTATTTAATGAAGCCATAATCACCCTTAAAGACAAATTTTTACAACTTGTGGGAAGATTACTGCAAGATTTTGGCCTAGCTTCACCAGTTAGAACTGAAATAAATAACACTGCTGTAGATTACATCATGGAAATATCATACAATGTGGATGATCTTTTGAAATTTGTTACTGAAAATGAATAAGAACTGACAGAAGATCAAAATTTTCTTTATAAATATATCTTTAACAATATCTCGAAGCTCCAGGTAGAACAGGAAAACATTTCTCAGTAACTTTATTCTTGCAAAACTTTGATCGCAAAAACAAATTGCTTTAGTTGTTGCACTATCAGAAATTGCGGCTACATTGAATGAAGGAAGGACAGATCATTCAGCTTTCAATCTACCTTTTAATTTATCTCATTTTGAACAGGCTGTATGAGGTATAAAGAAAGGGCATAGGCAAGGGTGTTGAAAGAATGTAAAATGATAATATGGGATGAATGCACAATGGCTTCCAAAAATGCATTTGAGAGCTTTAGATAGAACATTGAGAGATAACAGAGAAAAGGACATGTTATTTTGTAGCGTTACATTATTGCTATCGGGTGACTTTAGACAGACTTTCCCTGCCATTGGAAGAGGATCAAGAGCTGATGAAGTACATGCATATATAAAGTTATTTTGTCTATGGAGGCATGTTGAAATCTGACGTTAAATACAAACATGCGAATGCATTTAAGTGGTGACGGTGAAGTTGGTGAATTTTCAAAACGTCTTTATATTCCAATCAATTAATCATACAACTACGTTATTATTCCAGAAAACTGTGGTAACTTCGTTAAGGATGCAGAAGAGCTAAAGGAAAAGGTGTTCCATAATATTTGTCAAAATTATGAATGATTGTGTAAAAGAGAAATTCTTGCACCTCGAAATCATACTGTACCTAACATCAATGATCAATTATTAAGTATAACACTTACTCTCATGAACTGTGAATGAAGTGTCAAGCATTTTCTCAGTTTTATATTAGTTAGTTAGTTTGTTTGTTTGCTCTAATTTCGCGCAAAGCTAAACGAGGGATATCTGCGCTAGCCGTCCCTAATTTAGCAGTGTAAGACTAGAGGGAAGGCAGCTAGTCATCACCACCCACAGCCAACTCTTAGGCTACTCTTTTACCAACGAATAGTGGGACTGACCGTCACATTATAAAGCCCCCACGGCTTAAAGGGCGAGCATGTTTAGTGGGACGGGATTCGAACCTGCGACCCTCAGATTGTTATATTGGTTAGAAATTCAAACTTAACAATAATAAAATTGGTCATTTCGAATTTTAAAAAAGGTATGTTTTTAAAAGAAAGTTTATTTGTTTACAATTACCAGCAAATAATTAATTCCGTGGTTATTATTACATAGTGTAATACTCGACGATAATCACAGGTGATACATCTTTCCGAAATGTGTTGTTTTGAGAATGTTGAAGTAAGCTTGTTAAATGTAATTTCAAACAATTAATGCATTTCTTGACTTACGAAAAAGATGATAAAAATAAATCTTTTAATAATAAAACATGATTTTCAACACAAATTATAGAACTGAACATTTGCGCAAGTTTTAAGTACAAAATAAAACTGGAACTTGTTTTAGGGTATTCGAGAAAATAAGAGAGGACAAATAGAATGCAAAACAAAAATTATATTCATCTACAGACCTGATCTTTAATAATCACTCCGCTTCCATTAGTTCGTTCCCAAAGAGTGAATAAAGAAAGATTACAGCTGACTATTAATACCCTTCGGTCTGGAAATGTAAGTTTCAACAGTTACCTGTTTATTAATCATCAAAATATCTTGAACATAGAGATATGCTTTTATTCCGACTTATCTCAAGATATCCTCCGACGTTAAAAACAGTGCATTTTGAATCTCGCTGCTTATAACTTACTGCAAAAATATTTTTTGGCTTCTGCAAAAGCCCAAAAACAAACAAACAAATAAAAAAAAAACGCTCAAAGCAAATGCTTCACTTAGGCTATAGGAAGATGAAATTAAATATAAAAACAATGCTGGCTTATTCATTTAATGTAATTCGTTTTAAATAATATTTTTAACAGAAAAAATAGAAAATTTCAAGAGCTAAGATCATGCACAATTTTTCCTTTTTTAGATGAAAAGAGCATTAAATCTCGTTTCACAATATCATCACGACGAAAATCCTCACAGGTAAGAAATATTAAAATCTGTTTTAAGCTTGTTGCATATAACCTAAACGTTTGACAAGAACAGGGCTCGAAACTTAAGAGTCGTAAAATATATTCACAGACATCGCATATGACATAAACAGAAGCTTAGTGGTAGTGTATGTGCTCAGAGACCTCGTGAATGGCACGAACTAAAACTTAGTAGTAATATACATCCAGATACCTCGTATGTGACATGAACTGAAACTTAATATGTGTACTTAGATACTTTGTATGTGGCATGAATCGAAGCATAGTAGTAGTGTGTGTTCAGACACCCCGTATTTATTTCTATGTACACAAACCCTCAAAGACACTTGAACCAGCGAGGAATATCAGTTAAAGACTCGTTACACTAAATCTCTATACATATTTCAATGTTCAGAGCCTGTGAACTTAAAAACAAAGAGAAAAAAAAAGATTTTTTGTCAAACCAGACATTTTTAAGACACCGACAAGAAATATATTCCTTTGATAACTCAGTAAATGAGAGTTAAACATATTGCCTAAGTTGCAGTGATAAATAAATACACATATAACAATGAAGGCATATTTAAAAGTTTCACTGATAAATAGATAAACATATTGCCTAAGTTGCAGTGATAAATAAATACACATATAACAATGAAGGCATATTTAAAAGTTTCACTGATAAATAGATAAACATATAACAATAAAGACATATTTCAAAGCTGCAGAGATAAATAAGAAGGTAATGTAATGAATTATAATTATCATTTTACATTTATGTTTCAATTCGTGATTTATCAACTAATTGGTGCACCGATACAGAGTGAAAACATTTAGAGATCTTTGCTAAACAGGCTCGAATTACACAAGATGACACGATAACACTCTTTAAATTTTACATAGGTTTCCAGAACATTAGTAATATCTTGAGGTATCTCTTAAAGAGCAATTGAATGGAACGAGTTGCCTATCTTAATCAAGACATTAAAGTTGCGATTACTAACTTAAAAAACTAAGAAAGATAGATAATATCTTCACTTTTACTTATGTGCTTCTATAATCAATTTCTTTTCAACACTCTCCGTGAGGCTCCCTCTATAATCTCAGTAAACTCTCAATATCTTTAATCATTTGGTCACGATCTGTGCGAATCCCCAGAATTATAAGCCTATGAATACACATAAGCGATCAACAGACCTGGGCTAAGATAGCAATAACACCTTTTATTTCGAATATCTGTTTGAGATAAAATCAAACAAATGTGGAAGTTTTCTTTATTCAAAATCTCTTTTTGAATCTTTGCACAATTAGTTGTATTAGAATACGGAACTGCTTTGTGATATTTTAATACATCATATATTCCATTTGTTGTGCAATAACTTGTAGGCGTATAATATTTCAGATAATCGATGCACAGTAGGATTTGCTTCTTGTAATAGTTTTTATCCAATCTCAAATAAGGCTTGTTTCATGAGAAATGAAATAGATTAGTAACTTTTATATATTTATTACAACTTTTCTAATTCTTGAACTTTCGTCTTAAGAAAGATATTATATGGAACGAAACGATTCACAAACCTCTTAAATAATCTATCTAGTTTACTTCTTAGATTCGGTACGTTTTTTATTGCCAAATTTAATAGACTAGTTTTGCATTGGAAAATATATCAGGATCGACAACTAAATTCTTCCAAACCAAGAAAATGTTATTCTCTCCTTTTGTTTATATCATTACAAATAGTTTACTTGCAAGTTTCAGCAGTCAAATAAAACTAGGACAAAGACTAAAAACAAAATGCAATAAATGTTGCATTTTCAACAGGTTTTGAGATAAAAATAATCCTGTGTCAAACTACGTATAGGTTAAGCATGCCTCTTTTAACGGTTACCTTAGTTACTTTAGGGAAGCTCTTTCTTATTGCTTTCCCCCAGTGGCACAGCGGTATGTCTGCGAACTTATACCGCTAGAAATCGGGTTTAGATACCCGTGGTGGGCAGAGCACATATAGCCCTTTGTGTAGCTTTGTGCTTAATAACAAACAACATACACGAATAAAGTTTTATTAGGAGACAAAGATTTGATTCAAGTTCACGAAAAAAGTTTTAAAAAAATCCGTGATTTTTCCGTTCATAATATTTTTTGTTTGTCATAAGCTACATTGATTTAAATTGTGACAAACGTTCGTGAAAAAGAACAGCAAAAGAAAGGAAAACAAACGTTTTCTAAAAATTAAAAAAAGAGATATTTATGTGGAAACAACCGAACAGTATGTAGCTCGAGATTTATTAAAAAAGAAACATGAAGTAAGAACACAATGTTTCTCGGATTTAATTCAACATTCATAAGCGCGACACATATAACTGTGCACTTGCTTTCATTCCTTTCTAACGAAGTTCGAGGTATATGCGGTGCTATTTCTGTACTACTTCAGTTGTCGTTCTTTATTTTCAATAAGTTACATATGAAATACAAATTAAGATTCATCAGTGAACTTTCAGCTGTTCCATCCCAACGAACGTGGCCCAGCATGGCCAGGTGATTAGGGCGCTCGACTCGCAATCTGAGGGTCGCGGGTTCGAATCCCCGTCCCACCAAACATGCTCGCTCTTTCAGCCGTGAGGGCGTTATAATGTGACGATCAATCCCACTATTCATTGGTAAAAATAGTAGCCCCAGAGTTGGCGGGGGGTGGTGACGACTAGCTGCCTTCCCCTTCGTCTTACACTGCTAAAGTAAGGACGGCTAGTGCAGATAGCCCTCGTGTAGCTTTGCGCGAAATTCAAAACAAACAAACAACGAACGCTGTGACGCACTAAATCAGAAACAAAATTGGCCAATTGCGTTAAAAAAATCTACTAATGCTGTGAAATTTAGTGCAAGACTTTTGTTAAACTCATCCATCGTTTGAAGACATAATTTCTGCAAATCTCGTTTCTTTATTTCTGTTATTACTATTTCTTTTCATATTTGTATTCATCTCTCAGTATTCCAAAGTTTCCGTTGCTTGATTGTTTCAGGACAAAGCTACACAATGGGAATCGAATCTCGGGCATTGTTTTAGCAAAGTTTCTATTTCGAGCTTTTAACACTCGAATGTATTTTGATATGGACTTGCTGTTTTATAACTGTCCAGAATAGTTCAACCTATTCCTGTTTAAAACTATATATATATAATGTAAATCGATGTCGTGGTTTTGAATCTAAGCTGGTAGCTTAAAACAACAACATATAGAATCTCTGCCCCGAAACCGACCTCTCGGTGACGGAAATTAGGGTTATGCTAATGACGTTGATCCTGCTGTACACATACAAAAACTTTTATGAGCTATGCCTGGTGAATTCCCTACTCTTGTCTATACTGGAAGAGCACTACGTTAAAAGAACATTTCGGAGGCGGGTCCGGGGGAATGTGGGTACGGTGGCACGCCTCAAAATTTGTCTTACTATAATGATTGTTATTATTGATAGCGAACTTCAGAGCATCGAACTAAATGAGTAGAAGAGTATCTGACAACAAGAAAGTCGTTTAAAGAAACTTTTGAGAAAGAAAAACTTGTTTGGAGTAGTTAAAATGGCAGGAGAACGAATGCATTGCAATTTAGGAATTTGTTTTTTGTCTAATTCCCTTTAATTGTTATGCATGCCGTTAATTTCAGTATTTCGAGAAAATATTGCTTGTTTTTACGTGTAACGACATCTAAGTAGGTAATTATTCGTAAGTTAAGGTTATTAAGATATAACCTTGAATGTTATTTATTGATGGATTGGACAAACCAGGATCTTAATAAATGTGTATTTATTTACACATTGCATAGAAATCTATAGACTTCCTAGTAAACAAAGGACAGACTGCAAGGTATTATATCCTTGACATTCCATTCATAATAGTATATATATATATATATATATGCATGATAATAATATCTTCGTTACATTCTCACACTTCTTATAATTAGATTTATTGAAAAATATCAACCTTAGCTGTGAAACAAAAATATTTTAATCGACTATCAATGTATTTATTTAATAACACAGAAGAACCTCGGTTAAAATATTAAATAAATACTCCACATAATCGAAATCTCAAAATACAGGAACTTCATGCGAACCTGGTGCATAATTAGATCTGAAAGGATTTTCATTTATATACATAACACATACATATAATCATATATATATATATGTGCTACAATACCTAACACATACACAAATATATATATGTATATGCATATGTGCTACAATACCTAACACACACACACATATATACATATGTGCTACAATATCCAACACACACACAAACATATATGTATACATATGTGCTACAATACCTAACACACACACACGCATATATATATACATATGTGCTACAGTAACTAACACTCACTCTCACACACACAAACATATATATACATATGTGTTACAGTACCTAACACTCTCTCTCTCACACATAAACATATATATACATATGTGTTACAGTACCTAACACTCACTCTCACACACACAAACATATATATACATATGTTTTACAGTACCTAACACTCTCTCTCTCACACACAAACATATATATACATATGTGTTACAGTACCTAACACTCTCACAAATTATTTGCATTTAGGCGAACAAATCAGTAATATTTCAATAAATGTTTAGAGTTTTATTTTCAAGTCTGTGGATTTCCTTACTTTCCTAGTAATATTTCCTTATTTTTTATAACTAATGTCTAGTGTATTGTAATGGTTAGTTCGCAGGGCGCTGCCTATCTAATAGCCCAAATTTTGAGCTAAGAAATGCTTCTAAATATGCCCTGCACTTTCAGCTGTGAGGGAGTGAAACTGTAAAAGCCGATCCCGCTATTCCATTAAGAGTGGCAGTGTAGACAGCGTGTATTGATGACTGTTTGCCCTCCATTTCGTCAACAGTTTTAAAGAGAACTATTCCTGGCTGTTTAACTGTTGCATAAAGAGTTATTCAGTTTGAAAATATTGAGACATATTCATATCATATATGTGATAGACTTTCGCAGTCACTGAGATATTGCAGATTATGTAAGAAATTGTAAAACAATATTTAAATACAGAGGTTAGTTACGTTATATTAAAATGATTATGTAGCCTCACAACGTCGTTACACTCCATGTTACCAAGTCTGGCCATGCTGTATTTGACGATCGTACAACTTGACAAAACCTCGCAGCGCAGTTTCCATTGTAAGAGGCTCCATTGTAAGACTATCATGCCCAAAGCACACACCCCTTCCCACAAGCTTTCCATAATCCATCTAGTGTATAAGGATGATGGTTTCCCAGTATCCATCTTAAGAATTCAGTTACATATAAATGTATAGTCGCTACGTCTGACGAATTGACCGGTATGTCTTCGTATGGAAGAGCATGAACACCCGTTTCATTCTCTAGCTATTAGATTATACGACTGTTGAATGGATATGTTGTTGAAGCAGTTTATATACAGATGTCTTGAACTACTTTTCCAGACGGAAATCCACGTTGATTAGATTTTATATGGTAGTTGCCTGGGGCACGTGCATAAATTCTCATCTGTTATAAGACGCCACACTTTGTTTACCACGTCTATAGTACGATTTGATACAGGTCTCTTTCTAGATGACCCTGGTTCACCAAGTAAATCAGTAATCCTTTGTTTTCCTGTGTCATTACGTATAAAGGATACTCCCGCCTTGGAAATTCTAAATCCCTCATTTGAACAGACTCTTATGATCTGAGTGTATGAATACTTGCGTCGAAAAAGCTGTTACACACCCTTCCCAAAAGCGGTCAGTTTTTGGTGACATTACGCTGTCTACGAAAAGCCACAGAATATCAAAATGTAATTCTGATATATTACGTTCCACTGCGACTATATATCAGTTCTGGTTCTCACTTGACTTGCTGACTTGCATGTTCAAAATCGTTTAGATATAACGTACCCACCTCTCTCTCTCTCTATATATATATATATATATATATATATACATACATACAGAATAACATCGGGCGTAAAATATCATGTTCATTATCTTGCATAATGACAAAGATTATGTAGAAGTAAATATTTCACCTAATGCCAACGCCCACTGAACCGTTCAAAGAGACTAAACAAAACTGGAAAGAGGAATATTTCTAAAGTATTGTGAATTTCTAAATGCTTAAAGCTTTTCCTTTATCACGACATAATTATTTACAGTCTTGTGTGTCTCTTCGTCTAGGCTATATTCATTATGAGTAATTGCATGAGATAATACACTGATTAAAACTTTAATTGGGCAAGCTTTTTGATAAATTGTCGCTTGCAGTAGATTGGGCATGAGTGTGATAAAATGGATTAACCTCAATCACGTGTCAAGCTCAAACTTATTAAGATTCCAGAAAGTTTTTATTTGGTAATAAGCTGCTCTTTTCGGCGGGAAAGGCGCCGCGGAAAGCTCTTCACGAAATTGCTTGCGTTGTAGTGTTTTGCACTTAAGAGTCTGCTGTACAATTTGAGAGACTAACTAGCTAAAAGGGTTCAGGTGACATGATTCATCGACTCGGGTACCACAAACTGTGTTACCTCCCATTATTACGTCGTCGTTCAGCTGAACAGTAATTCTTTTGGTAGCCAAGTCTAACAACACTGTACCTAATTATCAAGAAATGGTGCATCACTCACGTTGCTGGAAAACTAATTTATCTTCCACTAGTACGGACGACTCTAATGGCACCGAAGTTTATTACAAGGTCACTCTGTTCCCATAGAAAAACTAGAGCTTTGATATAGCTATCAAAATTATTTTGAATTTTTATTTAAAATGAATATTATATGTATGGATTACTTTAAACTTTATCTCACTTATTCATTCAAATTTCAGCCTTTTACAGTTTACAAATTTTTACATATTTACAGTTTAAATTCTACTTAACACTTAGAGTTTCTTGTATATGAAAATATATTGAAACCGGTCAGAGCATCTGATTTCAAAAATATTGCCTCCCTAGTTAAGGCTTTAGTTGTCTCGTGTTTTCATTAGTTTTCTGCGTCCATGTCCATATTGACTGTCAAATATGCTTTCGCTTTCAGGTGTAATCCTGAACGAAACAGGTTGAAAGCTAAGAGTGCCATTAGATTTTAACATCGTCAATCTTCCATACATTTTCAATAACTAATGGCAAAAAACAAAACAAAAAATAAGAACAGCAACAACCTTATATGTAAATAAATAACGATTTTCTATGTTTTAAAATGCTTTAAGGCACAGCACTGATTGAAATATTGAATAGGTGAGGTGTGTCATTTCCACCCGAACATGATCTGTTACCCATAATTGTCTGATAAAGATAAGAAAGATAAGACAAACTCTTGTCAGGTGACTTAGTATTTTATTTATTATGATATGAAATAAGCGGAGATGCAGCATTATTAACATACCTGTCATTATAATAAAGTGCGTGATATAAGAAACGTCGAAGATCTGTTGATTTATCTATCTTCTTTAATGTAAATACAGCAGAGGTTTAATCACACTTAATAAGAACGAAGTATCAAGCCTCGTGCTGCCCTTTGAATTATTTCCCCCATTTACAATCATGCCCAATCTGAGGGCTATGGATTATGAACTATTATCTGACACTACAATTTTCATTGTAACAAGTTTCTACGAAAGAGTGAGAGGGTAATCTTAGACCAAACGTCTCGATAAACTTTACACGCGGATGTAGACTTCCAAGTTTATGGTTAAGCAGACTAAAGGCACAAAAGGCGAACTGCCAAATGTAGCTTCAACGGAGGAACTTGACAGTTATGGAACTGAATAGAGTTGCTATGGTTCCAGTTGTATAACCATCTTTCTCACGAAAATATCCGTCAATTTCAAGGTGTGGCAGAAACCCTTCGCGCCTTCTTCTGCTTCGAATCCTTGATTATCTTGTTAAAAGTACCAGAAGATATGCCCAGCTTGATGGCAATGTTTTTCTGTGTCCAAGGAGTGTGGAGTGTGGTTTCAGAACCGTTGCTGTCCTGAACGAGTTTTTTCGTTTCTTCCATGGAGAACACTGAATACTTCCTTCTTTGAATTGTTTTGTTATTTACTACTTGTACATCCTTTAACAATCTTTCTGTATGAATATTTCTTTTCGGAAAAGTGTTTTATATTCTTTTAGCCATAAGTCCCTCCATAGCCTTATTGCACTCTCGAATGGTTATGAATTTACGGGTGCTAAACATGTTGCCCGTGACGTCACAACACGCCGCTGTATTAACTTGTGCAAATAGGTCTAATAAAATGCTTTTAACCCTCTGTCATCTAATTAACATTTGCTAGTGAGTGACAATGACGTGATAAGAAGGTAAATTGAAATTGTAATTTGAAAATTGATATTTTACAAATAAGAAAGGCAAAATGTGTATTTCTTTTGTGTTTAAGAAAATCTAGCTTATTCTGTCTTTATACATTTAAACGTGTATTTTTATTTAATTGACCTGAAGAAAATCCTTAATATATCATAAATGTGTTTGTAGAACAGGTCATACATTATCAACTCTTCGATCAAATAAAATCTAATTCTTGCTTCTTATGATAATAACTTTTCCCATAAGAAGGGAAAGGAAGCAAGCAGCCGTGCACTTTCAAGTGTTTATTTAATACATCACAGTAAGGCTGTGTTCTAGTTAACAGGAAGTTGACGACCAAGACACGTTTGTTTCCAGTTGCAGAAATATTTTAAGGAAGGTGAATAAACTTAGCAGTTTCCTTATGGATTGTCCCCTTAAAAAATATATTACTTACTAGCTGTCGCTCTAATTAACATGTCGAAGAGGTAGCTGTCGTCATGGGATAAAGCATGGCTCTTTAAGACATTTTGAAGAATATACATAACTGAAGGATTAAGTTGTTGAAACTGGAATGGTTCTTAATGGATTATAATAGTCACTAAGCGATTTATATTTAATCACAGAAAATAATCTACAGAAGGACTAGAAAAGCTGACGAATATCTTTGTTTGTTTGTTATTAAGCACATAGTTACACAATGGATTATCTGTGCTCTGCTCACCAAGGGTATCGAAACCCAGTTTCTAGCGTTGTATGTTGGCAGACGTACCGCTGTGCCACTAGGGGGCAACGAATATCTAAATAATTTATTTCTTATGTCGCTACTTGCATTACTGAACATATAAAGCTTTTATTTTTATTACCATTGATAAAACATTCAATTCATTAACACATTTTTAAAAAATTATTTCTGTTCTGAAAATGTATTTTCTTAGAACTATGAAAATTCACATACATACATATGTGCTGCATATTGTATCACAATTTGGTGTTGAAAACACATTTGATTGTTAATTTGTTGTTATTTATTTCTATATATATGTTATTTTAAAACATAAGTCATCAAAACATATCAAATACAAACGTCGCAATCACTGCGGATTCTTTAAAATATTAGTAACAAATAAAACTTGCTAATGATGAACTAATTGAAGCTTTTTTCATGATTGTACTGAACATGTACAAGAGCGCTGATTTCTTGTAAACATATAATTAAATTTTCAGTAGTAGAACAGACTTGCTTAAACGAATAACAAGAGATAAAAGTAAAACATTAAAAAAAGTTTCTCGAGCCTAAGACATGCTTTATTAATGTACAAACTTTTATATTTGCAAAAGGTTTGGGATGAATATTTAATACTGTTTATTCGTTTTAAATGTATATTTTTGAAGTTTAGATAGTAGAAACTACTTTTGAAAGTTTAATTTCAGTCGCATTACGCATTCTTCAAACACACTTCCTCAGACTGCAAAGGGCTAGTCGTGGGCAGAACGTGAGTTTAAAAATTCATGGTTCACGATCAAATTCACTATTCGACTAGACAAAAGTAGCCAAAGAGTTGACGGTGGGTGTTTTTAACTATATGCCTTCCTTCTAGTCTATCAATTGTAAGTTAAGGATAGCTTTTGCGCAGATAACCCTTGTGTAGCTTTGAGAGAAATTCAGAAACAAATAAATCTACCAGTAAAAAAACATCAAATATATTTACCTAATTTGTCTACTTGATTATTTAGATGACGCTGAAAACTTTTTAAATTTCAATATAGCTGGGGAAGGCAAGCCAATGTGTATACTCGTGAAAGCGAACATAGAAAATAGCAGTGGTAGTTGGATGATTATTTTATTCTTCTAACAAGTGCAGACAATGTACAATATATGAAAACATCAGGACAAGTTACTTACTTAGAAAACATATTTTTACTGAGGAAACGAAGACTGAGTTTTAAGTTCACAGAAAAATGTGTGCTACCCTTAAAATCTCTGCAAGATCTAGAAGTTACACAAAATAATAAGCATACCTACATGTGAACACGAGAACCTTATAAGTCGATAAGTCTAGCTGATATTTTAAGGATACATTAAGGGCTTCTTTCCATTTATATAAATATTTCATTCAATATAATAAAAATATTTTGACTATGTCAGTAAAATATAATAAAACTTTTATTGTTCTGAATAGACTTTAAATTAAAATCACTAACTATAAGTTTGATGTTACGATAAGATACTTGTAAATTAGACTCTTTGTTTTTAAGTTTATATTAGGAATATTATGGATATTCTATTTCTTAAATAGAATACTTGTTCTCAATTAAGCACGAAGAGTAAGTATACGTAACAAATAATTCCTAATTATTTGATGCTACACAAAGCACTACGTTATCCACAAAGCCTTGTATTACCCTGGACTCGAAGTTTTGTGAGAAAGGTGACATTGATTAATCCTTTATTTGTTGTTACATTGTCATTTACAATAAACCTGCCTTACACGTGATGTAAATTTGACAAGTCAGTGTTGGAACTATAAAGCTTCCACTTTGTGTTAAACGGGCCACTCCCATTTTGTTTATTATAATCACTTGCTTTCTGAAAAGTGTGCTATGCTTTGTTTGAAACTGTAATTAAAGTTTCATAGACCCATTAAAAACCTGACATAAAGACTGATAAATAAGAGAGATAAAAAAGATAGTTTACTTGACATTGATGGAATCGTGTATAATTTATTGTATATTCACAACATGTAAAAAATAGACTTAAAAAAGCAAATATGATTTCAAACGTGGTCAAAGTGGATTATTACAAATATTTTGTTAGTTGAATAGTAAAAAGACGTTCATTAATTAATTTGACTTATTGATGGCAAAGTTTAGCTCAGAATGCGAACATCGGTGTTGCTATGCTAAACTTGAATGATTATTTGTTCAAAGAATTGTTGTACTAAACATTAAGTAGGCCATATAGCCCCAGTTTTCATCTCTTTAACAAAAATGTTTCTAAATGCTTCCTGTTTCACAAAAAATGAACCTAATCTATAATATTTAAACGGTTGAAGATCATAATATTGTTAAGTGAGCATTTAGTTTTGTAACATCTCTCTATATAATTACGTTCTCTAAATTCTTCAGGTTAATTTCAATGCTTCAGAAAGGACATCTTAAGTCTCAATGTATTTAAATGATAATATATTCCCACGGGGAGTACAGGGAAGTTAGTCCATTGCTTTGAACTTAAAAACAAACAAAATTTTAATGCCAATATGACTTCCAATATATACTACCCATTCACCTTATACTCTACAAAAATATATTCTTGTCTCAAGTGTAGCTACATATGTGTATGGTACTGCAACTGTAATCAAAATCTATTACGAATGTATATAAGTTATTACTCGAACTTCAAATGCACTTTTTTCTTGATCGTTTGATAATGCGACACGGAGAATGAACGTCGTGCATTGCCTGGTCAGAGGTCATCACAAATGCTTCCGTCACATTACGCAATTCATCTCTTTATAACGACACCCGCACAATAAATTCTATGCTGTTTCTCCTGCCTCTTATGCTACGAAGGGTTAATTATACTTTTTACAAATGATGTTTCAAGTCACACACTGCTTTTGGAACTATTTTCTCTATCGTTAATTTTATTCAGTCTGATGACCACGATTACTCACTACTGCCCGACATCGTAAAGCACAGAGAGGACAACCTTGGACCACACTTCATGACATTTCACAAACTTACACTATTTGTGGACATCGGCTTTCCAAACCACGTTTAAACAAAATAAATGTTCAGAAGTCTTTAGATTTACAGTCTGGTGGCTTCCCTGGAATGCTGGACAAAAGGACAGCATAAACACTATTTTCATGTTCCATGACTTTGAGAACCTGCTTTGGATTTAAACACGTGCGATATGAAATATTATTCTTAGGCAGCTATACAATGGGGTAATTTGATCAGTATATTCTGATAATAATAACTTTGTGATATTAAAATGTTCCATCATACGAAAACCTACGTACAGCTTAACGAAAAATATTTTTATCATTCTCTGTACAATTTGGAAAATCATCTCGTGGTAGGTAGCAGATTGTCCGTTTCTTCAAACACAACCAGGAATCGACAAATGTTGAAATAAGTGTTCATTTTACACGTGCAAGATATTTTTATACAGTATTTCTACAGCTTTTCTCTATCTGACCAGTGTGGTCTGCTAATGGTGTCCACTTTGTAGCGTGCCTTGACTGTGAATCCAAAAGTTCACAACAGTTTGCAGGTCGGGAGTTCGAATCCTGTCACCGAACATGCTCATCCTTTTAGCCATGGGGGAATTATAATGTGACGGTAAATCCCAGTTTTCTTTGGTAAAAGAGTAGCCCAAGAGTTGGCGGCAGGTGGTGTTGACAAACTGCATTTCCTCTAATCTATCACTTCTAAATTGCCCGGCATGGCCAGGTGGATAACGCGCTCGACTGAGGGTCGCGGGTTCGAATCCGCATCCCACCAAACATGCTCGCCCTTTCAGCCGTGGGGGCGTTATAATGTGACGGTCAAATCCCACTAATTACGTTGGTAAAAGAAGTAGCCCAAGAGTTGGCGGTTGGGTGGTTGATTGACTAGCTGCCTTCC
>NW_013665620.1:1168542-1175293 GCF_000517525.1 Limulus polyphemus
GTAACTTTGCGCGAAATTCCAAAACAAACAAACACTTCTAAATTGAGGACGGCTAGAGCAGATAGAATCGCGTAACTTTGCGCGAAATTCCAAAAAGAAACAAGCAGAACAGTTATCAATGAATAAGTAATATAAATTGTTTGTCACGATATTAAGCCTTGATGTTGGGTGAAAAGCCTCGTAGAGAACTGGATGTAGCACACACACACACACACACACATATATATATATATATAGCGTGGTTTACGTATCATTACATTTTTGTTTACTTTCACTCATAAATTCTTATAAGCTATATCAATAATTATGCAAGTATGTTTTATTATTTAGGCACACATGTATATTATAGTGACGTTGACGGTTCAAACTAGAAATGTTTGACATATTAATTGTATTTACCCTCAGTTATTTGTTCGTTGTTAAACACAAAACCACACAATGGGCTATCTGTGCTCCGCTCACCGTGGGTATCGAAACTCGATTTTTAGGGTTATAAACCCTCAGACTAACCACTGAGTTATCCTAACAATATTGTTTAGCAAATTACAGCTGTATACAGAAAACAACAAAGGTATCGTTTCGTACATAAAAAAGCGAAACCAGTTTATACGATCATAAAGATAATTCAAATAAGATTTATAAAGGTTTCCTTGGCATGACCACGAAGGTTGCTTGTATCAAATCATAAAGGCTACCTAGATGATGCGACCATGAAGGTAGCTTAGATAAGATCGCAAAGGTAATCTATTTACGAGCATAAAAGGTAGCTTAGATAAGATCGTGAATAATGTTGATACGACCATGTAGATAAGATCGTGAAGGTAGTCAATAATTTGAATCGACATTTCGCTAAAGGAATCAATCGAATTAACAATGCACAGAATTCAGTTCGACATAAATCAAAAAAGTTCAACGAGAACTTTGCACGAATAAATTCAACAGAAAACTACGATAATTATTTACTAAACAAGTATTTTATTTATTTCGAACAAAAGATGCACCACACACAGGAGGCTAGAGTGCCGTCGTGTCTTGTTAAGTAGTTATATAAAATAGAACGTTGGTTTACATTTATCAACACGCTAAGACTAAAACACAAGAAATATTACATTTTCAATGAGCCCGAGGATGTAGCTCAGTATGGTCTTCGTTAGTGATAATGATTGCAAGAACCTTCTCATTCAAGGTTAGTTATGATTTAAATTAATAACGCGGTGTATAAATTGTAATAATAAGTTGTTATTCACCTTACCTTGGAGGTACATGGTGATTCAGAATTTACATCTCTCTTATTGACAAAAAAAAAAGGTAAAAAAACAACTACATTAATGGAGACCCACACTCAGTTACATGATGAAGGTTAAAAGAAAATTTATTGTGGAAAATTTCCAGAGCCACGACTCATCTTCAACTTAATGTATGCAGCAGGCCTATCTGTGAACATTAACAATATGTCTGACAAACCCAGTGTATGCAGCAGGCATACCTGTGAATATTAACAATATGTCTGACAAACCCAGTGTATGCAGCAGGCCAACCTGCGAATGTTAACAATATGTCTGACAAACCCAGTGTATGCAGCCTACCTGTGAATGTTAACAATGTGGCTTACAAACCCAGTGTATGCAGCAGGCCTACCTGTGAATGTTAACAATATGTCTGACAAACCCAGTGTATGCAGCAGGCCTACCTGTGAATGTTAACAATATGTCTAACAAACCCAGTGTATGCAGCAGGCCTACCTGTGAACATTAACAACATGTCTGACATATATGTCACAAATATGTTACATATCCACTTTTGCCCAATTTCCTCAATAAGTTAAAATCTTCATAAAACTAACTTCCAAGAGATACTTTATGGTTACTTTTTCAGTGTTAATTGTTTGCCTGACTCACCAGTATCCCGTTCTCTAATCGCTAAACAATTACATTTTTCTTTTAAAAAATGTGTTTTTTTAGGTTTAGTATCACATACAAATTATTAAAACTATTTCTTTTGTCAATTTTTTTTAGTTTCTTATACTTACTGTACCCAAAAACACCCTTAACAAAATGCGATTTTAAGGGTAGGGTTTGGACAACGCCATTTCAAAACAACGTTCTAAACTTTCAGTAGGTAACAAAAACAAAACTGCTCATATGATTACAATTAAGAACATACATCATGTGACAGATTGTATTTTACTATCTTGTGTGACGTCAGAATGCATATAAATCATAGAAAAGTAGTGTGTAGAAGTTTCAATAAGCTTTCTATTTTAGTTAGTTTTATAGGTTTTACTTGTAATGTGTTTGATCAAAAACAATTTTTAACGCAGTATTATAGATCAATTTATGTGTTCTAAGATTGAAGGATATATATTTTAAACATATCCCTGTCTACTTAGCATACATATTCCAGCTTAGAGGGTTCTAACACTTTTCAGAATCGAGTTTCATCAAGCACATATAAATAACCTTTGACATGAGAAATTATTGTGGCTTCCCTACAATTAAAATGAGCAAAGAAGGATGCCAGAGTATTTATTTCAGTTTAGATAGTTTCTGTGTAATCAACTAAGCCTCATCAACATTTGTTTTATTTATATTAAATTCACATTTTTAAAAGTTTACATGATTTGGGGTAACCATGTGACTCGATCTATAACTGTTCAAAAATATCAGAAGGTTTCTTATTATACTCTTTCTGATAGAAATTGTTTACCCAGAGAAGCTGGATTGTGTGTATTATTCATTCCCTGGATTCCTCTATTGTTCACTAATCTATATATTCCGTTTCCGACTGTTGTAAAACGATTAAAAGCATACAAAACCTATGTTAATAATGTCTTTATACTAGATGCGATAAGTATTTACATTTATAACTTGATTTCTATACGAAAGCATGTATAACTCAAGTAAGAATACATGTAGAAAATGAGAACAATTTTACACCAGTTACTCGACAAATGGTAAAAAAAAAACAGTTGAATCACAACTCAATTTTTTGTGCATACTTACAAAACGTGAACTACTCTTACTACACTGAGGTAAAGGTCACTTTTATAATCTTCTACTGATCAATCTGTATGCACAACCACACATATGTTCGTGTTTAATAGTCTCCAGAAGCAAAGGAAACATATTATTAATTTCACTAATCACATCATCTGAAACACGAACCCTGGCGGACGCCACGCTTAATTTCTTTTAAGTGTATTTAGTTATGCTGGGAAAAGCATGAGAAGGCTTACTGAAACTAATCAAACAGCATGCATGACTCATAAGTGTTTGGAGACGTGTTTGAAGATAATGTGGACCAAACTACTTTCAAGATAAAAAGTACGTATTTACAGTGTTTGAAACAATAAGCAAGATCCTCATAAAGCTAGGAATATTTTACTTATCCTAAGTATTTGTAAAGAAATTGAATTCAACTGGATAATATTTGGTTAGAAAACACTTTCAGAATTATGTTCTATTTTTAAGCTCGTGAACTCGTCATTTTCTGATTGGTGAAAATTTGTCTCGTTTTCTATCAAATTTCATTTATCGCAGGTTTTCATCTTGATGACAAAAATGATTTTTCGATTTCACGACCTTAATACGTGACTTTAAAATTAACATACATCTAGTTATAGTGTAGGTTTCACATAATCAACAAGTAAATAACTTATAGTTAATTATAAGTAACAAATACCATAACATGATGGCTATAGAAATTTAAATTCAATACTTCGCATTTTATTTTGAAGATTCAATCACTTTTAGGTTTCACATTCTCTTGTATCAAGTATCATAATTAGAGATTAGAATTAGCGTTAGAAGACTTTGACAACTATTTTTTATCAAGAACTATCAAGTCATTATCACAAGTTAACAGAGAATATAAGATTACCAAACTATAGTTAAGAAGCAAAACAGGTCAAAATATCGAGCGTACATTTTGAAGTAATAAATATTTTCAAAATACACCTTACTTCTTTGAAAGCACGATATCATAATTATTAAAATCAACATGAAATTCTTCGCCTACGTTCCAGATTTCACAAAAAATTCTTCGCCTACTTACCAGATTCCACATGACATTCTTCGCCTACATAATTTTGTGAATATTTCTTCATAGGCAATGTGAAAAAGTCTGTAGGAATATTTCAGGAAGCCGACTAACTTCTGACGGTAGTAATTTCCACCCATGTCACAAGTATGTATTTATTCATAACAAACAACAAAAAAGTTAATTTTTATTTTGCATTTTGTTGTAAAGAATAATGTATTCCTCATTTATAATATTTTAACTGAAAACTAACAAAAACCCACGTACATTAAAACATCTGTTAAGTACGTGAGCTAGTACTAGAAAGCTATACAGAATCAGACGTTCATAAAATATTCTGTTTTTTTAAGACGATGGTACCCAACTGATGAAAAAATGCATTCTAATCAGTATAAGAAAAAACGTAATAAAAGCATAGTTAATTAGCTATACTCATTAACAGATTGATTTTTAGTTTTGATCTAAGTAGGTAGTTTGATTGGATCAGAAGTTAATATTAATTCATCTTCAATCCAAAAAAAAAAAACTTGTAAATTAATTATAGGGAAATAGCATAAGATTTCAGTTCAGTATACCCAGGTTTCCTTACTTGAAGTTCTTCGGTGGTTCAGCGGTCAGCTTGGGGACTTATAGGGCTAAAGTCTCGGTTTCGCTCTACCGCGATGAGAACAACGCAGATAGTCCTTTGTGTAGCCTTGCACTAAAAGAAGCCAACCAACTTATTTGAAATACTAGCTCTCTCATAGGACCGCGTTCATTTACCTAACAACAAACCATTTAAAATTTTAGCTTACCAAACCAAATTTATTCCAGATTTGCAGGGAAGAAAGTTTTAAGTAACATTGGTATATCGAAAACTAAGCAGTTGAGAAAATAGACCCAAGAGGCATCCATACTTTCAAGTAAAATACGTCAACTTGACGCTAGAAGACGCTAGAACCGCGAACTAACTTCGTCATGAAATCGGTTGAATTAAGGAGAAACTTAATTCAAGAATATTTAATAAAAATAAATAATTTATTATTCCTACCACAACAAATTTTAAGTAACATTTATTGAGCTATTACTGTTTCATAAAAGTTTTTAGTTATCAAAAAGTTTACAATGCACAAATAAAAATTAATTATTGCAAAAAAATCATGGGTAGACTTAATTTAATCAGTTCAGCAATACTAGCATCATAGAATTTACTATTTTCAGTACTGAAGGACTTTACTTCTTAATCAGCACAGTAAAAGACTGGTTGTAATAAATTTAAGCATCAAAAACGTTTCGGTTAAGAAAGAGTTCAACCTTACCAGGTTCATAATGGTATGACGATTTCAAAACGCAGGTATGTTTATTTCATTGTTGTTTTTTCTTGTTGTACTCATATTGTAACAAATTTATTATTATGTATTTATTTTTAATATGAAGGTTGTTTGGATTGAATTTGTATTTAGAAATATGCGTGGTTGTAGTATCAGATATGTGTTGCATATAATGAATTTGTTATATATTTATTTTAATGTCAACGTTTGTTTCGAATAATTTTTTATTTGAGGGTGTGTCCAGCTTACCCTGTTAGTATGGCGAAACTCCCGCCAATTCTCCAAGGTTGTAGTATATTCGTGAACACAAGAATCAACAATATATCCACTTCCGTAACCAGTTAAATACAGTTAGGTATTGTCCGAAGTTTCAAGAGAAAAGGGAAAAAAGACAAAGAGAGAACGAGTAGCCTTGTATTGTAAATATATAATGCAAATAAACCATTTTTTCTGAGATTCACTCTATAGATCTCACGTTATATGACACAGTGTCATCTTAAAGACAGAGTTAAGATGTGTCACACTGACTTAGTTGATTAAGTTACAGTTTCATATTGAAAACAAAATTGGTCTTAAAAATCTATAGTGTTAAAACACTGACACGACCTCTCACAGTCAAAAATAATGAAAATACCGGTTAAAATACTGACATGACATCTTACAGTAAAAATAATGAAAATACCGGCTAAAATATTGACATCGGCTACTAAAAAATAAACATAAGAGCAGACCAAGGTAAAACACTGAAATTACCTATTAGCAGGGATTAGCCTAGATAGGTTTAGTATGCTACAGTTATCGGATTTGATCTCTAGAAAAGTAAAACTTGGACTACAATACAATGTCAAACATTACGCTGCTATAGACTACAGATGTTTGTTTTTTCTAACTTACTTGTTATGATTGGTTAATAGTTCATATCAATTCTTTTTGTTTTTGTATTTTGCATAACTCAAATTAATGGACCAGTCAAACTAGAATAATATTATGAGTTCAATAAAGAGAAATTCTTGGCTTATGAGCTTTAATGTCAATATTTAGCTTAGTATTTTCTTAGTTTTAAACTATAATTAGTCATTTCAGTTTTAGTTTGGTATTGTTTTCTTGTATATCTGTAATAGGCGATGCCAGTAATTTAGTTTGGCGTTTTCTTAGTTTTATATGTAACAGTTTTTACACTGTAATAGGAAATTTCATTGTTTAGCTTGTATTTTCTCAGTTTTATATTGTATTATTAAATGTCATTGTATAGGTCGCGTATTTTCTTATTTGTATATTGTAGTATATAATGTCAGTGTTTTAACTTGATATTTTCTTAATTTTGTTTTGTAATAGGAGATGCCAATGTTTTAACTTAGTATTTTCTCAGTTTTATATTGTATTATTAAATGTCATTGTATAGG
>NW_013665620.1:1176187-1202795 GCF_000517525.1 Limulus polyphemus
AAGTTGTATATTGTACTGAGCCACTGTTAAGCAACTCAGACTACCTGATTACCACAAATGTCTGAAGTTGACGCATGCAAAGATGTTTGGGGTATTACTCTTTAAATACGCATACAATCAAGCAGAAAGACAGAAGAAAGTAAACTTTGTAATTTTTTCTCTTACACTCTAATTACAGTAAAAGACCAAAACATGAATAATTTGTACTTGATACATGTTTAATAAAGTGTTTGTATTTTTGTATTCTAGATTTAACATGCCAGACGCCGCTTTATTTTAGTGTTCATTCCAATAAACGTAAGAGACAATCATATTTATTACCTCCTAAATCACAGAAAAGGATACTTTTACTAGGTTTAATAACACGGGTATAAGGTCAATGTTGAATTTTGTTATAGGTCTGATAAGCAGATGCTAAAACAAAGTGCACTTTGCTGGACCAGTAAGACAGCATGTCAAGTCAGTGGTGAATTTTTCTGGATAAATGAGACGTGGTGTAAGATCAGTGGTAAACTTTACTAAATGAATGAGACGTGGTGTAAGATCAATGGTGAATGTTTACTGACAAATAAGTCATATGGCAGGTCAATGGTAAATCTTGATGGAGAAATGTTTTCAGGTTAGTGGTGAGCTTCGCTGGAGGAATGGAAATGAGGTTAGGTCGGTAGTGGAATTTTAATGACCATTAAGATAGGGTGTCAGGTCAGTGATCAGATTTTGATGAACAGTAAGACATGGTATTAGGTCAATGGCAAACCGTGTTGAAAAATGAGATTTGGTTTAATATCAGTGGCGAACTTTTAATTACCTATAATATAGGGTGTCAGGTCAGAGATGAACTTTTACTGACCAGTAAGATAGGTAGGTAATGAACTTTTTTATATTTTGGAAGGCGGGTTTGTAAGTGTTGAACTTGAATTTGGTTGATAAGACAGGCCAAGGTCAAGTATTTCTGTCTTAAATAAGATGTATAACATGGTTAGTGTTGATTTTTAACAGGTCTAGTAAGACATATATGTAGGACCAATAATGAATTTATGTTTATTATAATGATTATTATTATCACACCAGATTTGATTTTGATAAATCTAACAGGGACAGATATTGGGTTGACAATGGTGAATGTAAGCTAGTTCTATTAATATGGCTGTTGCGCCAGTTTTGATCTTTGGTATGTCCTGTAAGATCAATGTCGTACCCATAGTGAACCATGCCAGTTTTAACTTTTGATAAGTCTGAGAAGACAGTTGTTGGACCAATAACGAACTTATGCTAATTATCATAAGATGGATGTTATACAGTTTGGATCTTTGAGAGGCTTAATAAGACAATTGTTGGTAATAGAGAACTTATGTTAATTATATTGAAACAGTGTTGATCTTTGGCAAGTTTAAAAAAAGATTATTGTCAGACCATTGTTTACAGACGACGCTGATATTAATTAAAGTAATTACAGATAGTGAAATAGTATGTCGTATGTATTTTTCAGACATAACTCCAATAGTGTTTTCTATAATTCTAATGCTAATTAGAAATGTACTAGAAATGTCTGAGGAGTTATTTGTTACTATGTCGTTGCTCAAAGAGCATCATCATTTTGTATATGCTCTGATTTTAATATGTTGATAATCGTTGATGTGTTAGTTTATTAGCGCTGCATACTTTAGATGTATAGTATATAAGTTGCGTTTAAAATGAACGATTTCATAGAAAATCTGTATATGACTTGTTATATTAACAGATGTTTAATCACATTTGAACAAATTAATTACACAGGCTAAACTTTACTTTAAACAGAAAGCATGTCTTGCACCCACAGGCTAAACTTTACTTTAAACAGAAAGCATGTCTTGCACCTTCCTAATCGTTTTCATCTACGAACTTTCGCGTTTTGCTCATTATATATTCTAATATTAAAATCATTTTAAAAAAATACAACAATACAGAAGCTTACTACGGTTTTTGTGAAATTCCTAAATAAGTTTTTTTTTTGAGTCGCTTATTTAGCAGTTTACACATCTTACTGATACCTTAACCAGGTAACAAGATGAAGAGAAGCCGTTGTCCATTCCAACATGACGAAGAACAATCAATGTTAAAACGTATTCTTAAGCATTATTACAAGCCCTGTCACATTTTCGTGTAACCTAGCAATAGACAAAAAACAGTTACTTTTCATCTTCACATCTATTAATAAAAGTGTGTGATGATTACATTAAGCAATTATGTGATGTAACATCTACAAACGTAAAAATATGGCTTGCAGACTAATATCAGTTGTTCAAACAAAGGAACCCATAACTCAACGCAAGAAGGATATTAGTCGGTGTCGTCATAAAGAGAGAGAAGCTAATTGTATCTAACACGCAGAATTTGGTGTAAGATCAGTTGTTTAAACAAAGGAACCCATAACTCAACGCAAGAAGGAGGTTAGTCGGTGTCGTCATAAAGGGAGAGAAGCTAATTGTATCTAACACGCAGAATTTGGTGTAAGATCAGTTGTTTGAACAAAGGAACCCATAACTCAACGCAAGAAGGAGGTTAGTCGGTGTCATCATAAAGGGAGAGAAGCTAATTGTATCTAACACGCAGAATTTGGTGTAAGATCAGTTGTTTGAACAAAGGAACCCATAACTCAACGCAAGAAGGAGGTTAGTCGGTGTCGTCATAAAGGGAGAGAAGCTAATTGTATCTAACACGCAGAATTTGGTGGAGATCATACTTGTTGGATTTTTTTTAAAATCCTAATTGAAAAGCTTGTTAGCCTGACTTAAAATTAAGTATATTAAGAAAACATGGCATAATTATAAGAAAAAAACAGAAAAAACGGAGATTTTGCAAAGCATTTTAGTTATATTGGGCAACATTTATTTTAGGTAGTATTTTTTATATTATGAATATCTTATGTTGCATATTTGTGCGTGAATGATTTGCTTTAGTTCAGATTTCTCGACCTATCATTTACCGAGAATTTCAAACAAATGAATAAAAAATAAAAGATATACACTGCGGCTCACGCCCACAGAAAAAAAAAGTTACTTAGTCATTTACTTTTACTTCTATATATCAAGAGAAAAAGTTACAATAATAATAAATACTCACTTATGCATATTAATGTAATAATGTAACTCCAGTGACTTAAATAACTAATAAGAGGAAGCATCGGTTCTCAGTTCCCCTTTAATAAGCCTCATTTCGCTCAATTCCAGTTTATTACTTGGTTGAAAACTCGAACCATTATTAAGTGCAATTTCCTTCCCTCAGTCGGTTTTTCTTAGCACTTCCCAAGGTAAAATGCGGTTAATAAGGGGTTTCGCATGTTCCTCGTAGAAAATCAGAATAGGTTATCTGTCACCTGATTCAACTTTTCATGGCTCGAGTGTAGTTGCTGAAACGTTGTCCTTCAAAACATAATCGCTATTCCCTATTTTCACGTCCCGCGATGGGTTAGAGGTACGTTTAAGGATTTACAAACTCTAAAGTCCAGCGCCCGATTCCCTGCGGTGAACGGGGTGCACATAGCCCATTGTGTAATTTTACGCTAATGTACCACCAAATCCTTTTTCACGAAGTCAATACATTAGTAAATCCCGCATTTATTTATTGTTTTTTTTTATTTTAAAAATCATATGTAAAAGTAACACTCTTAATTAGAATGAAAATAAGCATTTAGAAGAAACACTCCAATTTATGTATTTTGTCTTATCAGATTTTTTTTGTGTGTGTATATATATATATACTAGAATCTTCTTAAACAGATTATGAAAAAGAATTCTTGTTAGACAAATTCAAGTGACAAAAGAAATATCGAAATTAGTTAGAAAATAATTTAACATAGACACGTTAATTCCAGCTGAGATATGGATCAAACATATATACATATATATTACAGACCCTTTGCTACCACCAACTCACCCTAAAGCAAGGTTTCTCAACCTTTTGGACCTCAAGGCCCACTTAGTAGCACAGTAAGTAGTAAAGACTCATATACACAGTTAATGACTCTTTAGTTTAGGGTAATCGTTGTCTCATCCCGCAATGCCCCATAACTATACATCTCGTTGTTTATTTGTTAATAAGCACAAAACTACACAAAGGGCTATCTGTGTTCTGCCCACCGCAGGTATTGAAACCCGGTTTCTAGCAGTATAAGTCCGCAGACATTCCGATGTGCCACTTGGGGGACGGCACATCTCACAGCCCACCAATTGAAAATCATTGTCCTATACGATAGAACACTAGAGAATAAAATTCTTGGAACTTTTCCGTTATAACCCCGCAATTTGAATAACTTTTAAAAATAAATAAATATATAGATATAAATACAAATATAAAAAATATCTATAAATATGCATTGTATGCATATAGTAAACACTTGCCATTTGCGGAGGTTTAACGGAACAGTACCAAATTACAAAAAGTAAATAAAGTTGTATTGTTTATTGTAAGATTTGGGTATATTCCCTAGTTGTGTTATACATTGTGAGATTTCGATTTCTTTCTTATCTATCGTCTTTATCTGCACAACCATTATAGGGTCAAGTTGTGTTGTATATTGTGAGATTTCTTTCTTATCTATCGTCTTTACCTGCACAACCATTATAGGGTCAAGTTGTGTTGTATATTGTGAGATTTCGATTTCTTCCGTAACTACGCTCTTTACCTGCACACTACAGAGTAGAATTTTTTAGTTTTCTCTTGCTGCACTTTTACCTACACAACCATCAAATGAAGTTGTACTTGGTTTGGAAAATACTGGTTTCTGTTTTGGCTACATTCGTTATCTGCATTCGTATCATACTGTGAATTGTGAAATTTCAGATTTTTCCTCTAGCTACAGTTTTTTTACTTGCACTTTTTACCTGTACCAACATTGAGTCAACTTGTACTATATATATTGTGAAACACCAGCGTTTGCTTTGGCTACACACTTTATCTGCACCCACGTCTATCAACAAGTACTGTCGTCACATTTAGCGATTTTACGAAGGGAGTTCTGGATCAAAGTGAGTCACTTAAGTTGATATCCTTTAATTTATTTTATTGGTAAGCTTATTACATTTTTTTGCTGAATGTAATACGATTAACAGTTTTAAATACAGCTTTCTTCCAAATTGTTCGGTAATTTTAAAATAATTTTATATTATTAAATTGAGGGAAAACCGTTGACTGGTTATGCTTCTGTTTTTGTCACTACAAACACTACAATTAAAAAAAATAGGGTAGCTTCCGTTAATTTTATTAATTCCAGTATGTGGCGTTACTATATTCTCGATACAGCAAATATTAAAAGGCTTACTTTCTTATTTAGCATAATTACTTGAGATTTCAAATACCATTCAGAAGCCATTTTCATGACTTAAGGATTCCAGTTTCTTCTTAGAAGTAGTTAGTGAGTCAATTATTAGAACTTTTTCTTGTACACTGCTACGTAATCTTGACATCATGAACTATATCTTTATAAATTTCTTCGTTACTTTATTACAAAGTACATAATTTCTCTGAATATGGTTTGATTTGAGTTTTTTTATTTTAACCTTAAATCTGTCAACTCTCTAGTTGTTGTCCGTACGCACTGTCTCTGTCTCATCATTGGCTTCAAAAGGTCGAGGGATTGACATCAAGAAGAAGGACAGAGTTATCACTATCTGGGTTCATCTGATGATAACTGATTCAACTAACAGAACTGATATCTCATATCATACAAAGCAAGCCTTTGAGTTATTATTTGGCTACCAAAAAAACCTTGAAGCTCCAGTGATTGGAAAACTAAATCTAAATCTGTAGGTTTATCACAATGCACCCAGAAATGACCAGATAATGCTCGATTGTGATACACGACTAATTGAAAGATGTTGTTGCTATTTTAACCCAAGGCTACTCAATGGGTTATCTACGCTTTTTACACCATGGGGAATCGAACCCTGGATCTTAGCATACAAGTCCTTATATTTATCGCTGACCCACCGGTGGACATTAAGAATTTTACTGATATTGTGAGTAGATATTTATTACAAAAAAAAGGGCAAACACCTGTGAGGAATTTCTTTTCAAAATAATCTCAACCACAACTAAAATGGGATAATTCTGTTTGATAGTTACTTGTTAAAAAAACGTTCTTAGTTCCCTATACTTCTGTAATGCAGACGTATTCATAACACTTTGAAGCTACATAAATGTTTGACACATGGAGTCCAATATGGAGACTACAATAACTTAAAATAGTTTGTCTACAGAACGTTTTGCCATCGAATTTATGACACCATGTCATATCTTGATATATGTGTTAAGGGATACTTGTTGTTGCAATTGTTGTTGCAGTTGATATTACACATAAATATATGTATTATCAGCACTTGTAGTTTGAAGGCAGGATGTAAAGTCACATAAGATCTCCAAAGTGTTTTATGTGTTCCGCGAAATGGCCAACACCTGCAATTCAACAACTGGTAAACGAGCAATTTCGTTGCGCCTCTGTACTCTCGTACCCCAGCCTATGACAGTGTGTACATTTTCTGAGTCAAAGTCACTTATTCTACAATCCTTTCCGAGAAAAATTATGACTCCTTGAGTTATAATATCAGTTTTCTTACTAATCTACCCAACCGATCTAGAGATATACTATTTATGTTTAACGATATTGCTTTATGAGGTCTCTACATGATACTAAGAATATATGTTTAAATACGTAAAAAAACCCAAAAAACTAATTGTTAAAGATATTCAATAGACATGTGATATAATCAATTAAATATTAAATTTATTTTCCAAACTGGTGGTTACCGTTTGGGCTAATAAAATATTCTGTAATTAGCAAGTAAATTTAAAACGACACGCCCGATAATTAATTAAGAATCACCCTAATTAATTTCATTACATAGTATAATAAATTATCCAATAAAAGCTGTTAATAGATTCATCAGTAATTATTCAAATGGTTAATAATATCTCTTGGTCTACGTGGTCAGAGAGATTAATGATTATGAACAAACCTACAGGAAGGCAGCACAGTAAAAACTTGAAGAAAAAAATAGTCTTCAATGCGAAATGAAACGAAATTTCACAGGAATCAAACATCATGTTCCCAATGCCATATGGCAGTCACTTATTCCTAAATTCATAAGTGTTTATCTATTATTAAAACTTTTCCAGGTGTTTGTAGCGATTTACAATTTTTACGTGTCTATAAGTACACTCATTTACATAGATAGGATGGCGTTATATTCCAAAAGCTTGTTCTATAGAGTTTCAAATTATAGTCTCCTGGCGAAAACAAATTTTGACTCAGGTTGGGCTTAATATTAAAATACAGTGATATTATGTAAAACGCAGCGTGTTCTGAAAATATCAGGCCTTAAGAAATAATGTTATTTTTCCGGGATCTAAAGAAAGTTGAAGTACTCACAAATGTGCCCCATATAAATAGCATTAAATACACTTATACCAAAATTATTTAAAATTAACATACATAATTTAAATTGGCAAACGTTTTGTTTTTGACGAATTTTGCACAAAGATATCAAAACCACCCAATGCCAATAATGGGATTTGACCGGCAAATTTATGATAAACGCACCTACGGCCCTAAAATTTTAAGGTAACGAGACGTGAAGTACGAAACTTCAGGTACGCAGCCCGGCACGCTAGCTATTATGTCCTGCTCGATTTGAATTTCCAATTTAATTGTACAACTATTTTTGGTATAAATTTGGCTATAAACATAAATATTTCAGTACAAAAAAAAGAAATATTTAATAAGAGAAGTAAGAGAAGAAGTAGACAAGATGATCTTAATAAAATGTTTTAGCAAGAGGAAAAACAGATGAGCTTTAAGATGAGATCCATTAAAATATAAATCACCATCTTCAGTTCCCAAGACAACTGTAGCTTTTTGCCTTCAAAGCAGAAGTTTTCCTTTTTTTCAATTATAGTTTTCCTTGTATTCTGATTTGGAAACTTTCTTTGCCTTTTTTCCTCGATAACTTTCTTTCAATGGACATCTCTTCGTGGTAACACTCATATAGATTGCATTTATTGTACTTGAAACACCTTTCCCCTTTGCAGTTGAAAGTAACACGAGGCATAACATCGTTTTATCATGTTTCATTAATGTTCTACCTTCGATTTCTACGCTATATAATAGGAAATAGCACTGAGAAAAGCAATCTACTTTTTACCCAGAAAATAGAAGATATTGGTCAAAGATAGGGCAAAATAAAGTTGAATAACTTCCCAGTGAAAAAAAAAAAAGTTACGGGCGTTTTGTCTTAAATCACGGTATGAAAACCTTAATTCACAGCACTCTTTCTAGCATTCTCATAGTAAATTCGAAACTTTTAGGATGTTACATGCTCGAGATTTATCACCAAATCAGGGCCTGTGTAATTCCCAAATTTAAGGTTAAAAACAATGAAATATTTTGAGCAAATAAAATACATGAATTGTTATTTGTTTCAGCTATCGTAAAATGTCATTCAAACAGGGAGAAATAAAATTGAGTACACAAAACATAATAATTTACTATTTGAATCTTACACTTTTACAATCAATTGGTGTGAAAACGTGTAGTAGAAAAAAAACGCGTTAAATAAAAGCGTAGATTATGTTTTGTTTTCTCTTGAACATTTTTATACATACATCATTAATTAAACCCATCTTTCAATATCTAATTAGCAGAAAGAAGTTCAAACCATATTTTACTGTAACTTATGGTTACAGAACTACGTAAATCAGATCTTTCTAACAGGTCACTACGGGACTGTGTAAACCATATCTTATTCTAACAGATGATTGCGGAACTGTGTAAACCATATCTTATTCTAACAGATGATTGCGGGACTGTGTAACCCACACATTACTCTAATAAATGGTTGCAAGACTGTGTAAACCATATCTTATTCGAACAGATGATTGCGGGACTGTGTAAACCATATCTTATTCTAACAGATGATTGCAGGACTGTGTAACCCACACCTTACTCTAACAAATGGTTACAAGACTGTGTAAACCATATCTTATTCTAACAGATGATTGCGGAACTGTGTAAACCATATCTTATTCTAACAGATGATTGCGGGACTGTGTAAACCCTATCTTATTCTAATAGATGACCACGGGAGTATTTGAACCATAACTTTTTCTGACAGATGATTAAAGAGTTGTGTATTTACAGTTTTAAAGAATAAGTAATATCAACTTTTTTAAAAGATTGTGTTTGGTTGTTTGTTTTTAAGAACAAAGCTGCATAACGGGCTATCTGTGTTTTGCCCACTGCGGGTATCGATACGTTATTTTTAGCGTTGAACCACTAGGATACATCAGAAGACAAAGAAAAAACACTTCGCTTTAAGCTAGGATTTTATTTTAGGGTATAGTTATTTACGTAAAACAGCTGAGTTCGTAAAACGAATACGATTTTGTTAGTTCAGACAAATAATGAAAAAACACAAAGTGGAAACAATACCCTCCAAACAGAAAGAGCGTTTCACTTCTAATATTCGCTCAAACCTACTCAAAGTCTATCCTCACTAGCCGTCAGAAGGCAGTTAACAGCACCCACCGCCAACTTTTGAGCTGCATTATTCGAATAGTAGGATTTGATCGTCATTCTTTTAACGCACACACGGCCCCTTAAGTGCGGAGCGCAATTTCCGGAAACGGAACACGAACACAGAACCCTCGCATTTATATTCCGGGTATACTAAACACGAGGTAGAGTTATGTTATTGTTAACTAGAATAACACATTAGCAGCTTATCTATCATGTTTAAATAATGGCAGTTTCGATAATGCAAAACAAATACTCTTCCTTTTTATAAAAACATCCACACTCGTTTTGATTGATAGAAAAGAATACAAAGTAATAATGTTTTCCAAATTCCCGTCCTTCAGATCTATTTACGTCTTCAATTTCTGTATTTACAATTTTTTCGTCTGTTGGTACTTCAGCGAAAATGAGAAAGGAATGCATTTCCTTTATAATGTCTTACCACAAAATTTACAGAACTCTGGCTTTAGAGAAATCGGACGTATTACAACATATCTTCTGTCAATCTATCGAGCAATAATAACCTTTTACAAGTTTTATTGTCATTGTAAATATTCTATATTATGTTTTAATGTCATTGCGCTTTTCTGTTTTATTTGTATCGTTTAAAGACTAGTAAGTGTTTTCGAGTACGTAAACGAGAGAAAGACGTACTTTGTTTATATGAAATCCTTATAAAAGGTTGTGTTTAGAACAATAATACGTATACTTTGCCTCTCTTTGGCTTCAGTTAGTTTTCGTTCGTTGTTCCAGTACGTTTACCTTTACGAATACTGTTCACCAACTACTATGTAATGTATTGTGCTTCTATTAAAACTTGTTGGTTGAAAAATACCGTACTGCCCCTAATTAACGCCCCTCGGTATTTTTATAAAGCTTACCTTGTGTGAAAGCAATAGCAATCCAACATATAATCCACTTTTAATACCGTAATGTTGATTTGGAAAACAAAAGAAGAAAAACAAATATACACACACACTTATTAGCACTGAAATTAACAAATCACATGAGACAAATAGAATCCGCAACTGCACAAGTACTATAATTAGCGCCCCCTTTGCAGTTTGCAACGACCTCGAGGCGTTAATTAGGGGTAATACGGTAACATACTTGGCAATTTACGTTTCCAAAAAATTCATTATGTTGGAGAAGAGACATTTAAAAAGTTCCGTTACAATTTAAAACAATATTAAATACAATATCACGTTTTTATGCCATTTTGATTCATCATTTTTTATTATCACTAAATCTAAAATTGTCTTGAAATACTAATATTTAAGTGTTTGCTAATGCACAGTTCTCAGATACTGTCATATTAACATAAATATTAATAGGAAACGAAAACAAATTGAGATAAAGTCAGTAACTCATTTGATTTTACATAGAAAATAACTAGCTTCATTTTAGACGGGCAGCATTTAAGTATTTCATGCAAATTTATTGTATATGTTAGATTAATATAATTTGAGTTTTAATATAATATTAATGCTTTCGATTATCGAACTATAACAATAAGTAAATGTTATATTTACTCTTGTTTTGTTATTTTTTCTTTTTATAATAGTTAAATTTTAGTAAGTAAACGGTTGAAATTTACCTAGCGATTTATTTATTTCTAGCGATAACAAAATTATATTTTAATAACTTTAAGGAAGTAACAAAAATGTTCCTTCTCGGTTAACTGTGTTAATAGGTTTCATTGCCTAATTACAATACCGTTTTAAAACGTAAGCGACAGGTAAACGTTATAATGACGTAACAACATAGCTAATCTCTGATTGGCTTCTAAGTAACGTGTCGCCTGTATAAGCGGTGTGTTAACTAAACGAGTAGTTAGATGGCACAAGTGGAGTATCAGACGATGACGTGAATTATTACTTTTATATTTCCGTGGCGTGCTAATAGAAACAGTCTTCTGGGTCCACTATTGTAGCAAAAAAAAAAGCCATCTAGTGGAAGAAAATAAACTTACTTTTTTAAGAGCTGTTGTTTAACGTCCTTTCCGATGAATAATACAAAGTCATGAAAAGTTAATTTCTTATGAAAGACAGCAATGTTCAAAAGCCTCAGAGTTAAAGGATTAATGCTCTATACAGTGGATCAAAGTAAGTGAAGTTTTCAGTATTATTCTGAAACGAACATTGAATTGATCAAGTAAAAGTATGTGTCGACTTCGTAAGTACTTTAATTTTCATTTCAACTTAAACGTTATTAGCATGGCTAATATATAAACTTTACTGGCATTACCAATAACCATTTAGAATACATCTTAGACATTTTTAATGTCTCTTTATCTTTTTGGATAAATAAATGTTGTTATTGGTAAATACATTTAAAGTTTTCAGTATAGAAAACACAGTCGTGAGTATAAATGGAAACAACGTGTCATTAATCAAGTAGAAACGTCATACGTATATACTAATACATATATAAGTATGTATGATTTTTTTACTTTTGAAGACCATGTCACAGAACAATTATTGCTTACTACCTTGCAAGACTTTTGCTGCATTTTAATTCGATCATTTTCTTTAACAAAGTATTTGTACACTTTTTCTTATTCTGTACCGTACTTATAATAGTTTTTTTTTCTTCAAAATATATAGATGATATGTTAAATACTAACTTACATGAGAAAGGTCTTTTTTTTAAACTACCTAATTGTTTATAATGAAAAGTTGATTTACTTTGCATTCAGTAGCATAATACAGAGAACAATTAAACATTTGGAAGATTAACATGAATCCATACTTTTTAACATTGTTTAAAGACACTTTCTTCAATCTTATTTACTTGGAGCACTTACAAATAGTCTTTTAATTTAAATCTGAAAAGTGTGTCAACTCAACAAAAAACTAACAAATGTAGTTATTATTTTGTAAACTCTAGTAGATATTGCGAGCAAATACAAAATAAAATTAGATAAAAAAATTAGTTTCGTTATTTTCTTTAGAGCTTATATCATGGGAAGTTTCGGTAACTACTAAAAAATCATACATAATGTTTTCTGTCAGTAAGTTTGCTTTAAAACGTTACAACTAGACCAAACTACGTAGAGAAGCATTGAGGCGTCAATACTTTGCGTTACATACTATCAATTTACGCCCCCCTCCAGTGGCACAGCGGTATGTCTGCGGACTTACAATGCTAGAAACCGGGTTTCGATACCCGTGGGGGCAGAGCACAGATACCCCATTGTGTAGCTTTGTGCTTAACTTCAAACGAACTATCAATTTTTTTCGGACTATCATGACCTAATGTATTCAAGTACTTGATGACGTCATTGTCGTATTCAGTAAAATATTGTAGTTTATATATAATATACGTCCCTTAACGATTTTCTTTTCTTTTAGGTGTTCCTTAAAGATTTTCAGACTTGGATGAAGTAAAAAAATGGCGTTCGATGTTTAATTCAGAAGAATGTCCTTTCATCTTTCCACAAGTCGATTATTAGTTTATAAATTCTAAAAGGACATTTGCAATGTCTGTTGGTTACTTCGACCCAAATAGTTGGGAATCTTTACTCAGTCTTGGTACTGCCTTCAATTACAGCGATTTTAGTAGCTTACAAAACAGCTATGGAAGTATCGAAGAAGTGTCAGCTAAGAAGTGTATACATCAAACAAGATCTCTGGAAGATAACCAATCTTTGTCACCAACATTGTCCAACACTTCCGCTGTTACACAAGAAAATAGAATAAGTACATCGGACAAAACTAATGAACAAAATCAGCAACTTAAACCAGAGGGAGAATCTAGAGAGATAAAATACAAATTACGTCCGCGTTCGATTCAAAATAGGAAAGAAATAGAAAACAAGAGATTCAACAAAAAGGAACCTAAGCTTAAACAGAAGCCACCACCCTTAAGCAAGTATCGCAGGCGCACAGCCAATGCACGGGAAAGGTTTAGAATGGATAAAATGAATCAAGCCTTCGAGCAACTTCGTCTAGCGATTCCAAAGTTCCCCAGCGTGAGCTCTAAGCTGACGAAGATCAAAACGCTCCAGCTGGCTGTTCACTATATCGCTGCTTTGTCAGATGTTTTGCACAAAAGTGATGCTAATGAAAAGCAGGAGGCTGTGGGCGGATTATCACTATCAATCGACCCATTAGAGATGAACCTGAACCTTGACAGCGATGATTGTGATTTGACAGTTGGAGACTTAAACGTACTATTAGAATCCGATGAAAGTACTATGGATTACAACACTGAATTTGAGTTCATCTAGTTTGAGTAGTACTTCCCTTTTTTTTTATCGCAATATGTGTCAAATTTTGAAATCTTTTTATAGGTTTGTAGGAATATTAAAAAAGTATAATAACAACAACCATTGGTCAGTTTTCCAAAAGAAACATTTTTCGCGCCTTATTAATAAAATCTTTATAAATGAAAAATTCACAAAAGGTTTAATGATTTTTCCTGTTTTATCTAAGATATCCCTCGAAAAACGGATTACGTTGTGAAATATATGGTGAAAAGGTCAGTTGGCCTGCTGGTCAGGTATAATATGGCTGACATTCATTTCAGAAGTTGTGATAGGTTCTGTCGACATTTTCTCGATTTTATGACTAAGAAGACCAAAAACAAATAAGCGACTACTACCTCGGGGTTAAAGAGTGACTTTACATCATGAAGTTTCAAGTGTTATTAAAAACAATAAAATTGTCAATGTTTTGGAATAATCACACACAAGTATTGGTGAAAGCACAGATGTTCTGAAGTATTGATTAAGCACTGTTTTGTGTTGTGAAGTATCTGATGCAATTCTAAATTCCTAACACTACTTGATATATATATATATGCATTTAAAAGAGTATAACTTTACATTTTACCAGTCGCATTTTTTGAAAGACATTTTGTCTAATTATTTATATAAATTGATTGATCATTTCCTTCTAGCGCAAAGCTTCGCAATGGGATATCTGCTTGGAATCTAGCCCCGAATTTTAGCGTTGTAAGTCCGTAAACTTACCACTGAACCAGTGGATAAATATATAAATAGAAACAATTAGCATGATAATGGACGTAGAAACATTTTGATACTTCTGAAATGAAAGAAAACTTGTTAAATTATAAGCCCATAAAAAGAATAAAGAACGTGCTCGCTGTGTCAATAAATTACTAAATTTTGTCTTCTCGTTAATTAAATAAATGAAAAAATACATAACGGTACATTTTTTCAAAATATACGACCTTAAATGTATATTTTGGTAATTTTTAATGTTTCAGTGTAAAATTGTTTAAAGTACAAAGTATAACTTAGTATATACGAAACAGAAGCAGAAGTGCGCGTTTTTTTCAAGAGACCAATAAAGTTTTTTTCCCTAACAGAACTTGTAGTATACCTTCATTTAAAGCAGTGACTGAATCTATTGGGATTGACCAAAATGCTAGTAAAAATAAAAAAAAAAGTTTTTTTCAAGAAGTATCTAGGTATACTCTGTATTAGAAAACAGAATCATTTGAAAATACTTTTTATATGTAAGGTAAAGGATCATTTAAAACTCAAAGTACGTTTAAATTAATTATTACAAAACAATTCTAAACGCTCAAGAATACACAGGTGTCACGAGAGTCTTAGACTCTCTTCACCCATGTTCACTTCAGTGTGTTTTAACTGTCAATCACAAGACGAACACTAGTCTCAAAAGGAGTCCTTGAAAAAAGAAGATTCATAATCCACTGAGACCTCAGTGTACGTGTATATTAATTATCAATCGCTATATTTATACTCTCCGAAAAATTAGCCCCTGAAAGGAAACTTCTAGCTTCTAATAATCCACTAGACTTTAACGTTTTAATTAATCGTCGCCAAGCAATTTTACATATCCAAGAAGGAAAGATAAACTTACCTATCCCGCTAGATTCTCCGTGTATTTTACTGAGCATTTTTTATATGATTTTACTCTCTTAATAAATAACCCCCGAGATGGAAAGGGTTCAGAGTGTTTAAGTTGCTAGTCACATGTCTGTATCTACTCCTTTGAGGAAACATAGCTGGTAAGGATAGAAAAAAAATGTTTCATTTTTTTTTACAGCTCCTTCAACCATTAAATTTGAAAAAAATATCATATTCAGAACCGTGGATGAGGTGGCATATTTGTCAGCAGATGAACAAGTAACGTCTGCAGAATATCATAGCATTTACAGATGTAACATATAGAATATATAACATATAGACATCAAGATTATTTTGGGTAATTAAATCTATACTGCTAAGAAGATAAAGAATGACATCTCATGGAGCTTCGTGTTAACTTGATTTATGAAGCTGGATTTAATTTCTAAACACGCTTTGTCGTTTCATTGCGACAGAATCTCAGACTATCCAGTTTTCTAGTTATGTCTTACACTGAAGTTTTAAGTAAAAACAACAAAGCAAGATTAAGTATGTCAAGGATCTCATGTTTGAATAAAAGTATCCTTAATCAACAGCTTAATAAATTACTTCATAGTTCCGTGATTATTAGGATAATCGACGAAAACTTTTTGTGCAACCAACTCTTTAAAGCCTTTTGGATTGCTGCAGTACTTAATAGGGTTTTTCTTGATGAACGGAAAGACTTATAAAATACTCATACAGATAATAGTTGTACCAATTTACTATGACAAACATGGATTTATGAACCAATCTCTACGTCAAAAAAAAAAACACTGTATAAAATATTTCTCGCTCAGTATATTTTATCTAAAGAAAATCACACTAACAACTTTTAAAGCTCATGTTTATAAAACTTTAGAATTCTAAAAAAATCGTTATCATTACTTTAAGCTTTTGTTTTTTAACGTTGAAGCTAGAAAGAACCTAATTTTCTGTGGTTCTAGCCTCCCAAGTATTGTGACGATGTTTGGCTTCTTTGTCAAACATAACAATCATCAAACTTTGGAAAGTAATGAATGAGTTAGGTGTAGTAGTTTTAACATGGATGCAATATCTTTGATAAACTACGATACGAAACGTAGAGCTTAGTTTCCGAAGCACTGTGTCAGTTAAAACATTTAACCACTTAACACACTCGCGAACTCAAAAGTCATCTGGTCTCTAGTTTTCGATTCTTCAGAGAAATTCTAGATAACAAAAGTTAAATTGTTCAACGCACTAGAATTGAATTACAATATCAACAAAAATGTTCAACTCACGAAAAAAGAACGTCACAATATTTAGGATGTTTTAAGTAAGCTTATAACGATATTCTAAACCTACTAAAACAGCTGCTAATTATCACTCTTTAACAATAGTCATCTATGATGATTAATCTTCCTTAGACTTTTGAATATCGTATAAAAACACAGATTAATCATATAATATCTATGCATACCTACACATTACATAAAGGTTTTGTTAGTACCATTTCTGTATGGAAGAAGGAACACATCAGATACTCTTTTTTCATACAAAAAGCAGAACACCAATCGTATTTGATCCTATTCAGATAGAAAATTTATTTCCATATAAAAACAAAGCTCCAGCTTTAGTTGTAATTCAAACATGGCGATTTTCTATAGAAAAGCAAAACTCTAACCTTAGTTGATCTATTTAAAACATAGCAGTTTTTCCATATACAAGAAGAACGCCAACCGTAGTTGATCCAATTCGAATATAACGTTTTACATACAAAAGCAGAACACTAATCGTATCTGATCCTATGAACAGTTTTTATAAACGTAAACAGGAGTGTCTAAAATGTCAAATACCTTAAGGAAATTGGTAAGAGTTTGACAACTGTTAAGCCAGTAAAACAAAAGAATTATCTAACTCACACAAAACGTAGATTCCCATTATATTAAACCATAGCGTGTGTAGAAACTCCCATGCAACAAATATCATCCATAGGAAAAAATATGATAATATTTTTTACGTAGGATAAATAAAGAAAACCGGGAGAGATATAAAAACAACTATCCAAAAAATATAAATTTCTGAAAGAAATTCATCCTTTCTCAGGTACCTGAAAAGAAAACCAAAACCTCACTTACCCGAGAGAGAGACTGAAGTTCTTTCAAAAGGTTAGGGTAATACCCGAATTTCCTTGTCAAATATATCAAAACAGTATGTTATAATGATGTCCACTAATGCAGGATGTCAAGAGCAAGTTGAAATATTTTTTTAAATTTCCAATAAGTACTAAAAAATGAAACAGGGCATCACAAGATAGAAACATTTATGATTGCGAAGCAATTCTCCAGAAATATTCTAGGTTTGTCAAGGTTTAGAAGCTTGTGGGTTAACTAACAGACAGCTTCACCCTGGACTACTTTCTCCAGAAATATGCTTGTTTTGTCAAGATTTAGAAGCTTGTAGGTTAACTAACAGACAACTTCATCGTATACTAGGTTTATCAAAGTTTAGACGCATGTAACTAACAGACAGCTTCAATCTGACATACTTTTTCCAGAAATGTGCTTTTTTTGTCAAGGTTTAGAGGCTTGTGGGTTAACTAACAGTTAGCTTCACCCTGGCCTACTTTTATTTAATTAAGGGCAAAATGAAAACATAAATCAAGTTGGAACTCAATCAACGTATCTCTGTGGCCGCACCAATCAAGTAATAGGAAAGACTCAACACCATTCATTTTCATAGTTACTATTTTCATATCAAAGATCGCTTAAATATTCTAAAAAATATTCTATTTGTACTACGTTAATCGCGAGGAATCGAACCCCACATTTTAGCGTTATAATTCCATAGACTTACCGCTGTCGCACTGGGGGACGACTTTGGTAAAAGGTTTGTATATCTTCGTAGATATTCAAGTTACTTATTTTATTTTTAAAATGTATTAGATTTCTAACAGAGATATTAGAGAACATAGAACAATATGCTTGAGAATTGTTTCTTGATATAGGAAATATAAGATACAACAAATAGTTTGACAACCATGTAGCACTTAGTACCTGATACGACTTAGTCATCCTATTCTCAACTCATGAAGATTACAACACAAAATAATTGTATCGCTCACAAGATACTTGAAACACTTCAAACTAAAGAAAACTTCGATGCTTAATTTTGCAAATTTAGATATATAATTATTTTGTGCACAGATATGTAGACTAGTGGCGGCACCCAGTGCTTTGGATAAAAACATAAAGCTGATGTCAATAAACAGCAAACAAATAACTGAATTAAAATTGTAAATGTTATTAAATGTTCCTTTAGTTTTTATTAAAGTCTATCAGTTATGTTTATTTTGAATATACATATACGTAATGTATTATACGTGGTGAATGCTTTTTTGAGCTCTCAGCACAGATAACCCATTGTGTAGTTTTGTACTTAATAGCAAACAAATATATACTGAACTCGGCCCGTAGCTTCGTTTGACGATAAACTCAAAGAGTTTTCAAATATCAACGAATCTTCTATAGTACTAGACAAACGTTGTTTACCTATTTAGTCACTGAGATTTTGAAATCATAGACATGTCATACAACCCGATAGAAGTTTTATTTAATCCGCAGAAGAGAAAATGTTGTCAGATATTTTCTTGCCTAATCTTTGAAAACCTGTCCACTTCGTCGTTTATTCCAACAGAGTAGAGTTATTCCTGATAAATTGCTTCCTGATGCACGTTCAGCTAGTGAGTTTAGACAGGGCTCTAAGCTCCTCGAGATAGAAGTCGTGATTAATGTGCTTGATTCAAACCATTACCATAAATAATTAAAGTTCGTAGGGAGTAGGTACAGGTTTGATGCCATTTTTATTAACTCTCCAGGGCTTGTGGTAACTGTCAGGGATTCAGACCGATTTCTTTTCCTAATATGGCAACTGAAACCTTCAGAAGGCTCTAAAAGGCACGAAAAATGTAATGAAATAGGTGGTTCTCGATGTTAATGAGATGGTAGTGTCTTGTTCAGGTTGTGTCATCTCTTGACAAATAAGCTAATTAAACGTGAAATTCAATGAACTTTTAACACACGCACACAAATATAAGTAAACTTATGCATAGCGGTGTTGCTGTAGTACATTTTCGTCATTACGAATAATAAAAATGAAATATGGATGACTATGTGTAACTGAAAATGTCTTTAGCCCTTAGTTTATGCTGGTTTAGATCATTTTCCAGAACCAGTATCACTAAACTTCTTTCAAAATACGAATATACAACAAACTACTTCTTTTCACAAAATAATAAATTGTACGAAAAATAGAATGAATAAGAATCATTTAGTAATTTAAGGGCCTTAGCATGGCCAGGTAGTTAGGGCACTTGCCTGGCAATCTGAGGGTCGCGAGTTTGAATCCCCCACCCTTTCAGCTGTGGGACTGTTATAATGTTACGGTCAATCCCACCATTCTTGGTAAAAGAGTAGCCTTCTTTCTAGTCTTTTACTGCTAACTTATGGACGGCTAGCGCAAATAGCCCTCTTGTAGCTTTGCGCGAAATTCAAACCAAATCTAGTAATTTAATTTTAAATCAGTAGAGCAAGTGCTTTGGATTTTCAGTTTTATGTCGTAAAATTCACAACAAACATGTAACGAAATTGTAGCATATTTAAATGATGTATTTAGGACACGTTGGACGTTCACACAACTTCTTATGTGGTCTTATAAAATTACTTGTTTCTTGGTTATATACAACCTCACAAAAATTGTTTTGTTTGAAATTAAGCACAAAGCTACACAATGGGCTATCTGTGCTCTGCCCGCAACCCGGTTTCTAGCTTTGTGAGTCCGCAGACATACCGCTGTGCCACTGGGGGGGGGGGGGGCACCTCACAAGAAATCAGATTTAAACACACACACACAAATGTAAACTCGTCAGTGGAAAAGAAAGTAAAATGTTTAGAAGAAGAATGAATATTTAATTATTGCACTATATTGTTGTAACATATCTTTAGCCCAACAGAGTGATCCTTCATTTTTATTGTAACTTTGTCAAAACCAAAGGTTTACTCTCCTATTTAGTCGCTCGGCATGGCCAGGTGGTCAGGTCGTTTGACTCGCAATCTGTGGGTTGCGTGTTCGAATTCCCGTCGCACCAAACATGCTCGCCCTTTCAGCCGTAGGGACGTTATAATGTGCGGTCAATTCCAGGTAAAAGAATAGCCCAAGAGTTGGCGATGAGTGGTGATGATTAGCTCTCTAGTCTTACACTGCTAAATTAGAGACGGCTAGCGCAGATATCCCTCGTGTAGCTTTGCACGAAATTCATAACAAACAAATCTATTCAGTCCTAATTTATAACGTTTCGGACAGGATACTCATTTCCGATTCATGTCTCAAATAATAATTTACTGAATGTTCGAACTAAAGATATTGAATTATAAAATAATTCCTGTGTGGTTAGTATCTTTTTATTATGATATTTTTTTATCTATACCTGCACGTTTGGTTTGATTTGTTCTTAATTTTGCTCAAAACTACTCAAGGGCTATCTGCGTTAGCCGTTCCTAATTTACCAGTGATAGACTAGAGGGAAGGCAACTAGTTAAAATCACCCATCGCCAACTCTTGAACCGCTCTTTCACTAAAGAATAGTGGGATTGACCGTCACATTATAATGACCCCATGGCTGAAAGGGCGAGCATGTTCGATGACGGAGATACGATCCCGCGACCCACAGATTGCGAGTTGTGCGCCCTAACAAGAAGATCATACCAGGCCTTATGCCTGCACAATATAAGATCATACGTGGTGACGTCAGAAGCAATTCTTGATAGTCTTGTGATTTTTGACCTTAACTATAGAAATTAGTCAAACTAAAAAAAAAAATTTTTTTAGTTTGACCAATTTCTATAGTTAACGTCAAGAATCACTATAGTTAACGTCAAGAATCAAAAATTTGTCAAACTAAAAAAGAGAGTTTGTTTGTATTTCGCGCAAAGCTACAGAGGGCTATCTGCGCTAGCCGTCCCTAATTTAGCAGCGTAAGACTAGAGGGAAGGCAGCTAGTCATCACCACCCACAGCCAACTCTTAGGCTACTCTTTTACCAACGAATAGTGGGATTGATCGTCACATTATAACGCCCCTACGGCTGAAAGGGCGAGGATGTTTGGTGGGACAGGGATTCGAACCCCCGACCCTCAGATTGCGAGTCGAGCGCCCTAACCACTTGGCCATGCCGGGCCAGAAAGAAAAAAAAAACAAGAGAAAGAGAGAGAGGCGCAACGTGATTCTACATGTGTGTCCTTGATATTTTTCTGGGATTTTTTCTAAAGCTAATAATAACGATTTTGGCATACGTGTAGTTCGAGATTGTAGTGAAGTACTACAAAATTAAAAGTGTGTCGAAATAGTAAACCAAACCATGAAACACATAAGATAAAACAGCACAAGCTCCTATCGCAAATATATATCTGTGGGTAGAATTTCATATTATCATTTATATCTCACAGTTAAATAGGTGAGACAGATAGCAAGATAATGTCTCTCGTATTAAAAATATATAGATTAACCTGTGTAAAGAAATATATTTAGGTATTTGAAACAATATAATGGAAAAAAAAATATTGTGTCAGTCTTATGAATCTGAGGCACGCCATGAAAATGTTCTCGATTCGAGTCACGCAGTTCCTGCTTTGTTGGGCCGAGCGTGGCTCAGTGGTTAAGGTGCCAGACTGTGGATCTTCGAGTAACTTTGCGCGAAATTCGACAAAGACCTTGTGGTGGTTAACGTAGCACCATATAAAGGGTTTTTTAACATTAACAGGTTCTGGTAAGGGCACATCAAAGTCATTTCTATTCTCACAAGAAAATGCTAGAAAAATACCTTCTGCGTAATGTACACAAAGGATAAAGACTCATTTAAAAAGACTAAAAAAAAGACAATCTTTCCCTATGGATATGATTAAGAAAAAGAATGTCTTTTAGAAAGAAAATCTCTGTAGACCTACAAAATGCTAGAAAAATATTTGCCCGTAGCTTGTAATTCCTCTGAAATTACAAGCTCAGCTCTCAGTTGAAAGATGAGCAAAGATCGGGAAGATGAAAGTTTAGAAGTGATGAGATTAGCTTAACCTCTGACCTACCACAACAAAATTAGAGCAATTTATTTTTTACCAATGTATTTACCAATGGATCTTCCATTTACCATTATGGAAGAATAGTCCTCTTTCTAAAAGCGTTCAGGTTATTGGATTTCTTTTCTGATGGTAACTTGTTTTCTGTTGATCCTGCGTCGTTTTGATAATCACGAATGTTCTAGTCGTGAAATTCTTTTCATTCGGACAATTATACCAATGTTTTTGTGAACTCCGACTAAAAATGAATAAGCTACAGAAAGCCTTGAGAGGGGAAAAATCTATCCAATTTATTATATTTACGCTGATAGGTCTTTCTTCAAGCCAAAAACTGACACGTATAAGAACTAACTTGTTGTGGATTGATGACTGGTCAGAATGCAGAAGTCCGATGAGAATCAACGATGTAGATATTTATTAAAATTATCATATTAACTTTAAAATCATAAAAGAGAGAGAAATACACTTGCACTTACTATTAACTTTATCAACATAGATACACATTCCTATCGGCCCGGCATGGCTAGGTGGTTGAGGCACTCGACTCGCAATCTGAGGGTCGCGAGTTCGAATCCCTCTCACACCAAATATGCTCGCCCTTTCAGCCGTGGGGGGCGTTATAATGTGACGGTCAATCCCACTATTTGTTGGTAGAAGAGTTGGCTGTGGGTGGTGATGACTAGCTGCCTTCCCTCTAGTCTTACGCTGCTAAGTTAGAAACGGCTAGCGCAGATAGCCCTCGTGTAGCTTTGCGCGAAAACAAACAAACACATTCCTAACATATCACGCAGAGAACATTATATTTGTCATGTTATCTTTAATAGCAAAATTAGACATTCATTACCGTTACCACACTAACTTTAAAAACAAAGATACATCTTTACTAATGTTACCATATTCACCTTAAACAGAACTGCCATATGTTCATTATACAGGAGGTTAAGTACATTATGTTAAAAATGTTTGAATAAGCAAATCAACAAGTCACAGCTGATACAAAGTCGCGATGGAAGGTAACGTATCAGTCGTACATTTTGATATTGTTTGGCGTTTAGTAGATACTGTGACGTCATCGAAATTTATCGCTTTTGGGAAGGGTGTGTAACAGGTCGTTTTTGACACAAAATATTCATATGCTTAGTCCATAAAGATAGGTTCAGATTTTGGATTTAGAATTTCTAAGACGTGGTTATCCCTTGTTCTTTGGCATTGGAAAACAAAGATATCAAGATCATCCAGAAAGACACCTGCAACAACTCGTACCCCTATCTGTGGTAAGTATAGTGCGGCATCTTATAACAGGTGAGGAGACAGAACATAAAGTTCAGTGGCAAAAGCCTTTCACGTGTGCTAGGCAACAGGGTGTAATATAAAGAAGAATCTACATCTGGAAAAGCGAAATAAACCAAGTGTATATAAGTTACTTCCATGATATATCTTGTCAACCACCACATACCTGAAGCACCTGGAGAATAAAACGGATACTCATTCTATTCCGTACAAAGACGTAGCGTTGAAGTCACTAGAATTATTTGCGTTCGGAGTGTTGAAAATTCGGATGGGAAGTCATCGTCGTTGGACAATAAACGGATTATGGAAAGTAAGCAGAGACGAGGCGTGTGCATTGAACATGATAGCCTTACGACGGAGCCATTTGAATGGAAATTACGCTACAATGTTATTGTCAATACACACAGTTATTAAATAGAGCATGACCAGGCGTGGCGGCATTGACTGTGACGACGTGGTGATGATAACATACCCAACCTCTGTAGTCATATTTCAAATCCCAAACCGATACTTTTACGTCCATTTTCTCATTAAAAGGACTTATTAAACTTAATTTAACTAAAACAAAGTACTCTAGTTTGGTTCAATCTTATAAATAAAGTTGAAACTAATGATATTTTATAGATTGATTAAAGAAAAAATTGGAATATTTGTTGGTTTAAGCGAAAGGAAAGAAAACATAAACCAACCAAATAAACGTTTGTTCAATTCCTGGATAAGTTTGAATATCTTTACTGTGTGAAAGCATTATAAAGAAGATAATCTAGTTGCGTTAAAACTATTATAGTCTATAAAAAATTCTCAAAAATTACAAACTAATGGTGGAAGAGAGTATTAGTTGCCCAAATTAAGACTCTACAAAACAGTCCGTTTTTTCTTTAGAGTATTTTTCCTGCCAATAGTTAGAGGAATTTTAATGTCTGGAAACTGATTAGGAAAGCTCTTAAACCTTTAATGCAATAATCAAAATACACTATGTGTATAACTCTATAACTTAATTGTTAACCCTTAAAACGTCTTTTTTTACCAGACTTGCGTTTCTAATGATGCAGTTCTGGTGTACATGTTATACAAGTAATTTCATAATACTCCTCTTCTTGTAGCATTGATTATTATTCTAAAGGAGGGTTGTGTATGGGATTAAGCGTATTATTTATGAAGGTGCAACATACGTAAATATATTAGCACGTAACTATAGGTGTTCGTTACATAAAGAAATTTGACGTTAAAACTTGTAAAAAGACGAAAATCTTTTATTTAAGTACTAAATTACAACCTCTCCATTAAATATGCAATATTTTTAGCATATACAAATCTGTTTACTAATCATCAAACTAATCTTGAAATCATTTAGAAATCATTTAAATTTCCTGCATGCTTGTATCATAACTCATAAATTCTTTAAAGTAAAATTTTATTGCTCATCCAAGAACCGTAGAAGGTTACCTTTTTCATTTAGTTGTCACTCAATCAAGATCGAGATAAATACATTCAGATTTCATTTAACTTTATCACGCTGGGTTGTATATATTAAGTATAAGTTTTTATGATTAGTTATTATTCATGACCAGTGGCATATCAAAACCCTTACGCAAAGATACCCATGTCTCTCCCTTATTTCAAACAAAAAGCTTTTGCCCTTCTGGGCAACTTAGTTTTATACAAGATTCACAGACGTTAGGCGGAACTTCGCGCCAAGAATCTTGTGGAAGGGAAATATATCCGCGCCGTCTGTTGTTATCAACTCTTTGCGAACGAGTTATGAACACACTGACAGGGTGGAGTGCAGCAAACGCCTAGTATATGCAATTATTTTGATAATGAAGCCACTGTTCTAGTTGTCATAGAAAGCTAATGCTTAAATTTCCAGTATTTTTTTATTTCCAGTATTTATAATATTACAGTATTTATTTCCTGTATTTGTAATATTACAGTATTTATTTCCTGTATTTATAATATTACAGTATTTATTTCCAGTATTTATAATATTACAGTATTTATTTCCTGTATTTATAATATTACAGCATTTATTTCCTGTATTTATAATATTACAGTATTTATTTCCAGTATTTATAATATTACAGTATTTATTTCCTGTATTTATAATATTACAGTATTTATTTCCTGTATTTATAATATTACAGTATTTATTTCCTGTATTTATAATATTACAGTATTTATTTCCTGTATTTGATACCAAATGAAACAATAAAGCTATGTAAATGTGAGTAATATTTTACTCATTTGTTCTTGGTATAACATTCAACTTATCTATCAGTTGATAACAACAATCACGCTTCTGATTCTGTTATTAAAACTGAAGATGTTTACGCAAAACACACACACACACACATATACATAAAAGCGTTGAACAGGCGAAATAAAAACTCGTTTGTAACAAATTATAAGAAAATGTGCTTCTTAACATAACAAACATTAAAAGTCCAATAAAGATATATAAAGTACCAATACTGGAATAAAAGACATACTGTTTTCAAGAATTCTAGCAATATGAAATTAGATGTCATCGTGTATCATTCTGTCAAGTTTGGTGCTGATTGATCAAGAAATGTGGAAACAACGTATAAGAAACAATTACACACACACATATTGACGTTTATTTATATAGATATACATTGTATATGTCCTCGACATATGACGTTATTATTAGTTTTACTGTACGGAAGTATCAAACACAGATAACAACTAAACCTCAAACTCTTGATTATCATCGTGTTGACGGTACTGGGAAATATAACCAGCTTCATTTCAATGTTTTTCGTATTTTTTAGGACAATGGGGG
>NW_013665620.1:1203759-1219244 GCF_000517525.1 Limulus polyphemus
GGGGGGGGTCGCTTACCCAGTTACATAACGTTGGGTTTGTGGGAGGGGGGTCGCTTACCCAGTTACATAACGTTGGGTTTGTGGATGAGCATGTCATATCATAATGACTCCAGGTACAATTTTACAGCTCGTTGCTGTCCTAGATAGTCCGCTATGTACATTGGAATCTTCTGTTATCGAATTTTTGCGTCCTTTGGTTGTATATAATTAAAAATCTCGCTATACTGATATACTTCCTCTAAAAATGCATGAAGTTCTCACTCATACATAAGGCTTTCTCAGGTGGCATTGCATTACTGAGTGATCAGAAATCCACCATGAGCCAAATATTTACGTTCTAAACATGTTGTTCGTATCTGCAGTGATTCGCCACTGCATTAACATATATATAATTGGAATTCACACATTTGCAGTGTTACTGTAAAAAATCTCAATTTTGTATTCGCTTTCGTTTAAAAATAGACGTAAGCCAATTCTTTAGTGTTTTGGTATGTTTGTAGATTAGCATTTTATCTTATAATTTGAAACAGTCCCAATAAATGGCTAAATCATGCTTGAACATTTAAAATTTATAATCAGATTTGATTATGCCATAAACTTACGAAGCACACTGTGCTTTCTAGTGGTAAAATTGTTTAAGCTTAGACGCCATTTATGCTTTGCTGTTATTATACTTCAACAAATTTTGTTACGAAAGTGACGGCCAAATTACTGATACGTTATGTTACCTCATACACTTTAAAAATCACTTTTCCTGGCGAATGTGACATGTGAAATGCTATAAGTCTGGTGCAGGTTAAAAAGAACACCAGAGGTTCCCTAGAGTTGACTGATGCACTTTAAAAATATTGGGTTTTTTTAAATTAAGCACAAAGCTACGCAATGCTATCTGTGCTCTGCCCACCACGGGTATCGAAACCCGGAATCTAGCCTTGTAAGTCCGCAGACATACCGCTGTGCCACTGGGGGGGGGATAAAAATATTGGAACCGTCTACGAAACTTTTAGATATTAATTAGATTTGAAAATAATTCATACATTTTATAATCAATTCGTTGGTCAGTCAAAATTTTAATAAGTATAACGAGTTAAACGTCACACTTAGGACATATTTGTTCAATTAGAAAAAATACGTATTGATTTAACTCAAGCTTATCAACCTATATAACAGCTGGTGCGCCTCTAGATGTCTTATTTACTAGCCTTACTATTAAAAACTCATTAAGACGAAACATGTTTGTAGATTAAATTTTATGATCTAATAAAAGAAAAAGGACAAAAAAGCTCGATTCCCAGTGTTTAAGCAGTAAGCTTGGGGGCTTTTGACATTAAAATTCAGGGCTCGATTCCCTGCAATGGCCACGAAGTAAATGGTCTATTGTGTAAATTTGCGATTAAAAAACATAAACGAAATAACACTTAAAACTTATTAAGCAAATAAATTGTTTTATTTTAATTCAGACATGTACTGAATATAAAAAGTCGCTTTATTTCCAAAGTTAACTAGATATCTAGTGGAATTATTTATTAATAAGTTTTTGACACATGTCCAACAAAAAGTTTAAATTGATAACTATCTTCAGTTTTAATGGATGGATCATTTTTAAACGATTATCTCTGAATTGAACACCCCTCTAACACATTAAGCACTGTAACTACTGAACCACTATAACATATGATGGTCTGAGTTCAATGTTAACAAATAATAATTTTAAAATATCATGATATTCATGTTTTCCTGAATATTAGAATAGGTTGCTCTATATCTGATCACTCTAAACAGTATGATTTATATAACTGGTGTGATAAACAATGTGATTTATAAAACTGGTGTGATAAACAATATGATTTATATAACTGGTGTGATAAACAATATGATTTATATAACTGGTGTGATAAACAATATGATTTATATAACTGGTGTGATAAACAATGTGATTTATAAAACTGGTGTGATAAACAGTATGATTTATATAACTGGTGTGATAAACAATGTGATTTATATAACTGGTGTAATAAACAATGTGATTTATATAACTGGTGTAATAAACAGTATGATTTATATAACTGGCGTGATAAACAATATGATTTATAAAACTGGTGTGATAAACAGTGTGATTTATAAAACTGGTGTGATAAACAATGTGATTTATAAAACTGATGTGATAAACAGCAGTATTTATACAACTGGTATAATAAACCTTATGATTTGCAAAACTGGTGTCATAGACAATATGAGTTATTGCTCTAGTTTGGTATATAATAGAATCTATAAAGTTGGTATGATTTACAGCTTTGCTATTGACTACACTACATAAAGATTTACTATTTTATTTGTAACATGATTGAAAACGTTTCTATGACAAAAAATAAGACAACATTCGAACATTTTTTTCTTCTGCAGCTGACATCCATAAGAATTAAAATGTCCGTAATATTTCCAATAAGACAGGGGATAGGGGAGACTTTATAATCTATTGCACACCACGTTGTTACAAAAGTTTTGTCTTTGTAAATCAAGGTCGTTTATATAAGTTAATATATGTAAAGTAAATTTAATAAGTAAAACAGTTAAGTGGATTTAAACACAAATGGTAAAACACATTGTGACAATCAAGCACCTAACAACACAAATAGCTGACTTAAAAAGCATTATTTTAAAGTAGGGTTCTTTTGACCTTGTCGGCAGAGGACTTGGTTCATTCTGTAATCCTCCTTACAAAACACATATAAAAGGGTATGACGTATGTTATGTTCATTTCAAGTGTGGTCTCGGTCTCAAAACTAAGAATTCGGAACACAGTTCATTTAAATAATAACAAAAATAATAAAAAGTACGCGTTAAAGTTAAAATTCTAAAGACGGAAGATGAAACTAAGCGTCAACGACGTCGGCTGTCAAAACAAGATAGCACACTCCCGCCTCTCAATTTCAACTCAACCGTCTTGAAAACGCCTCTCTGATCTCCCTGTTGCTCTGAGTGTTTGACAACTCAGATGGTTGACGCCCTAGTTGGGGTAATAGCATGTTAAGACCTTCATCCTGAACTGGAATCAGTGAAAATTTTAACTTTTTTTTTCTTCTTCTTCTTAAGTGCGGTAGCACATTTGTTTATAACTAACACTTTATTTAAAATAAATCTAACACAGGGCGACAGCAATCATATTTTACCATGAACAATATTTCAATATTATAATCCTTTGATCTTTATTACAAAACATATCTCCAGGAAGAATAGGAACGTCAAATCCACTTCTTAAAGAAAAGGATGAATTTGAACATGCTGAAAGGCATAACCACAATAAAATAGCTACCTAACGTCAAATTATCCTATGGTAATAACAGGAGCGTTATATTTTGTGAAAGTGATGCCTTTTATTCCATAGTATTTCACGTTATTGCCGCTAAAGCGCTGATATTTGTTTTCAGAATTTTGTGCAATGCCACAAAAGGGATATCTGCGAATAGCACTTTGAAAGCATTGAAAATATTTTCTAAGTCAGTTTTATGTATCTTGCATTCAGTGATATTGATTGAAATTATAATACCTGAGAATTAGGAGTTCCTATTTAGAATGAATATATTCTTATGAGGCTTGAGTAATTTTTCCAATGGTGATCTAATCAAGTTTTAAACAATATCATTTTGTTCAATCTTGTTTTGACAATATTTTATTGCTGTTCTACTCATGTGTATCTTTTAGTATTGTTGAGAGATATCTTCAACAAAAATATGTTGAATCATTAAATCATTCAATACGGCTATCAAGCCATCGCAATCTTAATATTGTTAAAAATTTCAACTATTTAGAAATATAACCGAAACAGTTATGAGCCATGTTTATATAGTAATATACTATAACTACCAAAATGTAATAATTGATAGACTCGTATCATAATAGGCTATCAAAGGTTGCCGCTAATCCTTTGTATTGACCAGGGTTTATTCTCCTTCTAATTATATATATATACTTTTCTTCATTCTATTCTTCGCATCAACTCTTTTCAGATGTTAGAATATATGCCCTTGTGAATTGTCGTTGTAAAAACCAAAATTACATTGCAACCCAAGATTTGAAAGCCGCACTTTAATTACGCACCCATTTGTAGGACACGTGTTTGTATTGGCATACACCCTTGTTTAACATAATATAGGTGTACCTTTCTAGCATATACGTGTTCTTGTCTTCTTTTTGACAAACTCAAACAAAAATTACTTTGGGTTTTAGCGTCTAGTTTATGGGTTGATATAATAGTTTTAGTAAAAAAATTAAAATCATACTCTAATGAATTCAACAGGATCACCTACTTTTTCATTCTTTGCATTCAACTATAAACTTTATTTTTACATTATTACTATCATTATTAACTTTCTTTCAAAATGAAAGTAAATAGATTTTAGTAACTGACACTGTCAAAATTTAATATAGATATTCTAAGCTCTCCCAGAAAATAAGTCGTAAGATATAATTAGCTTACAACAATTGCATACTTCAGCCATTATAGACAAAAAATAGAACATGAAACAGACTTTCAGAATAATATGTATTTCACTCTTAGAAATTTTCGGATATACTGTAATTCTAACTGAATGTGTGTATCTAAGATTAATGGCAAAAGGAAAATCAATGTTTGTCCGTTTCAGAATTTCGCACAAGCCTATTTGAGTGTAATTGTCCGTAATTTTGACCTCATAGATTAAAGGGAAGGTAGCCAGTCAATACCATCCACCGCTAGCTTTTGTGGTTTTCTTGTCTGACTGAATAGTGGGATTTTTGCAGACACTCTTACATCATGTTTTTGTGTAAACGAGATGCAAGCCATGAACTTCTGGATTCTCAGTGAAGGTACAATAACCACTGAGGAAGCGAATATACAAATATATATTAATCCAACTGCTGCCAAGTAAACCTTTTCAAAAGTTCCCTTTTTCTCCGGTTATGCGATGTCTAAGTATAAAATTTAAAACTCCTCTCCCCTTCCCCCACCAACTTAGTGGCTCAGCAGTAAGCTTGAGGCTTATAACGCTAAAATCCGGGAATAGATTCCATCCGTCCTTGTGTTTAACAGCATGTCTGAAAAGACGCCACCTTGCGCTAATTTAAAGCATAACCGAGTAGTTCATTTTGATTCGACCGCTATGGTTATGAATGAAAAGTAAATTTCGTACAGAACTCAGGTGAAAATGTATAACTAATGTTTCAACATCGTAGAATCTTAACCACTTTTTTTTCCTGTAACATATTTTTCAATTAGGTGTGAAACTCAGACCTTATAAAAATTACACACACACCGGGTGAGGTCTGTAATATGATGTATAATTTGTTATCAAGTGACAGAGGACGTCATGCACGACATACATGATCGCCACGTCATGTAAACAGTGACGTTGTAGAGTCCAGCTTTCACATTGTGCTTAAAAAAAATGTTAAAACGTTTGAGTTAGAAAGTCTTGAGGCCGAATTTAGATTGTTTTAAAGTGAAAACACCCTTTAAAACAAAAATAGCGGATTAGCACTAACTGATGTTTGTTTAAAACCAGGAGTTATAAGAAGACGCTATTATTAACCTATTGACTGCAGCTGCTCTAAACGCACGCGGAATGTTTGCAAGTCATACACCGTATCAACATACGCGCATTCAACTGTCGGAGGCGGACCGTACCCTAAATGACGAATTAGCAGTCAATGGGTTAAAAAATATTGTTCAAAAAAACTAGAACGGACGCCTGAGATGTAAATATGAACTAACGACAAACTTTACAAATTTCTTTTTATTAAAGATCTATTAGACCGTAACACAAGTTGTTAAAATATTATAAGTTTTGAACCCGAATTTTTTAATTTTATGTAATTCAAAAAAATATGTTTCAAACCACAAATCTATGAGTTTTGTAATCCAAGAAATTATACGTTTAAAATTCATACCTCTGAATTATGTAGTTAAAAAAAAATGTTTCAAACTCTAAATCTCTCATTTATGTAATTCGCAAAATTATGTATTTCAAATTCCAAATCTCTAAGTTGCGTGATTAAAAAATTACGCTTTTCATTTTTTTAAGTTTTAGTATTTAAAAAATGTGAGTTTCGAGGCGAAAACCTTTGAGTGATGAATGAAACTTTCATTCATGTTTGAGTTTTATCTTATCTCTTATCTTACTGTCCAGGTTTACATAACAGAATGTGGTTTATTAGGAACAGGATAAATAAGATCTCAACTAATAAGAAAAATTGATAAAATTAATGAGACCAAAATTTGCCACGTAATCCCAACATGACCAATTTTGACACCAGAAAAATCGTGAAAACACAGAAAAATCTAAAACTGGCTATATCACTGCTTTGGACCTGTTACAAAAAAGTATCTTTGTACCAAATCCCATGTATGGCGGTTGACATACACATGAATAGTTCACGAAAACCTCAAATTGCGCTCTCCTTGCTGAAAAATTGGGCAAAAGACAAAAATTTCAAAATTGTCTGTATCTCTCTTTGAGACCTGCAAAAAGTATCTTTTTACCAAATCCCACGTAAATTGGTCGAAATATGGCTAAGTAATTGACCAAAAGCCCTAAAATGATAGGTTTATTTAACCTTTTGTCCGCCCTAAAATGACGAAAAATGGGCATATCCCATATTTTTCTAAGTGTATGTATGGGACCGGTAAAACGTATCTTTGTACCAAATTCCGTGTAAATTGGCCTAAATGTGGCAGAGTAATTGTCAAAAAACCTTAAAATTATGCTTTTTGAGGCGTCTTGATCTCTCTATAATTATTAAAAAATGGATTAACCAAACGCTCCAAAATTATGCTTTTTTGTGCGCTTTAAGCCCTAAATAAAAAAAATGAAAGAGGCTTATGGGCGTATTGGAAAAGGTGTAACGCAACCAAGTTTCAAGTCAATCCACCGAGAAATGAAGTAATGGAGGCCGATTGAAAAGTGTTTGGAAGAAGAAGAAACAATATAAAAACAGTATGTTTCCCTATGAATACGTAATAGAGTTGTGTTAAGCGCTACTATCAAACTAGCTTTGTCATACATTTTATCTTTGACCAGCAGAAACCAGAACCAGTGAAAGAAAATACAAGTCTAACGGAGCTTAAATAGTTCATGCAATTATCAGGATAAGTTTAAACTTACGGAATTGTACTGAAGAGAATTGATACAAATTTGTGTTAAAAAGTTTACCATTGCCTTAAGTTTGTAGTACTTAGAATGATATGACGTGATTTACGAATCATTAGATCTGTCACAAAATGTTATATGTGATAATGCACCCAGAACGGTCCGCCCAGTAGGTCAGAGGTAAGTTCACCGACTTATAACTATAATATTGGAAGTTCGATTTCCCGCGGAAAACAAAGCGCAGATAGCCTATTGTGCAGCCTTACGCTAAAACAAACGAGCATCCAGGGCGATTATTTAAAGATTAAATAATATTGAGGAATCTACATAAACACATGGTGCACGTGTATAATTTCATGAAATTTGACACTAAATTATTACCACCACTACTAATAAACGAAGTAATGATGACAAAAGTCAGTTTACAAAATAATGTTTCATAAATGAAATGCTACCCCGGTGGGATAGTGGTAAGTTTTCGGATTTACAACGCTAAAATCAGGGGATCGATTCCTCTCGGTAGAAATAGCAGATATTCCAATGTAGCTTTTCTATAACAAACACACTCATACATAAATGAATTGAAATCTTTGAAGCTAAGGGGTCAACAATTCCTTTAAAAAAAGTCGAAATCCGTAGGATTGTTGTTGTTTGTCATTAAACAATGTCATTACACACACACCGGGTGAGGTTTGTAATATGATATATAATTTGTTATCAAATGACAGAGGACGTCATGCGCGACATACATGATCATCACGCCATATAAGACGCTCTTTGAGAGAGCTACACAAAAGGCTATCTGTGCTCTGCCCATCGCGGGTAACAAAACCCGGTTTCTGGAAGTATAAGTCGGCAGACATACCACTGTGCCACTGTGAGGGAATTCTTAGCCTCAGAAATTATTTCTCACTGACCTGCAGGAAACCCCTGTCCCATCCGGTCAACGATGACATTTATTCAGGCCTTGCTGGATATATCGCTATACTTTAACCGAAACACATCTTTAAAACTTTCTACCTTCACACAAGAATATTAAAATGGAATCTTTGTTTGTTTGTGTGGAATTATGCACAAAGTATGTCCGCAGACATACCGCTGTGCCACTGGGGGGCAAATGGAATCTTAGTCACATTGTTGAAATCTCCTTCTTAGTCGTTTCCTTCCACAGTTTTCGTAAGAAAAGAAAAAGTGATTATTTCTTTCATTTGAAATTCGAAAACTTGAGTACGTCAGTAATAGTTTTAACACTGCGTAATATGTTATTACCTCCACCACCGAAACTAACAAAGGTTATGTTTTCACCCCTGTCTGTGTGCTTCTCAGCAAGATTTTTTGAAAACGGCGAAATGAATTTCGACGAAACTATGTATACATTTGGACTATGGCCCAACTCAGAAGTGATTAGTTTTTGGAGGGTGAAAATCAAAGGTAAGGGTCAGCAGCAAGGTCAGAATAATCCAAAAAATACCTATCTGTTAACTTGTGGACCGATTTTTCACACCATTTTTACTCTATAACTCGAATTGTGATGAAACTTATTTCTCATTGTTCTGCCAAAAATGGTCCGTACCCGTTGATAACGACGGACATATGGGCACATTTTCGTTTTTTTTTGTTGTTATTTTTTTGAGAGCCGAATATGATCAACGCTGCGTGGCGGGGTATGCGCTCTACTTAGTGCTCCTCTAATTTATCTTATGTTTTTAAACATGTCTTTTCGTAAATAAAAAATGTTACATTTTTGAAAAAATAAATGTTTCACGCACTTTCGTGTTCGCTTAACGTGTTCAAATTGATTAGAATATGTTAAATTTAATGACGTTATCTATTTAGTTGTGATGAGTGAACGATGTCTTTACATTAAATGATCATGTCTATAGTCTGAGGTCATCGGCTGATATTGTTGCTTTGGGTTATCATATCTATAGTTTTGGGTCAAAGGCTAATATTGTTGCATTGGATTACCAAATATATAGCCCTAGAAAATCAGTTGATGTTTTATATATTGAATTAGCCATGATAGTTGGTCAGAGTTTTTAAGTTGGACATTCATATTTATCTCCACCTTAATTAGTGTCAGTATTTTTAAATTGAACAATCATGTTTATTTAGTTGTGATCTATGTTTTCTTCGTCTTCATATTTTACAAAAAAAAAGAGTTTTCATACAGTAAGCTGTTTCACCAAAAGAGCCAAGTTTAGTTTAGAGTGCTATAACATACAACTCTGATTACCTCGTATGAGCTGAGGAGCGATTCTAAGTGTGACAAATTGCAGAAAATTAATAGCACTATACCCATTCATTACATAAAAATATTGAAAGTTAAGCATTTTATTACACGAGAGCACATTAACAAAGCATGTCAATTGTCTGTATGAGTTCCTATCCCGTCAAAAGGGCGCCAATAATAAGGTCTGCATGCGTGCAAGTGACCTACAGATACGTAGATTGAAACCCCTTTAGGCTTGGGTCGTAAAGTTTAAGTGCGATACACTCCACTTCCGCTACTGTTTACAGTTGGGATGGGTTTTAAGTTGTTGTTTTTTTTTTATGAAGAACTGATGATGTGCATCGCATGTGAAACAGACACAGCCCCACCCAATACTTTCTCATTCTATACTACAATTCCTGACATGTAAGATAAGCCCCCTCAGACCGGTCTGTTTGTGTGGGGTACCCACAGTAGGAAGCCACGTGGGAATCAAAAGTGTACAAATTTGAACCAGATCAGGTGCTGGTAAAGGAAGCCTTGGTTCACCTGATCCAATAAGTATACTTTAATACACCTACCTTGCAGAGCTTAAACATATTAGGAAGCTCCCGAATATAAATAAAAGTGAGTACCTTCAATAAATTATAAGCCTCCAAGCGGTTAATACACAAACCTTGCACAAGATAATTCAGTCTCCGTTAATAATCTTATCACCATGATGTACTTCTAAGAATAGAAACAGCGAACTCGCTTACTGATTACGTTTAGACTCTGGAATATCAAAAGGCTGAGCATTATCTTGTGGTTAATGTGCTGAAATATAAATCCGAGAGTCCACGGTTCGTGTCCCGACCATTTAGGCACAGTCGTATTCCGCACTTTTGGGCCGTTGTATGTTATGAGAGTAGCTGTATAATCCCATTATTTGATTAGAGTAGCCTAACAGTTGGCGGTGAGTGGCGTTAACTAGCAACCCGCCCTTCTGCTCTATCAGTTTAAAATTAGGGACGGCTAATGCAAATAGTCCTTGTGTTGCTTTGCGTGAATAACTCAAATATACCCTTACAAAGCTTTGTGAGAAGATTCTGGAAAAAAAAAGAAACTATTACCAAATGATAATATTTCGTTTTATTCTTCCAAAATAATGTCAAAGTCAATTTAAATAAAAGCGGAACAAAATTATGGCAATTACGAATATTAAAATCTGTTAAATAGTCTATTCAGCTAGAAATTGTTGGTATGTTCTTTATATATATATTTTTTGGTATCTCTCGTTAAAACCTACAAACATGTTCGAACGTTTCTTCCCCTGATGTCGTAAATCTAGCGAGACAACTTAAATGAAAGTTTGCATTGAGATTATACTGGATTGAGCACGTTATCTTGAAAATAGTTTGAATATGAAGATAAGCAAGTCATATGACAACCACAGCCGGTACAAAGTCACGGTGGAATGACATTTATCGTGACTTCATTTTGACACTGTTTGGTATTTGATAAGTAGTTTGATGCCACCGAAAATGATACCAAAATTCATACACTCAGTTAATAAAAATGTGTTCAGATTGGGAATTGACAATATCCAAAATAACAACCTGATTGTTGAAACGGATGTTGAGAAACTGTCGTCTTCGTAAACTAGATGGAGTATGGAAGGATGCAGGGAGAAGAGGTGTACTCTGAACATGAAAGGCCTACGACGAAGCTCCTTTTGCAATGGAAACTACGCTACAGGGCTATCTGTCAAGATGCACGGTGGTCCGGTAGAGTACGACCGGAGTGGTGAAATGGAGCGTAACGACATGGTGAGACTCCAAAATCGTTTTAATATAAAGTTTGTTTGTAACTGAGTACAAAGCTAGACAATGGACTATCCGTGCTCTTCCCAACACAGGTATGGAAACCAGGTTTCTAGCGCTGTGCCACTGAGGGGGCTTAATATAAAGTGCTCAAACTCTGTATATTTAACATTAAAAAGAGGAGAAGCTCTAAACACAACACTTGGGATTTCAAATCACCGATTTAGTTAAATTATTATTTTTTTTCTAAAACATTCCAACAGAATAACAGAGCAGCCTTGTATTTTATTTCCTGTTGTATTAACACATAGAAATACCATAAAAAATAACCTTGTCATGGTGAACTTACACAGGAGCTTGTCTCATTAAATGTCCTTATCACTGTGAACTTGTACGAAGATATATCTCGTTAGATATCCTTGTCATGATGAGCTTTGTACATGGCATATCGCGTTACATATTATTTTCATGGTGATTTTTGTACAGACACATGCTTCGTTAGATAACTTTGTCATAGCGAACTTATACAAAATAACCAAACTGTTTTGTAATATGGTCATGGTATTTTGATAACCCTGTTGACAGTTGAAAAGTTCTTCCTATCTAGCAGAACAGCAACAAGATAGATAAGTTTTAAAACCGTGTAGAAAACAACTGAATTAATTTCATATCCATGCTGTTTAAGCTTTGATAAAACAATGTAAGAATATTATGATAATAAATTACAATATGTTTGTTTTGATTTACATATTCTAAATGATTTCTAACATTTTTATAATTTCAGATTTGCTTCAACTGTATGTTCTCCTCCTTAAAAATGGTTATCTAGTTATGTTATCAGAAGAAAATGTAATATTTAAACAATGTATTTGAAGGTAGCAGAAACTTTGTGACGTAATTTCAACCGGCCCTATTCAGACATATACGCATTAAGAATTAACTTACAAATGAATATGTAACAAAAACTACCAGACTAACTGCATTTATGATTACCATGCTATCTTGAAACATAGCTCTATAATGCTAACAAAACAATATCAAGACTAGTCTACCATAATTATCAGATTCTAAAAACAAAGTATTTCAGAAAGATATGATTGTATAATAATGGCTTAGATTTGTATAAAAGTGCATTGACAATGGCTATTTTGATTCTATAGCATACATCTTGTATGCAGTATATCTATCCAAGTTAACATTTGTGAATTATATAATAACTGGGAATGAAATTACACTGGAAAAAACATAAACAGAGACCTACAAGAGTAGTCAATTTCCTGGGAATGAAATTACACTGGAAAAAAACATAGACAGAGACATAAAGAGTAGTCAATTTCCTGTGGATCTCTGTTGGTAGAAATATCGGCCAGAATTTTTTATTTCATTGTTTGTTTGCTGCTGAACACAAAGCTGCACAATAGGCTAGCTTTGCTCTGCTCACCGTCGGGATCGAACCTTGAATTTTAGTTTTATAAGCCCTCAAGTTCGTCGGGAGAACTTTTAGTTTAAGAAAAAAAAACCTTGAATGTTACATTCTTGGGGGAAATTCGTGTTAGACATTTAAAAATTCTAATACATGAAAAGGTAATCAGCCCATGGTATCAAAATCAATATCCAGTCGAAGCAGGACGCACAAGACTCTTCTAAATTTCTTCCAATAAAACATTTACAAGCAGTTATTTTTCATTGCACGCCATCTATTGGACAGTGGATAAGATTTTGTTTATGGATCAACATAAATCACGACATTAGTAGAGAGAAGTTTATGTAAACTCTTTGTATTGTTCTTATATTTGTCGTGAATTAAACACAAGTTCAAACATACCTCAACTCTTAATTTTAATTATTTGGTTACAAAAATTAAATACACATAAAGCTTTATAATACAAACGTATAAAATATTCAGAAATCTACATATCAATATTTTCATAGACTCAGAATATAACAGATTCTAGCATGCTTCCAGTCATTCTTGTTATACACGTAAGGTTTGTTGTCTGAAATATATATATATTATACCATAAACAATACATTATAGAGCTCAGCATATTTTTAATTATAAAAGTAAACTTTCTTTCAAATAAATTTTTAAATATTTTATGTTTTATGGTAGATTTTTTTCTCAAAAAGTACAGTTTGTTCATCATTAGATGTAAAGTCGCTAAAGCATCCATGGTCAAACTAGCACGTGACTAGATGCTTATTCTAACTTTGGTTACATCAGTAGCAAAGTTACAGTGCATTTTAAGCTCTGCAATTCGTTATTTTTTTCGATGTTTCTACCAAATTTCCATGTCATGTTGCAGTTTCTGAATCTCCATTTCATTTTAATATTTCACATCTTAGTAAAACAGAATGAAAGAGAATATTCTCGAAACCTGCGGAAAGTGAAACATGTCATTTTTGATATTTTTCCAAATTAATTGCATCGCACTATCTTTGGCATCAACATCGAAACAAAGTAATTACTTGAAATGAAATGTACTTTATGTAGGAAAGCATTTCTGACAAAATTGAGGATATAGCAATTCTAAGTGACATGAAATTTTCAGGGGAAACACGAGTGAATTTGGGAAGATAATGTTCAAAAACGTAAGTGTAAAAATAACATTAGGTATTTCGTATTTTTGTTAAATTGCATTTAACCACAAACTACACAATGCTGTGCCCACCACGGGTATCGAACCCCGGTTTCTGGCGTTACAAGTCCGCAGACTTACCACGTTTTAGGTGCATTTAGTTGAAATTTGTTTGTTGTTAAACGCAAATTTACATAATTATTACACGGGTTATCCGTGTTCTGCTAACTGCAGGTATCGAAACTCAATGTTTAACGTTATAAGCCCTCAGACTTACCACTGAGCCAGCTGGAAGGTAAGTAGCTTTAGTTGAAATATTATTACATCTAATTTAAATATCGACCTCTATGCATGAACCTAATGATACAGTAAAGTTTGATTTTAGCAACACTATTTTTTTATGAAAATAGGATTCTCCGAATCAAGAATTTGAATTTTATATTCAACCTTAAATGTTTATTTTTCTCATGGCTTTAAGTCTACCTCATATAAAATGTCAACCGTGATTTTAATTCCGTTGTAAAAAGTATCCAAAACCTCCTATGATTTAAAAATTTTCTGATATACGTCTATCCCAAGCATATTCTAGGTTTAATTTCAGATGACATACACTAGATGTATCACAAACCTATTGTGTTTTTACGTTTTCCTAATATTTAGGTGTATCCAAGCCCTTTATGGCTTTAATTCCAGATGGTAAAGGTGTATCCAAAGCCTTCTGTGGGTTTAATTATATCTAATAGAGGTGTATTCGAAGCCTATTATGGCTTTGTTATTTCCTGATATACTGTGTTTTCAATTACATCTGATATAGATATATCTGAAGCCTATTGTGGCTCCAAGTTTTCCTTTTGTGGATTTAACTTTATGTAATATAAATGTATCCAAAGCCTTCAGTGGTTTTAATTCCAGCTGATATATCGATGCTCGAAAATTATTGTGATCTTAACTACGTGTGAGATAGGTGCTGTTAAGATTTATTATGGTTTCGACTAGTAAAATGTTAATCAGCTAGTACCATAATGTTTAATTTCATAAATCAAGTTCTAAATCTCTCCTGTGCTAAAATTCTCAACAAGTATTACTTCAAAGTGTAAAATTCATTTTTCGGAGTGGTCATGTTCTTTAAAACTGTGGTTCGGCGTGTCGGAATTCAGATCGAAAGATCCATGGTTCGAATCGCGATGCCGATGAACACGCTCTCCACTTCCAGCTATAATTACGAATGACAGTCAATCCTGTTCTTTGGTTCAAGGATCCGAACAAAGCCCTTTTGGCGGCGAGTGCTACTGACTGGTTGCATTCCCTCTGGCAAGTAATTCGAAATGTGCTGCTATGACTGGACACAAAAAAAAGGCATTTGTCTTGGCAATTTAGTCCATGTACATGTATTGTTCAGGATGAAATACCTATACGAATACCTTACAAAGTATTGAAGAGCAATATTGATCAAACTAACAAATAGTATATTTTCTGTATTCACTTATGAATGAAATGTGCTCATCTAGTGTCTTAAGTATATGATTTCAAGAAAACTGATGTAAAAGGGAAAACACTCTCCATTTAAATTTAGAACGAAGCGTATAGACTCTGTTGAAGATTGTTACGTATTACAATTTCGAATGGTCTAAAACCGAGCTAAATGATAACTTAGATTTAGTAGTTAAATAAATGCAGATATGTCTCTAATTTTTGATATTTGCCAACATGATTGATACACACAGTTTTCTTTTTAATACAAATATATTTGATATATAAACAATAATAC
>NW_013665620.1:1220244-1233120 GCF_000517525.1 Limulus polyphemus
CCACCGATGACGTTAGGTAATGTTTTCGTAAAAGTACTAATGTCCGATATGAATCCACTGAAGTTAAATTGTTTGTAATGTTCGAAATTTATATATGTTTTTGGTCAGATATCTGAAGTTTCCTGATTAATAAGCGTTAATCACAGTTATAGCTTACAAAGTTTATAGCACACAATTACAGCAACCCAATAATATATACTGTCTTTTGGCGCGTGACGTAGGTTATATTTATAGGCGTGTGGAGTGTTTCTCGAAAATTCAGATTACGTAACAATACAAAGCTACATTAGCATTTACGTACACACATATATTGTTGATTCTTACACTCGAGAATCTTCTACAACTTTAAAGAATAGGTGGGAGTTTCGCAATACATATTTAACAGTATACGTTACGTACATTTCCAAATATATACTTAATTTAAACAAACATCGATATTAAAATACATGTGAAATAATAAATCTGTCACAATGATAAAGTTCTATAACACACCAGAGCTATATTCATGTGATTTGTAAGATTAACTACTTAACTGTTTTGTCTCGTAAACAAATATATAAGGGGTTTCCTTAAACCCCCAGTCATTAGAATAATTTTGAATTTTCTTGTAATACGTTTAATCTATACTGATAGACAGCACATGAGAATAACCATATATGGACTTTCCGATGCATCAAGCCTTCAACCTGTCTAATAAAAAAGACGTATACAGGGCTCAGTTTCCAAAACAGCATGTGGTCCTCAGAAGAAAAAATGACGACGAAGGCTATCAAATACTTGGACCACCTGCCTGAAGTTTAAACCCGCATCTTTGATAACAATGGATTTCTCTTGTCTGAGTAATAAGTGAAGATGTCATGCTTGTGACAGAACCATAAGGATATAATTATACCCACATCCACTGAAGGCCATCTAAAACACATTCACATATTTTTGTAAGTAAACATAAGCAACACAGATTAAGGATGACTCTTGGTGGTTAAAAGAGATCATTGAATAGTTTGTTGTTGTATTTTTAAGTCTGATGTTATTCGAGCAAATCACATACTATTTAATTGAGCTTAAAAGCCACATCGCAAGACACGGTTCTCAGAAGATAATTACTAATATTGCTGTTATGATCTGCTCACAGAATTCCGATACAATGTTTCATCTTTTGAAACACTATCCAGGTGGTCCTAGAGATATGGAGACTGGGATAATTATTATATCTCCTCCTAGATCTTAAAGAAGAATGCTAGCAATCTTATCCAGAGTCCACTAGGGGATGGGAGAGGAATGATATCTGTTACGCAACCCCACCTCCCCAACTGCACAGCGGTATGTCTGCAGACTTATACTTCTAGAAACCGCGTTTTGATACCCGTGGAGGGCAGAGTACAGCTAGCCCTTTGTTTAGCTTTGTGCTTAATAACAAACACCAACAACTGTTACGCAAAATAAGCCGAAGACACTTTAGTAACTTGTTGTCCAGGAGTTTTTTCCGCATTGTAGTGAGAATATTAGTATTTATAAATTCATTTTCTTTAACCATAGGATATTTGTGTTTATAAATTCTTCTTAAACCATAAATTTCGCAAGTAAACACAAAATACGTGGACATCAAAGGATGCTTCTTTTAAAGTTGCTTGTTTTAAAAAAAAAAAGATGTCATTGAAAACTGACATAATATTGTTACGTGGTGGTTGACGCTGTTATGGTTTCATATTCTATTTCTGAGCCGTGATAGTTAATATTTTTAAATCATACATCCAATCAGTCATGTTATCAGTTTATTTTACACATAAACCAACCCAAAAGAAAAAAAATTGGCCATTCTAAATTTTCAAAAAATAATAATATTCTTGGCTTATATATGTGTGTGTGTGTGTGTGTTAAATTTAATTATTCTGAATCTTATTCTTCAAAGACAGAGTGTCTTGGTAATATTTCGATTTTATGAGATGACTTTGTTTGTTTTCTGTGGGATATTTCCAATCGAGGGTATTGAACCCCGACTTTAGCGGAAGTTTACCGTTGAACCATCGGAGGCTTATGAAGTAAGAGTTAAACAAAATGGCTTGATCTTAAAAACGACGATTGTTGGAGAACTTGTTATTATATATTATCGTTTTTATTCATACATTATTATTGCTGATGTTTAGCTTGTTTGCTTGTTTTAGCTAAAAGTCATGCTATGTTCATCGGAAATAATCGAACCCAGGATTTTAATGTTGGAAGTCCTTAAACCTACCGCTAACCCACCAGGGAAAGTAGAAGCTTAGATTTAACGATGAAGTTAGAAGTAGACAATATTTTTAGTCGTAGAAGCTTAGATTTAATGACGAAGTGATAAGTGGATAGTATAAATAGACGTAAAAGCTCAGATTTAATGACGAAATAAGAAGTGGACAATATGAATAGTCGTAGAAGCTTAGATTTGATGACGAAGTGATAAGTGGACGGTATAAATAGATGTAGAAGCTTAGATTTAATGACGAAATTAAAGGGGACAGTATAAATAGACGTAAAAGCTCAGATTTAATGACGAAGTAAGAAGTGGACAATATGAATAGTCGTAGAAGCTTAGATTTAATGACGAAGTGATAAGTGGACGATATAAATAGATGTAGAAGCTTAGATTTAATGACGAAATTAAAGGGGACAATATAAATAGACGTAGAAGCTTAGATTTAATGGCGAAGTGACAAGTGGACAATATAAATAGATGTAGAAGCTTAGATTTAATGGCGACATAACACTTTCCCACCTCACTTTTTTTAAATTGGTGATTTGTTATTTTGACTTACTGATAATGTCATACAAATATGCGGAATATAATCTCATTCCAAAATGACTACGTTGTTTCTTGAATTTAAAGAATTTCCTTAAAATACTCAAACAACTTTTTCACATTCTCAGCGTTCTCTCTAGGTTCATGACTTGACAACACTGATGGTGTCGTTAAGGCCAGAGCTACACAGTTGACAATCTACCATACGTCCGCCGTACCGAATCGAACTCCGGATTTTAGCGTTATGAAACTTAATATTACAGCTGAATCACCAGGGAACTGGAGAACAATAGTTAAAATTATAATTTCTCTAAAATGCAATTAAGTACATAAATAGTAATCAATAATTAGCAGAGAGAAAAATCAACGCCAGCGATGATAAATAGTCTGCATTTAAAATAGATAAAATATGTTCTTAGGAAAGTGTTTGATAAAACACTGAAACTTTTAAGTATTTGAAATCACGGAGGACTAAGACAACGGAACTTTCTATAGAACAACACACTGTTTGTCGTAAACATTGACTACACCTGACTTAAATTATTTTTATTCCCATCAATCAAATTGTAATAAATTATTATTCAAAGTCATGTCCATTTCAGTCTCTTTATAACACTGTTTCTGTTTGGTGGGTATTGTTCACTTTATGTTGTTTTTTTTCTGAAGTGGTAACTCCCTCAATGGATCAGTAGTAAGTTTACAATGCCTTAAAGTCCGGGGATCGATACAGATTGGGACAGAGTGCATATAGCCTATTATATAGCTTACTTCACTGAATTAATATTCCTTTTACAAAATTAATCGTTTTACGTAAAATAAAATCCTAACTAAAAATTTAGTTATTTTTCTTCTTATTGTGATGTTAAGACTATCGCGAAGAAATAGTAAAATGTTTTCAAAATACCCCCTGGTGGAAAACAGTTGAATTATTTTATTGAAAATAATGTTTTTGTTTATTTTTTATTTTATTTATTCATTTCTTGCTGTTCATTTATAGCCATCTTGATTTGGCACAGAGCAGATAGCCCGTTGTATATCTATACGCTTGATATCAAAACAAATAAACCACCTTTGTGGACAAACGGTTAAGATATTAATTTTATGATATTTTCATTAAACTTAGCAGCTTATTGAAAACATAGTCTAAGCATTGGTCTAAAGAACTAAATATCTGTATTTCCAGTGCAAATATTCTGATCAAGAGCAATTGATTTATGCAAATCAATTTTTTTTATACTGACAATAAAATATTTGTGTGCACTAATAAAAAGAATTACACTCACGCCTTCATTGTCTATTACAATTCCTTCAGCTTCAAGTTATTTGATTTTTGTAGCTGTAAAATATATTAATTAATATTTTATTCTGCTTACATTATTAGCAGCCAGACTTGCCGATTTTATCTTGAAAGTGACTGTTCAATCAACCTATCAAATGCTTTAGACGAGATAATCACAGTGATTTAAAAAATTATAGCTTTGATGTTTAACTTGCAAAAAAAACAACCTCAGCATCAAAAAGATCGCCTTTAGGGACTTTGGGCACACCCTTATCAGGGGAAGAAAAACTGACAGAAAGCAGATCTCTTGAGATAAAGTTACCATAAGGGTTTCGTTTAACCTGAAACTGACTACCTTGTCTACAGGTTTAAGGTTCTAGAATAAAGCAAAGGAATAGATTTCTTAGTGACTGTTTATGCATTTGGAATAATTGAAAAATAAAGCAGTTTAAAGAGTAAATAAACGAGTTGTTAGTTAACTTTCGATTCTAACCTCTTTTAGATGAGATGAAAAATTGCATGTAAATGTCTATCTAGTTCGTCACGTGGACCAACAAACGTGAAAAGTGTAATAAGATGTTGTCTGTGGTGAAAATTAAAGCCTATACTCAGAGGAAAATGATAAAATCAAAGAATTAACCGGGCTTATGTAACATATGTAGAACTCCAGACATATTTTACATTTAGGATAGACGTGTATTATTTATCACACCACACCTTCACAGTCGTACGAGCACAAGCAAAAAACAACAGCAACTTTGTTTTGTATACAGATTGCAAGCTGTCTTATTTATTACATGTTCTCACATATATTCAGATGTAGCCAAATGCATGATTATATTGTAGAACAGATGTATGTACAGTATTTTTCATAACCCACTTCCAGAAACATAATAATAACATGAGCAGAAGCATACGTAGTTTGTTAGCAATTCAAACGATTTCTCTAATGAATAGACTAATGAAAGCTTAAAACAATTATGTTTCTATGATATATTTCTATGTACAAATTTATATGACAAAAATCCGGCTCTCAGCACTTTTAGTTTAGAAACACTTTTTAAGCAAATGTATGTGGTACAATATTAACTATAACACTTAATTCGGAAATAGGAAACGAAGAACAAATGCTGTAAGTGATTGTTTGTGTTTTCTGTACAAATGTGTCGAGGCACACAATGATTGTTTGTGTTTTCTGCACTAATGTGTCGAGGCGCGCAGCGATTGTTTGTGTTTTCTTTAGAAATGTGTCGATGCACACGGTGATTGTTTGTGTTTTCTGTATAAATGTGTCGATGCACACAGTGACTGTTTGTGTTTTCTGTACTAACGTGTCGAGGCGCGCAGTGATTGTTTGTGCTTTCTGTATAAATGCGTCGATGCACACAGTGATTGTTTGTGTTTTCTGTACAAATGCGTCGATGCACACAGTGCTTGTTTGTGTTTTCTGTACAAATGCGTCGATGCACACAGTGATTGTTTGCGTTTTCTGTACAAATGCGTCGATGCACACAGTGATTGTTTGTGTTTTCTGTATAAATGCGTCGATGTGCAGTGATTGTTTGTGTTTTCTGTATAAATGTGTTGAGGCGTGTATTATCGTTTATTATACTTCTGTATAACACATCATATGTTCACTGTATAGAAATAAAAGTATACTTAACAAGTGTATGAAATTCTTAAAAACTTATGAATAGTATGATTTTTTTCCCATTCCTAACAGGATTTTTCAAACTTAAAATATGACTAACAATTTTACAGTGTACCTTTAACGTTTATTAATGTATTTCTCAGAAGAAATAGAACAGTTATTTTAGCTGCCCAGAAGAGAAAACTGCCAGGTATTACGGGCAAGCCCTGGACAATTCCTCTGAGAAGAGACCCTTCCCTTTCTCAATCCAGCAAGCGCACATTTCCAGGATTTTTCTTATAAATACCCTTTTAGTTTTATTCCCATTTTAACAAAATCTCACGTACTTTGTTTGTTTATTGTTAAGCACAAAGCTACGCAATGGGCTATCTTTGCGTGCTGTTTCCACCATGAGTATCAAAATCCAGTTTTTAGCGGTGTGAGTTCTCGGACTTACCGCTAAGCCACTGGGGACCCTTAAGTACTTGTCACGCACGAAGAAAACACAATTTCAGCTTGATTAAGATGCAGTAAACCTATTTAAATAATTGATTTCTTAATTATTCGTCCCTCGGTGGGACAGCGATAAGTTTGCGGACTTGCAACCCTAAAATCCGGTGTTCAATTCCCTAGGTGGGCACAGCAAATAGCCCAATATGGCTTTGCTCTAAAAGAAACAAACACATAAAGCTAATTATTTAGACATACAAAATGATCATGTGTTTTTTATTTAATTTCCCCTTTTAACGATTAATAACCTACGTGAAAAAAATAAAAACAATTCATACTACATAGCGAACACCTAGTTATTCTAACGACAGAGGGCGTAAACCTCGAAGTCATTAAAAACATTTTGCTTTGTCTATTGCACTAACATAACTGCTATTTTAAATTTCACTTCTACTGTACTTGTTTGGAAACTACATGGCTATGCATTTGTGACGTATAATAAAAAATAAAATTAAAGCCCCCTCCCTCTGACGTATAGAGACTATTTATACAAAATGCGGTTAACCCTCTGCACAAGATTAATGTCTAAAAGTCAGTATCAGACTTAGTATCTCATTTAAATATACAGAAAAAAATAGATGTTCTGATCCAAGTTTCAGATCAATAGGGTCAACAGAAACAAAATGGCGACATCACATTTTGTCCGGAGAGGGCGCTGTTGTGGATATAAAAGACCGTAGCATATGCAAATAAGATGATTATCAAAAGTAATTTAGCATGATTGACCATTCTATCTATAAGATAACCGCACGTAGATCGTGATTCTATTGCAATATTATGATTTTTTACAATTTTATTTATATTTATCGGTAGTGTGTATAACACTATATCACAATAAGACTGCTAAAACGTTTTACAAACTTTTCTTTACTGTCCTTGTTCTATGGGTTTTGTTATGGTATCTGGTATTGAGCGAGAAGCCTCGTCGGCAGTGGCGTGAGGCACATGCAGTGCGCGATTGAGATGCTATTATGTTTCTTCTGTCTGGAAACCCATAGTACATGGATAGTAAAAAAAGACTTGTAAAATATTATTATCAGTCTTATTGTGAAATAGTTTTACACAAAGCAGCGATCAGTAAATCGCGTATCGACAGAAAAGGACGTTACTATAAACAGTATGTAATCTACTATTGGTAAAATGTAAACAAAAAAGTCGGAATCTCCACATCATTCCCCATAATACTAAATTCACAGTTTTGAGGGTTCAAACTAGTTTTTAATATAAGGACATCTTCATACAGTACTTCATGACATATAATAATATCTAGGGTAATACAATCTGAAGAGAGGTTAAATACGGAGGTCAAAATTCAAGCAACTTCTGTGGGCATAATAAGGCACTACGATATAATACTGTAGGTATTATATAGGAGTTAACATGGTGTATTTAGTGTTTTTATGTATATGTGTGTGTTTTTATGGCAAAGCTATCTACTGTGTCCACCGAGGGGAATCGAACCTCTGATTTTAGCGTTGTAAACCCAAAGACTTGCTGCTGTTCCACCGGGGTACTTCATGTATATGCATTTTTATTATTCTTATTACATGTTATATAATGCAAGAAATGAATTTCATTTCATATGGGATTCATTAAGGTCACACTGAATGACCACTCTGTTATCGCACTTTGTTGTTTGTTTTTTATTAAGCACCGGACTATCTGTGCTCTGCCCACCGCAGGTATTGGAACCAGGTTTTTAGCGTTATAAGTCCTCATACTTACCGCTGAGCTAACGGCAGGGGACATGTTTTTTTATTGTATCTTAAATAAAATAAATCTCCTATTAACCTGCTATATGCCAAAAATATAAAAAAATAACCATTGTTATTAGCAAAAAAGTAATAATAATTAAATAAATAGATTAATACAAAAATGAAGAAAATAAATAAATTAAAAAACAGGACCAAGACAACTGTAGTAAAAAATAATAATAATTAAATAAATGATTAATACAAAAATGAAGAAAATAAATAAATGAAAAAACAGGCCAAGACAACTGTAGTAATAAATAATAATTAAATAAATTATTAATACAAAAATGAAGAAAATCAATAAATGAAAAATATAGGCCAATACAACTGTAGTAATAAATTACTCATTCAGAGTGACCTTTACGACCTCAAAAGTACACCCAAATGAAATGAATTTCATTCGTTATAGAACATGTAAAAATAAAAAATAAAAGTAATTTCTTAAGTAATCCAACTCATATCCTTTGTCTTATTTCGTTTACATAGGTTTCTTTACCTTTGATCCTCCTCCTACTTCAACCCCTCTGCCACAATTATTTTTTTATGTTTTTCATTGAGGTACTACTTGAATGCTAAACTTTGATATTAGATTTTCGCCACTGATTTTGACAGTCCTCCTTGACAGTGAAATTGTCAAGTCAAAGCTCCTACAGTATATTCACTCATCGTCAGCGAACAACTCTTTAAACGGGTGGTTTAATAGATGTACGGCATTTAAAAACAGTGCGTGGGTCCTTTATGTAAACAATGAGAGGAAAAGCAAATAAAGATAACTCTACTTGTTTGAAGCACCACAGCTTTCAGGTGATGCTAATGTGGTACTATCAAGCGTTAATCATCACTTGCAAGTGTTAAAGTGTGAGACAACGTTATACCCTGTAATTAGCACGGATTGTGCAAACCCATTCATCATGTCAGCTAACAATACCACAGAAAACCTCTAGTTGTATTTATTACTATGTTCATAGTTTGAAGAAGGGGTATGACCATGTAATTGTGACTTAAGCGTATCAAGCAAACAATTAAATATTTGCGGGCCAGAGTTTAAATGTGTTGCAAAAAATGTCAGCAAGACATTTCCAGCTTTACACCTCATCATCATTGGAATATGATAAAACCTCCCACAACTTACATAAGCGCTAGGAAGTCTAACAAACGATCGCCGTTGTAATATGTCATACACTTGTAGTGGTAAATGTCATCCAAACATTGTATAGAAATACGCTTGTCTTTTTCATATTCAGTCAGTAGAGTTGTGGTAATTAAGTGTCGTCCAAAGATCGTATCGAAGTATGTCTGTCTTTTTTCAGGTTCAGTTTTTCTAAGCATAAAACTTCTGAAAATGTTACTGTCACACGTACCTACTTCTAATTTCTCGCAACAAACTAACGGTAGTCAGGCTTCTTGCACATTGAAATATTTTAATCAGTGGCGTCAGAAAAGTGTAAAACTGCCCCGTAACAGCTGAGCAAACAAATATATTTACATAAGCAGAGTCGTCGTGACTTACAAATAATGCAGTTTATAAGTCGAACTAGTTACTGTAGATATTGATGGGTAAAACATCATTAAAGAATGGCAAAAATTGATTTTTTTTCTTGGTGGAAAATCGTAGGAATTACAATCTTTTGAGCAATTAATACCACAGTAATGTTAATATAAACGTACATATCTTATAAAACACCACAAATGCCTTTTCAAATATCTAACAACAAAGCAAATTCGATTTTTTTTCAAAACCGTTTGTTCTATTGCTTTGAAAACTGAAACTGGGTGAATTTCAAACCCGAAAACTGCATACTGGGGCTCAATTCAATTTCGGTCTCATTTTTCAAAAGCTTTCTAGAATGTCCACTGACTTCTGTATGTAACCAGTTTAGTGCATAAGAGCTAAATATATCTGAAATAAGATATAATTACAATAATAATAACGGTATTTCGCTCAAAAACTTAATGTTTCGAAAGGTATAGTTCAACGAACATTACATTTGTTTGTTTGTTTGTTTATAGTTAAGCACAAAGCTACACAATGGGCTATCTGTGCTTCGTCCACCACGCGTATCGAACATTAGGGAATTTAAAAACTGATATGAAAATTTTGAAAAAAAACTTAATAAAATTTTTGGAAATTCTAGGAGAGTTTTTTTGCACAGACGTGACCATAATAAATATAAACAAGTGGATGTAAGCATAACAGCCCCCAGTGGCACAGAAACAAGTCTGAAGGCTTATAACTCTAAAAACCGGGTTTCGATACTCGTGGTGAGCACAGCACAGATAACCTATTGCGTAGCTTTGTGCTTAATTACAAACAAACAATTAACAAAACAAAGAAATATCGACATCTGATATATATCTGACACGTTACCACAGTCAGTATACCATGTGTACGTCAATATCTAACATCCTACCAACAGACGAAGGGGGATCGACAGCTGCTATATATCTGACACGTTACCACAGTCAGTATACCATGTGTACGTCAATATCTAACATCCTACCAACAGACGAAGGGGGATCGACATCTGCTATATATCTGACACGTTACCACAGTCAGAATACCATGTGTACGTCAACATCTAATATCCTACCAACAGACGAAGGGGGATCGACAGCTGCTATATATCTGACACGTTACGACAGTCAGTATACCATGTGTACGTCAACATCTAATATCCTACCAACAGACGAAGGGGGATTGACAGCTGCTATATATCTGACACGTTACCACAGCTGGAATACCATGTGTACGTCAATATCTAACATCCTACCAACAGACGAAGGGGGATCGACAGCTGCTATATATCTGACACGTTACCACAGTCAGTATACCATGTGTACGTCAACATCTAATATCCTACCAACAGACGAAGGGGGATCGACATCTGCTATCTGACAATTTAAAGCATACCAAATACCATGTATTTATTTTGTACACTTAATATCCTCCCATTTGCTTTTTGACATGTTACCGCAAACCAGCTACCATGTGTACATCAACATCTAAATGTAATATCCCCCCCCCCGAAAAGAAGAAGAGGATAGTCCTCTGTTATCTGACACATTATAACAAACTAGATACTATTGACATCTAATATCTCTCAACAGAGAAAGGTAATCGGCATCTGCTGTTTGACATGTTACCATATGCTAGCTTCAATATTTCGATCAACATTTATTGTCCTGCCAACAAATGAAGGGGGTCGCGTCTGTTATCTGACACATTATAACAAACTAGATACTATTGACATTTAATATCTCTCAACAGAGAAAGGTAATCGACATCTGTTGTTTGACATGTTACCATATGCTAGCTTCAATATTTAGATCAACATTTATTGTCCTGCCAACAAATGAAGGGGGTCGCGTCTGTTATCTGACACATTATAACAAACTAGATACTATTGACATCTAATATCTCTCAACAGAGAAAGGTAATCGGCATCTGCTGTTTGACATGTTACCATATGCTAGCTTCAATATTTAGATCAACATTTATTGTCCTGCCAACAAATGAAGGGGGTCGCGTCTGTTATCTGGCACGTTACCACAAATCAGAAACCATGCATACGTCAACATGTAATATCCCTCCAAAAGACGAAGAAGGAACCCAGATCTGCTACCCGACAAGTTACCACCTACCAGCTACCCAGCAAACAAAGGGGACCGAAATCTGAAGACATATATCCAACGTTTTCCCTCTGTTTTAACAGACCAGCCATCTCAATATTATTGTGAATATAGAACAAAAAAAATAAAATTATAGAATTGGCAATTTACCTCGCACATTATTATGTGCTGTAGCCAATGGAAGAGACAAAATTTGATCTGCATAACTTTTACACATCTAAAACATAAATAAATGCTGCAAGATATATGGTACTGAAAGTCTGTAAGCACGTCCTTTATAAACGTATTGGCTTCCCTTTCCTGTAATTAAGTATTTCAATTGTTATGATAACCTCTATTTTTACATGATTTGCATAACTTCTAGATATATAAAAAATATATAAATTTTGCAAGATATATGTTACTAAAAGTCTGCAAACACATACTTTATAAACGTACTGGCTTCCCTTTCCTGTAATTAAGTAATAACTGAATATAACATTTTATAGATAAAATCATATTTATAAACACTGATAACATTCCACGGTAGTAAAAATCTCTTTACGCAAAATTCATGTTTTGTTGAACATGTAATTTTTCACTCTAATTACGTACAGTAAATCTTCCTGCATCTATTCTATGTTGTAAAAGTATTCAGTTCATAAAAAAAGCGAAACGTTTTCATAAATCTCTAACTGAAGCTGTAGAAATGTCAGGTTATGTAGTCCTCAGTGTTTTACGACAGATATAAATGCCCGTTCAACAACATAACTCAAACTTCACAACATAATAGAACTTCTGTCGGCTCCCAAAAGAGGGAGGTGTTGTCGTGAGGGCTGGGCAGGTAATGTGCCAACTATTTATTGGAGGTGGCGTGGCAGTCGGAATCTCGACTTAGATTACAGGAGGTAAATGTACTAAAGATTTGGTGCTAAGGAATGGGTTGGCCCCAACTTCTCAGAGGTGTTTCCCTGTCCTATCACGTGAACGACCAGAAGGACAACTTTTTCAGAAGTTGGTGATTTAAAATTATCAAATGCCGATACCTGGCTATTCTAAATATTGGAGTTTACCCTAAGCCCTACTACCAACTTGTGACAATAATAAACACAACTTGTGAAAGGAATCGTACAGTTTTGACTGTGCTAGCACTCAACACTTATATTTCTTATTATAGTGACACATATACAGGATAATCTATTTATTTTGAATATCAAGAAATCAGTATTTTAAGAAGGCTCATTACACTTGTCGATTATAATAAATTACGGGAAAAAATGTTACGTTTGATGTGTTTGTTTGTTTGTTTTTGAATTTCGCG
>NW_013665620.1:1233500-1240345 GCF_000517525.1 Limulus polyphemus
GGTGTGACGGACGTTTGATGTGAGGAAAATAGTGACAATAAAACATAACTGTAGATGATCTAATCTAGCGTTTCCCAAACGATTTTCTACGTAACCACATTTTGAGACATTAAAATTTATGCAACTCCAGACAGTATCCAAAACAACGCAGCAACCAAATCATCATAACAGCACATTTATAGAGCGATATTCAAGGCTTTTTAATCCAGAAGAAAAGTAGGCCTAATTGCGATTGTTTCTCGCAACCCACAGTTTGGGAACCGCTGATTTAATCGTTTCCTTAGCGATTGCTTTGATTGAGTTCATAAAAACTCAACTCAATGCTCAAACGCGAAAATTGTTTTTATTTTAAATTCTGTGTTGCAATATGCTAGATTTAACTAATTTAAGGACAAAACTGGTAAAATTCACAAAGACAACAGAAATTAAATTCACAGCTTTGGAAAATGAAAGTTTTATCTGCCGTCGCACATCAGAATTTTTATTTAATGCTGTTTTGGATAGCTAGAATTTTTGACAGTTGCCATGCATATTCACGTGTGTATGACTTGGACGTTTTAAACACATTTGTGTTTATAAAATATCTATTAAAAATACCCAATTTTCACACCGTTGGACAACCACCTGTAAAATGTATTTGTGTAAAATCTTATGTGATATTGAAAGCCTGTAAGATGTAGTTTTATAAACGTCTATATGATGTGTTGACTACCAGTAAATGTGTGAGTGTAAAAACTTGTTTGAAGTTTCAAATCGATTTCCTAGGTTTTCATGCAATGTACGAGGTAAAGTCTAAATACACGGGCCTAATATGAAACGTATATATATATGTGTGTGTGTGTGTGTGTGTGTGTGTAAAGATGTGATGGGAACTTTGTAGATATTAAAACCAGATAGATATAATTACTCTCATTATTCTCGGCTGAGTATTTTAACTGCACTAACCTGAACTGCGAAAACAGGAACCCTGGCTGAGGCGCAAGGCCAAATCTCCTGATAGGTAGGGCGATTTTAATATGTTTTGGTTGTAATTTGTCTGTCATCTAACGCATCTAAACCGCGCGAGCCCCAATTCTTCCCTCAGTGAGACCACCAAAGGTCAAATGTTAGTTACATATAGCTGAGCTGAGACTGTGTTTAGTAGTACCGTTGTCCATGTGAACAAAGGACTCCCTTGGTGTTCTTGAAATTTTACTTTTTTTAAAAACAAACGAACAAGAAAAATAAAGAGATTGTATTCTGTTCACAAAAGAGCTAGAGAGGCAATCTTTCGTGGCTTTTTCATCTAGCAGCCGACTGAATGTAATCGGTATCATTCGTATTTATTGTTTCTAATCCAAAACTATTTGTTCAAGTGCTGAAAATGATAGTTTTAAATGTTGTTGTTTATAGTAACATACACCGTATATCATGTAATGTTTGAACTGCCCTTTCGTTAACAATATCATGTAATGTTTATTCTGCCCCTTCGGCAACAGGCAGTTCTGTACTGTTCGGTTTGTCTTCTTTAAACTCCGATAAACGTTTTTCTGTGCCATATACATAAACACATTTAATCATGTAATTAGCTGTTCAAATATAGCAAACTCACAAAGCATAAACAGACTGTTAGAGGGCGTTAAAAGCATATTTTTGACAAGAGTTTATCTGTATCTTGTTTTTGTTGTTCAGTACAAAGGCTCTCCATGGGTTATCTGCGCTATGCCCACCGCATGAATCGAGCCCTGAATGTTAGCGTTATAAGCCCTGAAGTTTACCGATGAACTACCGGGCGACACGATTCTGTTTAATCATTAAACTGCCAATTTGGTTTTATACCGTTCACTACAGGTGGAATCTATATATCTAATCATACTGGGCCTTGTTATTAACGTTGCCACTGCCGAAGGTGTGGTGAGATGCCGCTAATTTACCCTAATGACTGATAAAAGGGGCCAGCAGAATCTCAGTTGGGTGGAGGATGAGCCAAGGGTGTTGACTTTTGAAATAAAATCAGTCATTAATGTGACATCTTGTGAATTAGAGCACAAAATGGTTTCAACAACGTACAGCTGTTTGCATATCAATTAAGTACATCTCTCTCCGAATATCGTGATAGTTTCGACTAGACTATTAAAGAGGAAAATATTTTATATTAAAACTACCGAATGCAATTAAATTTCAAGCCTCTGTGTGTAAAGTCATATTTCTTGTTTCTTGATAAAATCATTAATGTATTCACTTGACGGACCTTATGAATAATAGAAAACGCACCAGGAGGCCATGTAGGGGGCCCGGCGCTTGACTCGCAATCTTAGGGTCGCAGGTTCGAATCCCCGTCCCACCAAATATGATCGCCCTCCATTTCAGCCGTGGGGGCGTTGTAATGTAACGGTCAATCCCACTATCCGTTGGTAAAACAGTAGCCCAAGAGTTGGCGGTGAGTGATGTTGACTAGCTGCCTTAGGGACGGCTAGCGCAGATAGATCTCGTGTAGCTTTGTGCGAAATTCGAAACAAACCAAGTCAATCCTTCAGGAGACTGACTGTTAACAAGCCTTAATTTCCAACCAAACCTTAAGGTAAGATGACAATGGGAAATGTATGAAACATATCAATTTAGAAAGTGTGGACGAAATGATGTAAAAAAACTGGCTGCTATACTCTTCAAACTCTTGACGATTGAAAAATATAGTAAAATATAATTTCATTACCAAGAGGTCGGTGATCATGTAATTAAATCATCATATAAATCAATTCACACCTGTAATTAGATCCATTAAATGGACTGTTGTGTATACGTGACTACATCTACCCACCTCTCTGAACGTGACTTGTTCGTCATTCAAAACGTGTTTTAAACACTTTGAATCAACGTTAGTCTTCACGAAGAAAGTGGGGTGTTTGTAAGAAGATGTGTGTCTTCGTTATGAAGTGCCTAGTTACATCTATTAGTGGCAAGTTTATGCAGAAGGAATTGTAGGAATGAAAATTATTTCTGTTCTGTCATTTCTATCAAAAGCACAAGGCTCTTTTATGAATATTCTTTTAGTTACCAATCCCAGTTTGGGTGGGGTATTGTTATTCGTGATGGATAGATGGCGCTTCTATCTACAATCTTCATATGGTAGTACTTATCTAAACCATTGTTTGACAAATTCGTGTCCGCTTGTAACTGGCGAACCGCTGAACCAATTGTCACCAAATCTAACATGTACTTTTAGTCCCCTGGGGAGTAACATAATGGGAGCCGACAATCGGATCTACTACTATTTTGTCATCCTATAGGGTAATTTCGTTTTCCCCGAGTGTTGAACAGGTATGTCGGTTAATCTATGTAATTTAGGGAAAATGTACCAAATGAAAATTTTATTATTTATCTGCCAAAAGGTTTTAACATAAAAACATTTGCATCAAGTGTATTCCTTTACTTAACCCTACAAAGCAACAATATCAAAATAAATTATTTCAAGCGTATATGAAAGTATTTTCCCTACAGACTATAAATGTAAATTACCTAGATAAAAATTAAGAAAAGATAACTTAGCTTAAGCCGCAGAAAAAGCAGATTTTGAAAAATTGTTACATATCAATATATTTTTGCACAGAAACAAAGGTATGTTGTTGTGTTATATTTTATATGTAGACGAGTTAATAGAGATTTTAACCTTATTTACGGTTATGGTTTTATATTATATTGTTAATTGAATAACTTGCTTGTTTCTAATTGATTGGTATTTCTTGAAACAAGAAATGAACTGTGTTTTATTTGGCACTAATGAGCTTGCTACATTAGCAGAAAACAGGATATACTGATTTGAAGCATTTTCAAAGTTCTAGGTTGTAAAAAAAAGTGAAACAACTCTTTATTTATCTTTACAAATTATTAAACGATTTAAAAATTGATCTAGTTTTAAAAGAGAACAGGTTAAGTTCACTAGCCTTTTTCTATATGAACAACAGTGACATAAAAGAAGAACTTAGGAACATTTGAAAACCTAGAATATACATCTTTATTTAAAATAAGTACATTAGTCATTATTGTTTTATTTCACACGTTTTTCTTTTTACTACTGACGCACAAATTGGTGTTGCCGCTATTAGTAAAGTATGAATTACAAAAAAACGACACTTCCAGATAACAATATACCAAGGTGATTGGAATTAAGTTTGCCATTTATTCATAATATTATGACCACTTGTACAAGTTAATATATATCAAACAAAATTAAATTGTTCATAAGTGTATTTAGTTTTCACAAAAACAAAGGATTTTGAAACCGATCATGTGAAGTATGTATGTGGCACCATCTATTGACCGAGATATGAATATAAAAATCACAAATATATATTTGATTTTTACAAGAAGAAAAAATTAAGAAACATTTCATGGACTATTTGTATGTGGCGCTATCTTTTGAACGAGCTTTGAACTACGTCTTATACTTTCATTTTTTTATTAAATTGCGGAACTAATTTATATTCTCAAATCCCAAAGAAAACAAAATATGTGCATTGTTCGAGAACAACTGAAAGGACAATTATGAACTGAAACACATGGTATCAAAGAATTATCGCATTAAGAAGTTTAGTGGCGTGCTACACTACAAATACTTCTTTTAATAATACCAAAAAATTCCAAGATTTTGCATGCTCTAATGATTAATTTAGATATTCTGCTTACGCCAATGGAACCAATAGAATTATTTTTTATTTTTCTCTGGTCTCACTTTCTGAGGTCAAGGATAAGATTAACATTTGTGGCCTAATATTTCTCTGATGATCTAAGGTTCTGTTCAAAATATCCATCAGCAGAAATAGTAATTCAACTTTTCACCTAAAAGGCAAAGAAAGAAATGTCCAGCGAATGTCAAAAAAGAAGAACAAATATGAAATTCATTAGAAAATATTTGATGTGTAAATAGAAACCATTAATTAACGGTCTTAAAATAAAATAAAAATTAGCAAATTTAATTTTTCCTAAGAAAATGCAAAATCACTAGCAGAAAAATATAAAGAATTCACTAAGCGGAAAGAAGAACAGTATATTGTTTGTTTGTTTGTAATTAAGCACAAAGCTACACAATGGGCTATCTGTGCTCTGCCCACCACGGGTATCGAAACCCGGATTCTAGCGTTGTAAGTCCGCAGACATACCGCTGTACCACTGGGGGGCAGGACAGTATAAGTTACTTATAAAACAAACATTCAATCGATAATTCTTGGTCTTTGGTCAGTGTCAAAAATTTTTAAACCAGAATGTTTAGCCATGCAGTCACAACTTTCACAAATAAAATGGAATGCATTACTCTATTTAAAAGGGTAGTTGGGTTATTTGCGATTTCCTATTTTATTGCAACTGATTTTCCAATATCACATCATTATTTTAGTAATATCTAAAGACTAATATTTTACTTAAGTCACTGAAGAACTATTCATTGTGTTATAGTAAAATAACAATTTTCTGAAACTGTAAAATGAAAGCTACTGTGAAAATTGTTACTCATAATGTACTCAAAGTGTATCGCGGCTAAAACTCTGCATGTTCTGTCCATAACCTGCTACACTAGCCAATACGCCTCGCCTGACCTTCAAGTGACCAACTTAATGTTCCAACAAGGACGTTAAATATATTTAATCCAGTAAAATTAAAACCTAAAAAGTAAGTATATTGTAGTTTGAGTTAATACTAGCCTTGAATGGTAATGTGGTATGTTTTTTAAATTCAAAGAGAGAGATGTTTATAGAATATGTATAGCATCTATACCCAGCTATTTGATAATGTACAAATGCGTATCTTACCCAAAGGTAGTAAACCAAAAATGTATAAAAGGTTATCTTACTCCAAGATAGAAAACCAAAAGGGGTAGCTACTAGAATGATTTTTGGGATGGCGGGGTTATCTCATTTTCTCTTGATTAAAAAATGGGGAGGGGAAGTAAGAGACATTTACAAGAAATTAAGAAACTGTGTGAATATATGACCATTTTAGTTTCAGGGTGTTGTTCTGACCCGTAAACTAGATGTGTGGCCTACGATATGTGTCCAATACACGCCATAGATCGAGCCCCGTACGTGGCCGAGTCACGTGTTTATGAAACAATATCAATGAGTCAAATATTACATTGCATAACAGATTTTCTGCCAAACTGAAAATGTATAATTTTAAGATCAAATGATTAAATTGTTAAAATTCAAGAAAGCACAAGCAATGTATATTTTTCCGTACGGAAAAATCTATAAATCAACTTTCATTGCAGGCGGGATACTTTCACCTACTCGTCGAATTAATTGCGGGAGATGGGCGTTCATTGCAACTAGACATAAGGGAAGCAGTAGGTGACCTTTTTCAATGAAGTAGCAGAATTATATTTACAATTAAATGACAAAAAGATTTTGTTGACTTATAACTGTAATAGTAACTTGTCCTGTTATAAGTTAACATTATTTTACTTCTAAAATGACCTGGTGGTTAGGACGCACGAGTCGCGGGATTAAAAGATGTTAGCCCTTCTAGTCATGCAGGCACTACAACGTGACAGTGAATCATTCTATTTTTATTAGAATGCTGGAACTATCAGTCCACCTTACGTTAATAAAGAGGTTAAGGGTTAAAATATTATTTTAAACTGACCAAAGTTACATTTTTAAGTAGTAAGAGTTTTCTATTCTCTATATTCAAATTTTGTAGTTGATTAGACAGCATACACCAATGATTCTGAACGTGGGTCGCACGCTCCACAGGGGGGGGGGGCAATTTGAATATATTGGGGGTAATTTGAAAATGCTAAAATACGAAAAAATTTTCATTTGGGTGTGAGATTTTGGTAAATTTCTAAATTTTACATTATGTTATTATACTTTTTC
>NW_013665620.1:1241345-1264876 GCF_000517525.1 Limulus polyphemus
GTTTCAACAACGTATTTACTCTTACTTTAAAGTGGTCTGAGCGTGGCCCAGTAGTCAAATTATCGGGCTATAGATCTTTGAGTCTGCGTTCGCGTCCTGTTACCATGATATAAGTAAAAAATGAGGTCAGCACTGTGGGATCATGGGTTCTTTATAAGGTTGGTGGTCAAATCTCACTATTCAGCTAGACAAGAATATCCCAAAAGTTGGCGATTGGCACTATTGATTAGTGGCCTTCCCTCAAGTCTACCAGTCATTTATAAGCTTTACGCAAATATTAGAAACAGTTTTCAAGTGAACTATTAATGTTAATTGTCAGGGAAACATAGATTAGGTACAAAAGTATCCGATTTATTCATTTCTTGGTTTTACACAATTTACTGAAATAAACTGTTATTATTCATCTTTTAGTTATATTGTGTAAAACTAAGAAATGAATGAATAGGATACTTTTGTAAATAAACTGTTATTATTCATCTTTTAGTTATATTGTGTAAAACTAAGAAATGAATAAATAGGATACTTTTGTAAATAAACTGTTATTAATAATATTTTTGGTTATAGTGTTACCTCAAGAAGTTTGTTTGTTTGAAGTTTGTTTGTTGAAAGCTACATAATGGGTTCTCTGTGCTCTACCCACCACGGGTATCGAAACCCGGTTTCTAGCGTTGTAAGTCCGCAGACATACCGCTGTGCTACTGGGGAGGGTACCTCAAGAAGGCAAGTGAATATTAAAAAATACTATAATATTTATTTCGTCAATACAACAAGTTAAACTTTTTACATTTTCAAATATAGTAATTAGTGATGACACAGACACGTCTATTCATTAAGGCAGACGTTTGCATGAACAGGTCTCTTCTATATTACTACCATAAATTCCTTAAAGATCAGTGACCCTAACAAATCGGCTTAAAAGCAGAAGGGCTCGGGGCAGTTGTTAATCAGTACGAAGACCATGATGTATAAGACTAACTGTAGGTTACAAAAAAAAAAAACACAACTGGAATGAGCATTCTTGATTATGCCAACGTTGAAATGAAATACAGAAATCTAGAACACGTCCTTTTAAAACTTTCGTTGTGGTTGATACGAATAGGTCTTGGTTATAGGTTTGTACACTTCACAGAATTAATTTGCTACAGAAGTTAGGCTATATGTTTTTTTTTTTTGTGTAGCATTGTACGGGAAAAATAAGCATTCTCTTTAAATATACCGTGTTTTATGTTTTATTAATTTAGCTTTAAAGAAATTTGATATTCATCTTCAGACATATTTTATTTTTTTAAAGTATCAAGCAATAAATTACTAGCTAAAAGTTAAAGGTAACAACCAAAACACAGTATTTTGGCACTTCATCACACATACCATTTCACTAAGTAAAATTGTCATAATTAGATTTAACGTTTCGATAAGTAAATTTGTCGTCATCAAGCTCAACGTTTCGGTAAGCAAACGTATTATGAAAAAATATTCGGGAAATTAATTTGACATCGTATCAATACACCATTTTAGTAAGATAACTGACCATTATCACGTACACACACACACTGATTCAGCAAGTTTAACACCAAATTTAACGTTTTGACAAGTAAATTTGTCATAATCAGATTTAAGGTTCCGATAAGTAAATTTGTCGTCATCAAGCTCAACGTTTCGGTAAGCAAACGTATTATGAAAAAATATTCGGGAAATTAATTTGACATCGTATCAATACACCATTTTAGTAAGATAACTGACCATTATCACGTACACACACACACTGATTCAGCAAGTTTAACACCAAATTTAACGTTTTGACAAGTAAAGTTGTCATAATCAAATAAGCTGTTTCGACACGTTAACTTATCATGTTTATCATGGCCAGGTGGTTAGGGCGCTCGACTCGTAATCTGCGGGTCGCGGGTTCGAAATCCCCGTCACACCAAACATGTTCACCCTTTAAGCCGTGGGGGCGTTATAATGTGACGGTAAAAGAGTATGGTATTCGTTGGTAAAAGAGTAGCCCAAGAGTTGGCGGTGAGTGGTGATGACTAGTCTTTCACTGCTAAATTAGGGACGGCTAGCGCAGATAACCCTCATGTAGCTTCGCACAAAATCTAGAACAAGCAAACTTAACATACAATATAGTTTAAACAAGTAAACTTGCTATCATATAAACACATTTTTGGTAAGTTAATTGGTCCTCACATACTGTTTCAGCAAGTGAGATTACCGTTTCGATAAGTAAATTTATTATAAATAAACACACCGTTTCGCCAAGTTAAATTATCATAATTAGAAACACTGTTTTAGAAAGTGAAATTCAAATAACAGAACACAACGAGTCGGCTTGTAAGCTTGGCATCATCTAACAGTAAGTTTCAACAAATTCACTTATCCAAAAATATACCATTTTAGCAAGTGAGATTGCCGTAATAAAAAACGATAACTTTCTAAAGTTGTGTTTTTGTTCTTAACCCTTTTTAATAAATTATGTTTTATTAGGCATGACCCTTCTTGTAACTATGTTTACAGCGTAATGATAAGCAACATCTCTTCCTGTTCGTTTCGTAAGTTCCAATGTTTCACATATCCTTATTCGGGTATATCTATTTTTTTTCAGTTCAAAAAGCTACACTTACAAATTAGTTTAAAAAAACTTCAGTGACATTTATTCGTTATCTCATATATTACACGATATCAGTCAAAAACAAATAAGTATCCTTACGTTATCTGTAACCATCTTAACGCTAGCAGTCTGCACGCAATCGTCAGCTAGCAGCTACAGAAAGGAAATATCTATTCTAACAACATCGCAGATATTAGCCACAACGATATTTATTATTTGTTCTAATAGTTTAGCAATTGTGAGAAACATGCCACAATAATCACATGTAATGTATGGAACGCGTTTTTTCTTTATTTACAGCATATAAACATCTGCTGTGGAATTTCACGCACGTGGACTTTATTAGGTTTTTACCACTAATATTCATCGTGTATTATTTTGCCAACAGAGAACTGGTGACAAGATGTTCGTAATTAAGAAGTTGTTTGTTTTTTTTTAATTATTATTGCATTTATTAAATTCAACAATAGGAACAAAAGACACACCATCTATGACCCTCTATTTCTCCATTGATACATCTTTAACTTGTTCACAATATCCAAATAAATATATCATGGCTATTTTTCAAATCACCTGTGTTAAAAGGATGGTTGTAGCTAACGATTTAAAACAGACCGCTGAATCGCAGAACAACAAAATTGGGTGGAAGTACTCTTGAACATGATATCTTCATAAATCATGTACATGTTACGTGGATGATAACATTTTCCTTTGTTGTGCTTTAACACAGTTGATACAGAGAAAGATACATTACCTGATTCAAAATGGCCCACTGTGGAGTACAATTGATATTTAGAGTAAATGTTTTGTATATAGAGATGTAAGTTTGTGCGCTTGTGGCTCCACTTCAAAAGCGCAAAACATGTGTGTGCAAATGTCGTGTCATGGTGGAAGATAGGCAACACTGAGTGCATCCACATTGGGGAAGCTGCACTTCTTCGTCCATTATTAATGTCAGTCACCTAGGCCTAAATCGCAAACATCTTCCGCTAGAGACTATGTAAGTATTCTTCTGCACATTTTGCAGTGCGTTCCACACACAAACAAATAAAAGGAGTCTAAGGGAAATTTTGCACGGTAAAATACTGTACTTCCAGCCCATTGAAAGGAGTTGCGAAACAGAACTGATCATGAGTAACTGACCTCACACCGTGCTGTATATGGATGGACGAAACTTCTGCTGCATTGCCTGACTTCTCTGTAATTTCTGATAACTACTTTTGTTGGCACTACTACTTAAAACAGGAAAAGTAATAAACTCGAAACACCTTTCAGGTACAGGCAGTTACGGCCTATTCAATCACAAACACGACAGAAATCTTCTACGGATCAAACTCCAACCGCGGCATGCGACATTAAAGATCTACTCGTTGTAGATCTGTTATGGCATAGCATCAGTAGGTCATTCGACGTGTGGATGGTTTGCCAGAATCGCTCAGGAGCAAAGACAATTAGATGCTATGGTCACCTCACTGTCTTATGAGCTTTCATGAGTCCCTGCCCCTTATAACACCACTCTGACAATTCTACTTGATGCACCTGATCAAGGATACAGCAGTCAGTCAGTTGATATAGAAGCTAAACTACGATACCATTTGAGTACTAGGCAGACTGCATGAAGCCAAGATTTGTTTTAAACGTATATCACCTAATGCACTGATATTTCGCCTGCCATTGTGTCGTAAAATAATAATGTAAATCTTTCCAGCTACCACCATACGAACTGGTATGGAGTATAACGTTTTTTAAATACATACATAGCTTTCTCTTCAACTGTTTCAGAAATAACTAATACAGAAAAATATAGCCTTACAGAACCGTAAAGGTTAGTAGTAAGGATATATGACACATCATAAGTGATTTAGTATATCTAACACTATATTTGTGCGCGTTTCCATTCATATCTGATATGAGCGTGTTAAGGACTTTGATTTGCCAGTTCATACAGAAAATGTTTTACTTAAATGGTTTCTAATAAGTATTTTTGAGTTAAAGTTGTAACAAAAGCTACAAGAAGAAAGAACGAATTAAGAACTGAGAATAGAATTGATCATAGTCAGATATGTTGCTTGTGAACAAGTTGTTCAGATTCTTCTTGATCATAGTAGGATATATTCCTTGTGAGCAAGTTGATCAGATTCTTGTTGATCATAGTCAGATATATTTCTTGTAGTTTTTGTTTTCAGGTTGTTGATCGTCTGCAGACATGTTTCATGTAGTTTGTTTTTTCAGGTTTTTGGCCATTTCTAAATATGTTTCTTCATGTTGTCTCCGGTGAAACAGCGGTAACTCTACGGACTTACAACGCTAAAATCTGGTGTTCTAATCCCGACAGTGAACACAGCCCATAGCCCAATGTTGCTTTGCTCTCATACAAACAAACAGTTTCTTATACTTTGTTTTTCAGATTGTTAGCCTTCTTGTGAATAATGTATTCAGACGTTGTTTTTTTTACACTTTTTAGACACATTTCTTGTGAACAAATTGTTGAAACTTTTTATAATCATGTCTACATACGTTTTAAGAACAATTTTAAATTTTAGTTGATTATTTCTAGACATGTGTCTTATGAGCAATATATATATATTTATATCTTTTTGAAAGCAAATGTTGCAGGTTGCTTGTCGGACCTTACAAACACATGTTACGTCAGTTGTTTGTTGGACCTTAAAAATACGTATTACTTTAGTTATTTGTTGAGCTTTATAAGAATGTGTCATTTCATTTGTTTAACCTGATAAAACCATATCACATTTTTTGTTTGATCTCAAACAATTATATTATTTTAGTTGTTTGGTTTGTTATGAACATTTTGATTATTTCTAGTTTTGTTCCTTGTGAGCAAGTTGTTCAGATTCTTCTTGATCATAGTCAGATATGTTCTTTGTGAGCAAGTTGTTCAGATTCTTCTTGATCATAGTCAGATATGTTCCTTGTGAACAAGTTGTTCAGATTCTTCTTGATCATAGTCAGATATGTTCTTTGTGAGCAAGTTGTTCAGATTCTTCTTGATCATAGTCAGATATGTTCCTTCTGAACAAGTTGTTCAGATTCTTCTTGATCATAGTCAGATATGTTCCTTGTGAACAAGTTGTTCAGATTCTTGCCATTTTGTTGCGTTTACTAATCATTTGTGACTACTTTATGTGTGTGTTTGATATATGAATATATCATACGTTTCTTCCTTCTATAGTGTTATATTTTTAACCATAAATTCATTCTTTGTTCTGAATATGTGTAGGTTTCCACATAACATGTGGCCAAGAAAAATCGTTTAGTTGATCTTGCTTCAAGCTACTTTTCTTTCATTGCTATTTCCAAAGTTAGATGGTACCTGGTACTGCCCACTGAGAATATTGCTAGCATGCGAACCTTGTCTAAGGTTAGGGCAAAGCCATTTCCTAGTTATACAGATAATACCTAGTGATTTCGATCCCACCTTTATAGAATGATATTGACCAATCACAGTCAAGGCTAATTAAATACCAGGTTTTGTCTTTAAGTAGAAACCTTTCATATGATTAGCCTTGACCTGGCCTTTATTTCACCTGAAGATACCACACATGCATCACATGTGCATTTCAATAATTATTTCCAATACTATATCCGTATAACAAAAATTCATACATTAGTTATAACTCTTGAATACATTTTTTCTTTTCATGTTAAGCTTTCATTCTTCAGCCTTAGATATGCTTACTGGGGACAATTTGTTCAGATTTTAAAATATCCTTATCAATACTAGTGATGTTTCTCACGAACAACTCGTTCAATTTTTTAGTTCTCTGTAGTCAATTAACGTATCATTAACAGTTCCCCAATATTTTATATTTGCTTTAAGTAGAACAGTGCACCTTGTTTTTATACTACCATAAGTTTATCAATGTATGTTTGTGAAATATTTTTGAAGTGTTCTGTATTACTTCCACAATTCAGCCAAATTATTTGGTTGCCGTTTGACCTTCTCAGTTTACATATAAGCTCATACAATTTTAATAATATTCATATCGAGACTTTGTGCTGGCCAAGTCATGGTTGTGTGTGTGTTCCAACGATCTTTCTTTTATGGGTGTCATTTCCTTACATTTGTGTCTTGTTGAAAGATGAATTTTTACACGGCCTCTCCAAATACATTTGTTGAAGTTGGTTTTCTTCTGCTATGTACCTCTTTAAATACCATCTTTTTTTCTTCTCTCCATCACAAGGTTTTTCTTTATATTTCCATAAGAAAGATGGGTGTTGTTTTCCTCATCTTATAGTAGGCTCCTGTGACTTGTATTCCACATTATTTCAAATTGGAGTTGAAAATCATCCAAATTGAAGAAGATGTGGTGGGTTGCCAGAAACTATTACTTGTGTTCTTGCTTGACTTTTGTAGCTATGCTACTCAACGTGATTCTCCATAAAAAGTTCTACATGAACTTCCCCCTTTTCTTTACCTTGCCACTTTGATGGTTAGTCAACATCTATAGTCTCACGAACGTAAGTGTATTCTTTTCATGTTGAGGTTTTCTCAAGGTACTTCTAGCCTTACTCTAATTCTTGTACTAATATTACTAGAAATTATCATGTGATCTATTGTATTGCTCATCAGTAACCCATAATCCTAGTTTTCATACCTTATCTTGGATTTTCTTCTATACAATAACTGTTTTTTTTTTCATATTCTTGCCTAACTTCAGTTATAACTTAATGGAATCATTCTTTCGATAAAGACTTCCATCCTTAGCACTGGTATTTGTATTTTTGTTGTGTAATAAACGCTAAGCATTAGGAAGAAAGAAAGCAACTGACAATAATTTTTTCTTACTGGCGGATAAAACGTAGAGCCTAAAGTGACTCTCCTGTTTTGGTAAGTTTATCTTGATTTTAATTGTGAACCAATTCTTAAATCACGTATACCTGTTTTTACTCTGATGGGTTTTACAGATGTTTTCTTTATTGGTCTAAGAAGCATGCGCTTCTATCTTTATTAACTTATAAATATTTTATTTTATTTGTGATTTTAGAATGCCCAAAGCTCGTTCTTATGTAGCTGTTTGTTTTGTGTTGTAGAGTGCATGTTACTGAAGACTGGGATTGTTCACAAAACAAAGATCTTAGTGAAACAAGAAATCACAATAAAAATTTTAGAATGTTTTATATAGTTCACAATTTGAAGTGAACTATTCTTGTTTTATATACATTTACATATATGCATGTACGCACATATATATATATATAGTACTGAAATAATTATGGAAATATTGAAATAAAATGGGTATGAAATGCAAACATTAGAGGATTGCTCACTTCTATTTTATGAAAATTAACTGTACCAGAGTATAGTCATGTGCTGATACTTTACATTATGATTGGCTATCATCCAACCAATTAGACAGCAAAACGTAATTACTTTACCAAGGAAGCTATAAACACTTTAGTAATCCCAATATATAAAAAAATAAAAATAAATGAAATAGGAATAATTATGTGAATTATAGACCAACTTCTTTATTATCAGTATTTAATCAAATCTTAGAAAACATAATTGAAAGCAAGTTAACTAAATGTCTAAGTAAACAAAAGGTTTTCTGTAAAAATCTATATAGGTTTCGAGAAGGGCTAAACACTGAGGGCGATCTGTTACATTTCCCACCTGCTATTCATAAGTTCTTAGATAATGAATAAAACACTAACTGTCTTTTTGGATTTAGGGAATGAATTCGATACAGTATCACATCAAAGATTTGTAGATGAAATGAACATTTTAGGAACAAGAAGTATTACATTAAAATGGTTTTAAAAAGGTGCCCCCAATGGTTCAGTGATAGGTCTGAGGACTTATGACGCTAAAAATCGGCTTAAGATATCCGCGGTGGGCAGAGCACAGATAGCCCATTCTGTAGCTTTTTGCTTAACAACAAAGAAAATGAAAAATAATTCAGATGGTAAAAATAATTAATAATGTTAGTGATACGATAATAATAATAATAATAAATGGTGTTCCACTGGGTTCTATACTTGGATCAATATTATTTATAAAATGTGTAGATGATTTCTGTAATCTAACTTTAAATTATAAAATTACCATTTCTTGATGTTACAATATGAAAATTTTGGCTCAGCTAATATAGAAGAATTAAAATATATAATTAGTATTGATTGACAAAAGTAGAAATTGTTTTTTAAAAATAAATTATCTATTAATGTTACTGAAATAAAGTTTATGTTATTTAAGTCAGAAAATAAAATGAATATAAATGAAATTGTTTTTAATTCATAATAATGCTTGTGTATAAGATATCAATGGTAAATGTTCACAAGCTCGTAGAATGGATGTTATAAAATATTTAGGTTTATAAATTGATAGAAATTTAAATTTGAAACAACGAGTTAATGATTTGGTTAACACACCAAGAATTATGTTGATAAAAATTACTATTTCAAAAAAATTATTAAATTTTTAGATGTTATGAATTCTTTATCTTTTATAGATGCAATCAGCTATTCAGTATGGAATTTTGATTTGGGGGGTGGAGATTTATCTAACTCCATTAAAGCTACTTTTTTCAATATAAAATAATATCATGTAAAGAGAAAATTGAAAAGAATATTATATTACATATCTGACAGTTATAAGTACATAGATTGTTATTATTTTTAAAATATGAAAGTTATCATGTACAGCATCGTTTCCCAAAGTGAGAGGCTTTAGGGTAGATAAAGTAAATAGTGCCATAATGCAAAATTAAGCGTTTTAAATATGTTTTATCAATGAAAATAATAAGTACTTACAACAACACATATAGCATTTTAATTTGTATCACTTAACCCATTTTTTCACTGATTTAAATAAAAGGAGGACGCGTAAGAAACCATATTCATTAAAGGAGAGTGTGGTTGACAAAAATTTGGGAAACGCTGATGTAGAGATTAAGAAAAAGATAATCATCACAGTCAAGTGTAAATCTACAATATATAATTTCAGTGGTTAAAAAGGAGATAATGCACACACATTTTTGTTTATAGAACCAAAGGTGTTCCATGATTTACCATTAACTTTAAGAAATTAAATGATATAATTAAAGTTAAAGAACTAGTGAGGGACTTTTTGTTTATATGTAAAAATATAGAAGGTTTGTTTGAGGTAATGAAATTAATTATCATCATCTTCTAAGTTAATTTTGGAATAACAATCAACTACTAAATTTACACCCCAAATGTTCAGTTAAGTTTAATGAAATGTACTAATTAATTCATGTTATTAAACCAGACGAGCTAAAACCTCATGGTTTAATTAATATTGAAGTATTACTATTGTAAGTAATAATTATAAAAATGTTACATTGTATTATATTGTATATTGTATTGTATTTTAGCCTATTAAAAATAACTAACTAACTACAAAGTACAAACAATCATACTATTCCCCTCAACAGTGTGATGAACGCACTCATGGATCTCAGGACAGAAATACAGCGTGACAAATGTGTAGATGTCAAAGTTGTGGCTGGTAAAGACTACTCTATACGAGAGATTGAGGTAAAATCTCTTGATCTTTATGGAAACTCTCAAGAGGATTCCTGAAACTAGTACAATTGATAATATAACTCCTCAAAAAGTGATGTTATTTAACTCAAGGTATGGTCTTTGTGTAATAAATAACAATCCAGTCACTATTGCATTAGAACTTTTGTCAATGGCTTAGCTATACGTACAGATAGGAATGTTACCCCAAGAACAGTAAAGTGCCTCAATGTATGTGTAGTTGCTGAAAAGGGCACCATACTTCAAATAATGTGATGAGGAAACCTGGAGAAGAGTACTCGTTACAGATGAAGTATAATGCAAATTGTATTGCAAAAATCAACGACCGTCTTTGTTGTTTTTTTGTGGCAAAGACTAAAATGGTATCATGGTCAAAATAAAACATATATAGTCAAGGATGCTGAAGGATTAACAGAAGTATGAGATGTATCTCATCCAGTGGTGTTAGAAATATAAACAAAATTGATGACTCTCTGATGACTGGAAGGTACAAGTAGATTCTCATCTACTATGATATTCCCTCAGGAACAAGATTGGTTAACACCAAATTTGTTTTTATATCAAGGGGGCATCAACTTTTTTGAGGTGTCGAGGTGGAGCATGGAGCAAAAAAGGTTAAGAACCACTGGCCTACACGAATAGTTTATAGTAAGTTTTTACATGCTCGTAGAAATGTTATAGAATACTTAAAATAGCGCCACGTTATTATAAACAAACTTACTGGTCTTAGTAACAACCCGAATAGGAGAGCGGTACTGATGTAATACTACTCACCAATGAAACCAACTTTAGTTGACAGGTCTTTCCATTCAACATCGTCCGTGTCACTAACAATTATGTTGCCAGATCTTACCAGTTTGGTTTATTTTTGTTTTCTTGAACTGTTTTTGCAATCTATTTCAAAACAATACATATTTTTTTTTATTCTGGTTAGTACACTGCGTATACGCAACAAAGGGGAGGGGGTCACTCCTCCCTTGGCCATAAATCTTAAAAATTTGTGCAAAACATTTATACCAGGGATAGTGATATTTAGATAGCTGAATACTTTTCTATATTCTGAATTACTTTAAAACAAGGAGAAATACACCTATATTTTATTATTTGTTTAGTGACCATTATATTATACAATGAAGATAATTATCAACTGTAAAGTCTCACTTGAAAAATGGTGGCTCGGTAGTGAGCCTTCTCGTTAAAAAAAAATCCTGTTTTCGCACCTGGTGCACTGTGGACTCGTAAAGAAGGAACGAAGGTAAGCAAGTAGACACAGTGACATCAAATAATTGGCACTTGCGTTATAAAACAGATATGCTAAGGTTGACAGTGGAAGTCAGTGGAAACGAAAAAGTTATCCTCGGAATCATCTCTGGTGAAATCTCAAAGTTCTTATCTTCTCCACAAGAGAAATTATCAATCTACAACAGGTAACACTTTGTTATTATTACAATTTCCTCAAGTGAACCTCAGTAAATACAACCTGCTAATGCTTTGGACAAATTTTCGGTACTCTAAACGTGGTAAGTCACACAAGACATCGGAGTGTGGCAAGAAATCCCTTAAATGTGATCATTTCGCTGAAACCTATTCCTCACAATTTTCATAATGCTCCATTCAACTAAAAGCTAAGAATGTTGAACAATTAAGAGAATAATTTGTATTTTAGAGGGGCTCATTTGATTTTTAGATAATCTTCAACTAGAATGACATCCTATGCTGAGGTAACTTGACGCTCTTTTAAACACCTCTGATGTGACTCCTATGATATAGGTATTATAAGGTCATTTATTTCTAGTACTAACATCATGTTTCAGTAATTACTTAGAATATGGCAATTGACAGTTATATTCAATCTCTTGTTCTCTCTTTCCAACTAGACTTTGTTTCTTTCGTAGTGGCATTTTATAATGATTTCTCATCAGGTCCCTACTAACTCGAATCTTAACCAAAAACATCTTGGATATAAAACTCTCGAATCCCAGGTTGCTCATAATTTCCCGTGCCTTCGTGACCTTTCTCGTTATGATCTCTCACCTTAAGGCTCTAGAATGTAAAGCTCAGTTCTTAAGGGTTCAGAATAATGGTTTCAAACACTACACTGCTCTTCACGTTATTACAGTTTGTAAAACTTGGTTAATACCAAATCTTCTTTCAACTTTTCCAGTTTAATCTGTTTATCATTTTGATCGTTCACACTGTGAGCATTTTTTGTTCGGCAAAGTATTAACTACAACCCAGTTATTACTTCTAATATTTTCCCCCTTCAATTTAAAACGTAATATTGTGATGGGCCTCTCTATATTTCTGTGCACAATCGTTGTGCTATATGTAATTGTGAACAGGTACTTTGAATGATCCAAAATATTGATTCCCATGTCCTTATAGGTGTCGATTTTAATGCATATTACTCTTTGTGGGGAACTAACCATGTTAATGCTAAATGTAAAGAAATGGAGGCTGTTATCGACATCTTTAACGTAATTCTGGTAATGTGTTCCTGGTTCTTTAGGAGTGATTCTGGTTCTTTGCAAAACAATTTTATATTTCTCCCTGAATTTCGATTATCACCAGTCGTCCAATCACAACCCACCGCCAACTCTTGGATTACTCTTTTACCAACCAATAGTGGGATTGACCGTCACACTATAACGCCCCCACAGCTGAAAGAGCGAGCATATTTGGTGGGACGGGGATTCGAACCTGCGACCCGCAGATTGCGAGTCGAGCTCCCTAGCCACTTGGCCATGCCGGGCCTTTTGTTTAGTAACTGGAAGGTATATATACATATATATATGTTGTCAAGAAGTACGTTCTCATCTCAAGTCTCTGACTTAAATTCTTTTAAAAGCAAAATGTTTTGGATCTAATCTTGTAAGTGCTACTTACAACTCTTCTCACGTAATTGTAATAAGAAGCTTGTCGGTATGCTGAATGTACTCCTTTAGTAATCCTCCAACGTATGTCTTATCATTCCTTCTGGGGAAGATTCACAGAAAATACCCTGGAACACGATAAATACATTAAAGTTCACATTCAGAGTTATATCTCTTGTTATAAATGAAAGTGCTGGAATCATTTTTGTTTTTCTTTGAATAAAGAATCCTTTTCTTTTAAATTATTTGTGACTTTTATAATGCCCTCCATGTTATTGATAATACAAGCTGGTATATGGAGACTGAGTTTTTATCACTCCGATTGAGCAGAGTTGTGTATTTGAGCTTTACATGACTACTTATGGAGCCTCTTCTTCATTAAATAGATGTGTGATTCTTTAACTTAGTCTTATGAAACTAAAAAATATTCAGGAATTAATTAAAGAACCTTTTTCTGAATTAGAATCACAATATGTACTTTAACAACGTAATTCGTCTCCTAGACTAGACTGTTTCGCTTACTTTATATTGTTCCACCTTAATGCTTAGACTAGGAAATTTCGTTAGATTCCATATATCATTTGCTAGGGTCTTAGTACGTGGCCAAGTTGGAAACGTGTGGATGTAATACCAGTCCTTAAGTCTGGAAAACCTCTTGGCATCTTCTCATCCAATTTAGTTATGTTTTTGAGTTGATAGATTTGCCTGGTCTCTTGAACACTATGGTCAATCATTTCTACATTAGGTAGGGTTTTACAAAGAAAGAAGTACTGATTGTTTGGTTACTCTTTGGTCATTCATGGATATGTGGTGGCTGTTCATCTAGACAGAATCTGCTTTTGAGAATGTTTTAGATCAATTACCCCACAAACTTATGGTAATGGGCGTACATAGAATTTTGCAGAGGCTACACATGATTTATATGGACATACGTTTGTTCTCTAAATTGAATGTGCTCATACTTCTTCAAGAACATTTACTAGAGGGGATTCAAGAAGGATCTAAGGTAAGTCCCTGTCAATTTAATTTTATGCTCTGTGATTTTATACAGTGTTTTAGAAAATATGATAAAACGCTGTTTTTGCAAATGATATTTCCATTGGACATAAGAATGTAATTTATGTTTTACATGCCTACCCTTCCACGGACTTTGGACTTGTTTTAAATCAGGATTGGGGATTTATCTTCTCTGAATTAAAATATAAGTAAATGGTTATTATCCATAGGAACTACTTTGATATATCAAAAGTTCATACTAAGGCGACAGATATGTCCTTAGTAGCAAAAGTAAAGTGGTTTGGAATGATAGTGAGCAATTATTTTATTGAACATGAAAACCTCATATTTTCTCTTTATTTAATGCTTGTATGAAATAACATATAACATATAAATGCCCTTGTAGTTTTCTCCAATACATTATGAGGAGTTAATTGTCATTATCAGATTATTATATAGTGCTTTAATTTGTCTCAAATTGATTTATGGCTATGCTTTGTGTAATTCAGTCTCTATATACATACTTCAGAAACTAGATTTTCATCATATTAAGACACTTTGTAAATGTTTGGAAACCATGACTTGTAGTCTTTGCACCGCTTTGGACATTTGCACTTAGAAACTGTCCTTAGGCCTACTCTTTCTCAGCTTCATCTCCTCTCATTTGTCTCTCCTTAGAATTTCAGAGTGATTGAGATTTTAATCATCCTAGGACTCGTTGTTGACTTTATAATTTCATACATTTCTAAAAATGTATTAATTGTTTTACAATATTTTGTTACGTCAGAACTTTAAGAGTATTCATACGGATGATACAACATTCCTGGTTTGTTATGGGGATGTTATGTTATCAATAGCTATTTTACCCATATTTATGGAAGAATTACTTCTCTCATGTTGATATTACTGACGATTAATGGGCTGAAAAAGCTGTAAAAGTGACACTGATTTTTGGTTGTACTTCAGTACACCTTCCTTTAAGTAGCAATCGCTGTTTGCATCTGCTCCTTAAAAAATTATAATACTCTTGGTCTGGGAATTGATAGGTACCTCGACATAAAATAGATATAAAGATGTTCCTGTAGCATGTTTGTGAATTGATATTTGTTGCTTAAATTATACTCTGCATACAATCGTTATGGTGAGTTCACAACATTGTCCTTTCTGCAGGACGTCTTTGTTTCTTTCATGGCCTGCTTATGCTACAGATATCCAGATACACTTCATTTTTGCATTAACTTCTTTGTTAGGAGGAATTTGTGTGCCTTCATTCTTGTTTCAGGTGTTACTAATGGCGTTCTTCAATTCCTTGACGTTACTTCTCTGTTTCATCACATTTAACTTTCTATGTAGATCTTCTCCTCTCTAAACAGCTTCTTGCTTGTTTGTTTTAGTAGTGTATGTCTCCAAGGATTTGTAAACACCAAAACGCATTAGAAGAAGAAGGAATCTATACTTTAAATGCGAGTAGCCATAGAATGTTGAACAGTTTGGTGCTTTTAACTAATTTTTGTTAGGCCTACTTTCCCTTTTTTATTCAAAGTTATTATAGTGACTTCTTTGCTAATGTTTTTTTTTCTTTTGAAATTAGCAATTACATGTCATTAGCTTACTTACAGATGGCCTTTCTTTTGGTAGGATCGTATGATTTCCTCTTTCTCTGAGCAGCCCCAGTGCTTGTTCATATTACATGTCTTTACTGATTTACCTGTTTGGTTGTGTTTGGTTAGTATTCAATATTGGTGTTAATTTTTTCATGTCTAAGAATGTCCATGGTGCTATATCTAGACATAACATTCAAGAACGTGGAGATAAAAGATTTCTAAATTTAACCCTCTTTTCTCACCTAGGTCTTCTCAAAGTGAAACACATTCGAGAACTTCAATATCTGCCCAAAATGTAATACTTGTGCATTCAAAAGGTACTTTCCTCAATGGGTGCAGCCAACTGAACCTCGCTAAAGCTTCAATTAAGAAAATGTATATTCATTAATGCCATTTTAAATGTGTGGAAATTAACAAATGATTACATTGCCATAGAAATCAGTGATAGTGAGTGCTAAAAACTATTTCATATATCCTAGTTGGAGGGATGGGAGGTCATGGTTTGAAACAATTTCTTTTCCATTGATATCTTAGTTGGCGAACTACATGATGAACTAATCAACCAGGGCTATCCAGAATTTGTTACAAAGTGTCTGTCGACAAAGTTGAAGGTACCCCAATTGACACATTGAATATTTCAATGACCTTTAATGCAGACTGGTTCCCGACTACTATGGAGGTTGACTTTGAATGTGTTAATGTACGTTCTTATGTAGAAAACCCTTCACAGTGTTATTATTGCAAAAGATTTGTACACATCACTGCTCATTGTTAGGTGGTCAAGATTCATGATTGAGTCCACTAAAACTAGGCCACACTGTGCAAACTATAGAATAATTCAAACTGAATTTGTACAGTGCCCTAGATACATGAAAGTGGAAGTTTTAAAGCACTGAATAATATTGTAACAGGAGAAACCAAAACACTTGTAACGCAAAATTGCCCAGTCTGAAGAACATTTTCATATGTAGAAGTTTTACCTCATAACGTATCATTTTATCTTTCTTCCTCAGGGTTTCAACTATTTCTAAACAAAATACCACACGTTATATTGGAACTGAAATCAAAATATTGGATCATTCTACCCAAACTGACCTCACTATACTAAATGAGAGCATTATTTTAATTTAGATTTTGTGATGTTTAATGCAAAACCAATTAATGGATGTATTCAGGATTCTGAATAAATTGAATTTATTTCTTGTGATGCTTTTAAATACTTTCATTTCCATTATCTGCCACCAGAGGATGCACATTCTTTTCCCCACGTATTTTACAATGGAATGCTCGTTATCACTGGGCGCATAATTCTGATATAAATCAATTCTCATTTAAGAATAATCCTCCTGTTCTTTGTATATATATGAATCTTATCTGAACTATACTATCGTTGATAATCTACCTTGTTATATTAATTACACGAAATATACTTAATCAGGGTCGAGGGAATCTGGTTTTGTTTGTCAGACATGATGCCTGTTATTTGCCAGTTGTCATTAATAATGCCTCCCCTTTATATCTATGGGTATTCTGTTTAGATTGGAATGTAAACAAATAAACTTTCTCAATTTATAATCCTTGTACCAACGTTTCTCATGAAACTCTCGTAATGTTAATTGCTATTGTCAGCTCCATTATTCTATGTGATGATTTTATTAATCATCATACAGTCTTGGTCAAAATATTTGCATACTGTTCTATGTTGATGTTATTGTCTGCATGCATGGAGTAGTTATTGAGTAAATGCCCGAGTAGTAACAGAAAAGGTAGCGTATGATCAGGCAAACATGTACGAGTTGTTATTCTGGTCTGATCAAGGCTTTGTTCAGGCAATTTCTTCGTCACGTGCCAGAAGTTATAGGGCGTCAAACTGTTCAACTATCCAGAAATAGTATAAAGCAAACGGATATTGCCAGAACAGTAAGGGACTCCCGGTGTACTATATCCAGAATCCTGAAACATCATCGAACTACAAGAAACGTTGTTCCAGGAAAGTCTACTGGTAGACGCCTAAAGACTACTGCCCGAGATGACCATGTTTTGATCAAGTTAACATGTTAAGGTCCAAAGAAGTCTTGCAACACCTTACGACAGGAATGAAATAAACACATTCATTCCAGGGTATCCGGAAGAACAGTGAATAGGAGACTGGCCAAACATGCCAAATTACAGTTAGGACACTGGTGACATTTCATCTTTTCAGATGAATCCTGTTTCCAGCTTGTTAAAGCTGATGGTAAGATTCGTGTTCGTCGTTTGCCTGGAGAACAGATGAAGAAATACTGTCTTTCCCAGTACTTGTATGGTACAGTACTTGTATAGCCAGTTATTCATCATAGTGGAAAACTACTCTTCATATCCTCCAGAGAAGCGTCAATGACGCCTCCTACAAGCATCACGTGAAGACGACATTCATGCCATATGCTAAGGAAAGCTTTGGCAATAGCTTTGTGTTCCAGGATGCCAATGCCAATATCCACAGTGTACGTATTGTACATGATTATCTCGACCAGGAGAACGTTACAAGATTGTCATGGCCCGCAAAGTCTCCGGATTGTAATCCCATTGAGAACTGTTAGGCAGAACTGAGCCGGATAATTGCTAACCACGACCCTAAAACATCTACTGTAGCTGAAGCAGCGCCTTCTAGTTGGGATGAAATGACGGTGAATAACATTAATAACCTCATCGACAGCATGCCACGTGACCTTGCGGAGGTTATTAGAGTACGAGTAGGACAAATCAAGTATTGAATGTTTAATATGAACTGATATAAGGTTATAAACGCTATTTATAATAATTTGATGTCATATTTTGACATTATAAGATGGTAAGATTTTGTTGTGTTAGTTGAAATTCTGAATTACACATCTTTCTACACGTTTCTGACAAAATTGGTTGCTGTTCTAATAAATCGTTCATGATGTCCATAAAACCTGCCTTATTAAACAAATTACATATGTAAATGTTTAATATAACACGTATTTCTCAGTTTGACAGTGTTAAGAGTATTTGTATTCCATCTTAATAATAATGACCTTATTTGCTACAAAATATGTAAACTCTTTGGCCAAGACTACTTTTTGGAGCTCATTTGTATCAATTCTAATGGTTCAGTGCTTGATCAATTTCTTAATGAAGAGGAACTTGAGCTGATCCTTACATGAGGAATGTTTTAGTGCTATTCTATATCGTTATTCCTCTTACTTTTAGTGTTAAGTGCACTTAAAGTAAACTCCCTGACGTTTTTGGCAATGACAATGTTTCTTGTTTTAACAGTACACATCTCGATTCTTCTAACTGTGCTTTTTCTCCTGTTTAGAATCACAAAGGAATTCAAAAGTTTTTTGTTCCTCCTATCATTGATCATTTTTCAAAGTATCGTTCCTAACATTTTTAGGTAAATACTTTGGTGAAATATTAATTAAGGTTGTGAAACTTTCCTCTCACTATGTTCAATGTTCTCACCATGTTTCTGTCATCTTCTTTTAAAGAAAGATTAAACAGAGGAGATTGTGCTTGATTACAGATTAGAATTCCGTGGACTGAATTTGTCTTGGACGATATTTCGAGCTAATAGTGCAGATCAAAACCCAATGAAGATTTGTGCTAACAGCTCTAAATGTCATCCAAAATTTCTAATGCATTTCACAGAAGTCCCTAATCAAATTTTCTGTCTTCCTTTATATTTAAGCTGAATTTTAATCATTTGAATTGATGATTTCCTCCAAAAATAATACAATCTTAGATAATGAGACAAAGTGCTCTGCTGGCTGCATAGTTTCCTGAAAGACTGGATTTATTGAATTAAACTCGGAGATATGTATTCTATCCACTAACAATCCGATGGCCTTCCCGAAGGCGTTTTTGTTTAAAGTCATGATGTATGATTTAAAGCAACATTTTTCTTGGGGCACTTCAGTGGAATTTTTGGTGGTGTTGGATTTGTTTGCCAACGTGGACGCAATTCAAGTTTTATTTGTGCCTCTCTATAACACAGTCTATTAACCCTGGATAAACGGGATTTTTATTAAGGTTTTATTCTCTGCCATTTAAATGCAAATACATTCTTTGTTGCAAATCAACATTCCAATCTTAATCACGTGGAAATAATTATCCATCCATTGAAAACTAAACAGGTTGATAACTTCTGCCATTCTTGATTACCTTGAATATCAAATTCAATAAGCTTTCACACATTTTGGTTCTAGTTGCTATTTGATAACAATGCCTTCATATTCTTTGTGCTGTTGCAGGCCCAGTACAAGGTAAAGATTCGCCTACCCTTTTCTTATTTTTCGAACATAGATTATGGATCAATATCATTTCAAAGTGTTTAACCTTTTATTTTAAGTCAGAAGATTGATAAAATTCAATTTACTGCTCTCTGTATTTGTCTGGGAGCCTTGAATATGCCTTTAAAATATCGTTACTGGTTGTGTCTAATGAAACACTGCTCAAATTGAAAAGAAACTATCTATTAGGTATGTTTAGTTATTTCTCCATGATTGTCTATCGGCAATTTTTAAAAAGGTATAATAATATAATGTAAAATTTAGAAATTTGCCAAAAAATAGGAGTTTAATTAATAATAAACTTTATATTTTTAGAGCACTTATTAACACTTTCATAATTATTTATCGTGTGAAATTCACTAACATACGAACAACAGTGCAACTTATCGCATCGCTTCTGCACCTCACAAAGTTAATGTTTAACTGATCCGAATCTAGCGATCACCGGCAATAAATGAATGACAAATTTAAAAACCGTGTCAGACGACTCAGTTTTGAGTCACAGAACGTTTTTCGATCTTCACACCCAAATAAAAATTTTTTCTTATTGTAGTATTTTCAAATTTTCCCACTGTGGGGCATGCGCCACAAGTTCAGATACACTGTACTAGGTCTATACATATATGAGGTGCAATAAGGCGTTCGGTATTAAAAAATGATGAAGTTAAAATATAATTGTGCAGTTGAAAAAAATTATTAGCTCTGTAAACCAGTATGCAATATAACAATGGTAAAAAATATATATACCTCGTTTTTCATTACCCGTATTGAAACCAGGATCATTTTACTAAAATTTAAAAGTATTATTCATTGGTACAGCTATTCTCTGTACTACTTTATCATACACTGGTGGTTTTAACTCACGTGACTTGACTTTTGGCGTAATGAATATAAATTAATATTTAACATTACGACCATGGTGGACGATCTAGTGATCTATTGAAGAATTATTGACTGGTTATGAGGGCAACGAGTGATCTTTTATTCGAAATCATCAGTTAATAATTGCGTTATTCTAACCGCCTATTTTTTTCTCAGTTTTACTAACATCTGCCTAACTAGCCCTATCACATTGTACATTTAGCCTACATCCCTAAGCCTACGTGTAAATCTTAAAGTTTAGCGTTTCATTAAAGATCCTAATCTTATTTTAAGAATCAATAATAAAATCATAAGATTTAAAAATTGTTTAATAAAATATAACAGCCCATCTTCATGTGATCATACTTTTAAACGTAATAAGTACGCACTTGTCTTAACTTCAGCACCAAATTCCCTAGAATGCTGACGAGATTTCCAATATTGTTTATAAATTAAGCCTAAATAAATCAGCATGTTTTCACTGTGCTGCAAAAAAACTGTTTTCTGCAAAATTCTGATACGAAAACGACTCTGCAGCTCTTCATCTGTAAGTAACTAAAATATTACAAACCTCACAATGAACAGTCTGGGCTGCAATCACACCAGGGATCGAATCCCGGACTTAAGATCTATAAGCTCTCAAGCTTACCACTTAGCTACTGGAGAACCCTATTATTAGTTTGTCTTTGTCACAAGCTCTTTATTTAAATTTATAAACGTTTTTAATAGTAATAATTAATAAAACTGCATATTTTTGCAGCAAAGTGAAAACACGCTGATTCATTGAAGCCTAATTACAGACAATTTACTGAAATATGTAAAATGAATGTGACCATACCTTAAAGCATAACCAGAAGATTGTTCTGTAGAAGTGAGGTTCAATTATACAGTTTTCAAAAATTGTACACAAAGTATAAATATTCTTTGTCACTTGGTACATTAAGTTCCAGATTTATAGTACATTATACAGGCATTTGTAGGTAGTAATTTTTCTTTTCTTTATTGTTAGCCTGACTGCGTTCTGTTTTAATGCAATTAGCACTCGATGGTTCAAGAAAAGCTGATGTTAAGGGATCGTGTCCTTAAAAATGATCTTACGTGCGGTATAAAGTATAACATCACATTTTCCCTTTACAGGCAAAGTTTATGTTGATGTTAAATCAAATAGAATTGCCATAGTTATGGTTTGTATTTAGTCTTGTTTTATTATCATTTTCCTTATTTATGACGAAGATATTTGCTTAAAATAATATCGAATTATTACAGCATGTGCGTTGAAGACATGTATAATAACAAAAATAAAGAAAGTTTATAAAACTTACAGGGAGATTTCGGAAACAAACGTTATACCTACCTAAAATACAATAATTCTCTCTGACATATGATGATACGAATGATCTTGGAATAGCATCGAAAAGTGCATTTCTAGAAAATATATGACCGTTTTATTTATGTAAACGTCACAAAGATGATGTTAAACGATCAGTTCCGGTTCTTTCAATTTTTCACAAGAGAATTTTAAACCTAAGGCAATTTTTACACGTAATGGAGATATAGTATGACAGCTTTGGCCAATGATATTTTGAGATTAGGAGATGAACAAGCATATTTGTTTGATATAGTAAAACATAAGTAGAGAATTCAGATAAAAATAAAACTTAGCAGTGTGAAAATTTAAAGTCATTTTTTACCAAATATAAGAAAAAATAACAAAATAGGTCGCATCCTTTTTACACATTCAACTATTAATTTGTACATATTTTATTTGAAATATCTATTTCGAGCAACATGAAAGATTACTGAAACGTTATTTTAAATGTAAAAAAGTACTAACGCACAGCGAAGCTAACGAAAAGGTTATACTTTAAACTCGGAACTCGCTGTGAATGGTGAAAACGTAATAATGTTCTTCATGAATTATTAATCAATCTAATTTATTCAGTGACTCATTATAACTGTTGCCAGTAGGAACAGTTGCAAAGACAATTAGAAAATATGTTCAGTAAGAAAATCTAATAAAAGAACACGATCCTCCAGGAAAGAATGAGGATCTTAGAGCTGCCTCGGATATCTTGTCCAGCTCTAATAATGTTTATAACTAAAAAAAAAAAAGAACTTAAAGCTGCATCAGATATCTTGTCCAGTTCTAACAATGTTTATAACTAAATAAAACTTAAAGCTGCCTCGGATATCTTGTACAGTTCCTCCAATGTTTCTAACTGAAAAAACTTAAAGCTGTCTCGGATATCTTGTCCAGTTCTAATAATGTTTCTAACTACAAAAAAACTTAAAGCTTCCTCGGATATCTTGTCCAGTTCTAACAATGTTTAGAACTAAAAAACCTTAAATCTGTCTCAGATATATCGTCCAGCTTTAACAGTGTTTCTAACTAAAGAAAACTTTGTACTTGAGTTTCGTGAAGGGCGTGAACCGAAAACACTTCCGCATACATTATTTTCATACATATGAGTCACCATTTCGGATTGCCAATGCAATACACGTATTTTCCCTTTCTCTTTATTAGACACTTTTGAATAATAGATTAGCTTAAAACACGTATGCTAAAATTTAAATATATCTGATGTGAAATGATTTCTAACAAAGAAAATAGAAGCCTTCAAATCATTTGAATTGATCATTAATAGATTTGTGTTTAGTTTCAAATATCATAAGATTAATATCAGAGTAGAAGTCCACATAAAACGGGGGGGGGGCTATAACTATTTAAAAATTTCATAGTTTTATGTGAAACCTTAAAACC
>NW_013665620.1:1265871-1291565 GCF_000517525.1 Limulus polyphemus
TATATTTATATATATATATATAAATATAAATTTATTGTAAATCCCTTTCAAAGCCTTAACTTTGGTAGTCGTTAATATTGTATTTTTATTTATTAGGTTATTATGCTTAAAGACAGGCAAACAAAGTTTGTTTGTTTTTTAATAATAGTGAAAAAAATCACGAAAATGCAAATTGTTTAGACTACTAAAGCCCATGACTGAAAAAAACAATTAAGCAGTTAAATATATCTTTGAGTTTTAATTTTCTATTCTCTCATTCTTCTTGGTTAGAATTTCATTTGTTCGTTTTAAGTTAAGCACAAAGCTACACAATGGGTTATCTGTGCTCTGTCCACCGCGGGTATCGAAACCCGGTTACTAGCGTTGTAAGTGCGCAGATTTACCGCTGTGCCGCTAGAGGGGGCAGAATATAATAAATGAATATTCGTTTAATCTCTACAAACCATGCAAAAGTTCGATGTCTGTAGTATAATTATCATATATCACACCTTAAACTAGTATCATATATCACACCTTAAACTAGTATCATATATCACACCTTAAACTAGTATCATATATCACACCTTAAACTAAACTGTTTGTCAAAAGGAAGTTTTGAAGAACTTATAACTTTTTATATTCTTCCGAAAAAAGAAACAATGGCCGATGAAGTCTGTTCTTTATCATTTCGTTACTGATAATCATCCTTAACGTTACTCTAAAGTTCACACCGAATCCATGGGCAGCGAAAAGGCGATTTCTAACAGTCATGCTGTGTAGTTAACGCTCATAACGTGACTTATTTGACCTTTCACGACTCAACCCACAAAGTCCAGTATATGGACCAATTTTCTGATAGCGCGTCCACGACTTTCCTCAAATCTCAGAGCACCAAAATGAGCTGCTACCATTTCTTACTTTGTTTGTCTGGTGGTTCTAACATTTTAACGGTTTTAACAGTCTGTACTTTTGTTGATTGCCACCACTTGATAACAATGCCACCCATTTAACTGAAGTGATCACTACATCAGCTTATCAACAAATTGGAGTACTTTTTTTACAGGCAAGTACCATGCGAAATATGTTAGAAAAAGTTATCTAAATTGACACGTAAATACACAATATTTTTTAAAGCATTAACGCCTACTATTAAAAACAGTAAAATTAAACTAAAATCCACACTTTTTTAGAACTCTAACACAAACACTCCAATACTAGTTTCAACACATTCGAAGTTTTTGTGTCAATTTTTTAAAAAAGTGTGAATTTTTGTTTAATTTATCTAATATAAAATTTATTAAAATAGCATTGTATACTCATCTACAGAATTATCTGTCTGCCCCTTTCTGTGTTTTGTTAGGTAGGTTGTTGGGACTTTATGGCGTAAATTACATTTTGGTGTAGCGCATTTAGGCACTTTATCGTCCGAAGTTCTTTCCTTGTAAATGGCAAGAAAAATTAAAATCATATAACAGTTAAAACAGGACTTTATTTAAAGAAACTTTAAAAGTAGGCCGCATTGTTTCGTTCGAAGTTTACTCGGATATTATCAGAATGTCATAAGACGCCTCCGATTGTTTTGTTCAAGCGAGATAGTTTATTGGATATATTCTTATGCGAATAAAATATTTTATTTTAAAATTGCAAGAGCCATATATCATAGCGTGATTTAATATATGAAAAAAGTGCACCGTTGTAAAAAAGAGAGTTGTTTCGATATTTAATTTACAAAACAAAATATGATAACTATAAAGAAAGACAATCGGATGTTTTTGTACATGAGAGTATTCTATTGTAATTCTAAGAACCTAAGAGTGAAAGCATAGAAGGATATATAATCTCACCCATACTACAACTGACATATCCCTAACTGACAAAGAGTGAAAGCATAGAAGAGTATATAATCTCACCCAAACTACATCTGACATATCCCTAACCGACAAAGAGTAAAAGCATAGAGGAGTATATAATCTCAACCATACTACATTTGACATATCTCTAACCGAAAAAGAGTGGAAGCACAGAAGAGAGAGCATATAATCTCACCCATACTACATCTGACACATCCCTAACCGACAAAGAGTGAAAGCATAGAGGAGTATATAATCTCACCCAAACTACATCTGACATATCTCTAACCGAAAAAGAGTAAAAGCATAGAAGAATATATATAATCTCACCCATACTACATCTGACATATCTCTAACCGACAAAGAGTGGAAGCACAGAAGAGAGAGTATATAATCTCACCCAAACTACATCTGACATATCTCTAACCGAAAAAGAGTGAAAGCATAGAAGAGTATATATAATCTCACCCATACTACATCTGACATATTCCTTACAGACAAAGCCTTTTGTCTGATACGAGGACTGTGATACGACAGACATAACAGTAGTTTAGACTCTATTTACGTCATGAATTGTACGTACAACAAACGTTATGGTGTGAACTAGATTAAGTAAGTGAACTAATTAATATCAATTTTATTGTTTGTTTGTTTTGAATTTAGCGCAAAGATACACGAGGGCTATCTGCGCTAGCCGTCCTTAATTTAGCAGTGTAAGACTAGAGAGAAGGTAGCTAGTCATCACCACCCACCGCCAACTCTTGGGCTACTCTTTTACCAACGAATAGTGGGATTGACCGTCACATTATAACGCCCCCCCCGGCTGAAAGGGCGAGCTTGTTTGGTGTGATGGGGATTCGAACCCGCAACCCTCAGATTGCGAGTCGAGCGCCCTAACCACCTGGCCATGCCGGGCCATCAATTTTATTCCAGTCACTCAGAAATCAGGATTACACAATAGCACAATATTATTTATTTCTAACACCAATAATTCGTCCTTATTATTTTTACTTCAATTATTGTTGTTGTTTGTATTTAAGATCAAAGCTACACAAAGGGCTCTGCTCACCACGGGTATCGAAACCCGGTTTCTAGCATTGTAAGTTCGCAGACATACCGCTGTGCCACTGGTGAAGAACAAGAAAATATTAAAGTTTTTCAAACATGCAGAAAAATATTATTTTCTTCTACAGATCGATTAAAAACGTGTTTTCTTCGCTGGTGACATTTTGCGGTATGAATTTTGTAAGCATTTTGTGGTATTGATATACATGATCATTTGTTAACAGTTTGGGAAATTAGTGAATATTTTTTATCATATCTAAAGCAACTGAATAGATTATATGAGAAGCAATTTATCTTTAGTTGAGAAAAATATTATTTTTGTATGTTTGCATTCCATAATAACATGTAGTTCATACAAGTGATAAAATATAGGGGAGATCCATTCTTCTTCTGCAAGTTGTAAGACTGTTGTTATTTTTGTTTGTTTGCATTCCATAAAAACATGTAGTTCATACAAGTGATAAAATATAGGGGGGATCCATTCTTCTTCTGCAAGTTGTAAGACTGTTGTTATTATCGTTTGTTTGCATTCCATAATAACATATAGTTCACACAAGTGATAAAATATAGGGGGGATCCATTCTTCTTCTGCAAGTTGTAAGACTGTTGTTATTTTTGTTTGTTTGCATTCCATAATAACATATAGTTCACACAAGTGATAAAATATAGGGGGGATCAATTCGTCTTCTGCAAGTTGTAAGACTGTTGCGATCGTGATAAATTGAGATGAATGTAAGTTGAGGGCATATTTGGTCAGCGAAAACTTGTATGATAGAAAAAACCAAAAGAGAGTCAATATTGTCAGACTTCTTCGAGTTGTGTCTAAGAGCCAAATTAATAAATTATTTAAACAATATTTTAGTTGAACAAGTTCACGTAACGTTTGGGTAAATTAAACCTGGGCACGAGAAAATTACGTGAGCAGCTTATAAACTATACATAACGTGCTGGTCTCATTTTGTATCTATACCCCAAAATCTCGTGAAAACTGTTTCCATCTGATTGTAAAACCAGAACACAATGTAAATTAATGTGAAATTAATTTCGTAATGATATCACAGTGTTAATTATCTAAGTTGAAAAGTTGGTTATGTTTCAGAAACACTGCACGATACGAGATAATTAACATAAATACGACTTTAAATAACTTGCCATAAGTCTGGCTTTATTAAGGTTGCTTTTTGTATTTATTCTCTGTTGTCATTTTTTGTGTGTGCGTGTGTGTTTGTGTGCAATGCTAAGAGAACAGTCGCGTGTTTAGTGTTGCGCCGACAACCGCCTAGCCGACGCCACCTCCCAACTCCCAATGTTATGTGAGTTTTCATTTCGAAATCTCAACCGAACGTGACGAGCATACTGAGATGCCGTATTATATCTAATTCAATCAGTTACCGTCAAGTTTATGTCTGGAGTGTTTTCAGTTTTAACGGTTTATTGAAGAGAAGAAATGACAAATTTTATTATCACTGTTATTTACATTGTGCAGGAGTGTAGCAGACATTGAAAACAAATTTGGACTGGTCTTTAAAGCTGGCTAATTTTTAAGTTGTCGAACCTTGAGGCAAAATTATAAATATTTTTATGATGAAAATCTTTACGAAAAACCAACTTTCAGACAAAATGTGCTTTAAATATCTAATTTTAAAACAAAACTATTTGTTGTTTTTTCGTTCACTCTGAATTTAATATTTCTCATAATGTAGAAATGTATACGTTTGGTTTTTGTTTTTCTGTTGTTGGTTTCAAAGGAAGTTAAGCCATTCATTTCTTCTTTACTTAATTTATAGTTGAGTCTTTCCCACAAGTCTTCCATTTACTAGTTATGCATAATCAAATTAAGACAGTTATATCTGGGGGGAAGACAGTTGTAGTGTACTTTAAACCATTGAAATTTACTGAGCTTTTTATCCAGCTAGTTTTCGTCTCACAGTTCATTTATCTATAGAAGTCTAGACGGATAAATGTTGTGGCAAAAATTATTTATTTGATTTGGGATAAAAGACGACGACAACAATTAATTGGCTCATAAAGTTTATTCTTATATTGATTGTGAATCATTCTAAAAATTGCGTACTTGTTGATAAGAAAATAAAACGTTTCAGACCAATGCTAATAACGTAAAAACCTCGTGTCATCTTTAATGAACCAAAACACTAAGTGGAACAGATTATTACTTAAAAATGTTATTATTATTATAGAAACAGAATAAAAACGTTGAACAACAATAAAGAGAAGAAAGAAAACTCCAGTACTAGTGGTGGAATTTTTTCGGAATATCGGTTTATCCTCCAAGAGTTGGCGATGAATGCCTTCCTTTGGTCTGACTGTCAGTTCATAATTAGGGACGAGTATGTGTAGATAACTCTTATATAGCTTTGTGCGAAAATTGGAAATAAAGAAATTCTTTTATAAAATCATTTATCATTATAATTATGAGAATTCTGACAATTTTTCAAAAGATTAGAAAGCTTTTATTAAGGGTAGAAATAATATAGGTCTTTGGAATGATTACAAATATACATCAAAATCACATCGGCTTATGTCCCGAATATAAAATTATACACATACTACTGTTTGTGCAATATAACACCCTGAATGAACATTAGGCCTACATGTGTTAAATTTTCGGAAATATGGCCCTTCGGAATATCGGACTGTAACCAACTCTTGGGCTAATCTATCGAATAGTGGGATTTTACCGTCGCTCTTATAGGGCACTCACTGCCCCAAAGTGTTGAGCACGATTTTGCGGCAACGGGACGCTAACCGGGACCCTCGGATTCACAGTCAGACAGACTAACAAGTAGGCCACGTGCAGAGATAATGGTGCCACCTCGTGGAGTAATACAGTTGCAACTGACGCTGTAATTTTAGATGTATTGTACATAAATACTTCCGGAACTTTTCTTTGTTGGTGTTTGTTTCGTCCTTTTACTTGTCCTTCAAAACTTCAATTACGAATATGGAATTTGTTTCGGCACGTTCTTATGATTTCTGCAAGCACCACGTTCTTTACTCTCTTTTTTTTTAATACTAACGTAAAATCTCGAAACCTAGTATTATTATTATCTGTAGAAAAATTATTTCGTAAAACGTCATTAGCAAAACTTTGTTAATCAAAAACTGAGCGCCAAAGGAAAAATTAAAAAGTATCTTTGATGTTTGTAAAATAAGGATTACGATTACCATATACTATTATGGGATAGCAGAATGCCTCCAAGGCTAACTTAACTTCTGCTATATATATATATCTTAGTGCTGTTTACTCTTTAAGTACAAAATGGTTTCTTTTTGTTTAGATATTTTACAATTGACATTTACATAAAGAAACAACAAATATACATATGAAGATAAATCCACCTGTAGAAAGCGCCAAGACGTTTTCATTTATTTTGTGTTTTTGAAATATGTTTAATAACTTCTTTATCTTCCATATTTTTGTTTTGCTATTAGACGTTAGAATGATATGTTATCCACTGAGTTCTTCGCAACTTTTTTGCCAAAATGTTAACATATGACCTTCTGAAAAATTGTCACCCATTGGCACAGCGGCATGTCTGCGGACTTACAACGCTAGAAACCGGGTTTCGATACCCTTGGTGGGCAGAGCACAGCTAACCCATTGTGTAGCTTTGTGCTTAATCTCAAACAAACAAACACACTCGAAAAATTAGTAAACGGTAAGGCCGTGTGTTTAGTTTTGTTTATTTACATGTCATATGGTGTGTGGACGACGTCAAGTGCGTTTTCCTATAGTGTGGCCATACACATATCTTTTCAAAAGGTTACAGACAGTACACGTGACCTTTCTGAAGCTTTCAAACAATGTCGTTGCACACTGTTGTAGAAGTTATTTCAATAATGTGATCGTACACGTGACATTTCTGAAGCTTTCAAACAAAGACGCTGCACACTGTTGTAGAAGTTATTTCAATAATGTGATCGTACACGTGACCTTTCTGAAGCTTTCAAACAATGACGTTGCATACTGTTGTAGAAGTTTTTTCAATAATGTGATCGTACACATGACCTTTCTGAAGCTTTCAAACAATGACGTTGCACACTGTTGTAGAAGTTATTTCGATAATGTGATCGTACAAGTGACATTTCTGAATCTTTCAAACAAAGACGCTGCACACTGTTGTAGAAGTTATTTCAATAATGTGATCGTACACGTGACCTTTCTGAAGCTTTCAAACAATGACGTTGCACACTGTTGTAGAAGTTATTTCAATAATGTGATCGTACACGTGATGTTTCTAAAGCTTTCAAACAAAGACGTTGCACACTGTTGTAGAGTAACTTCAATTTATGTTTCGTTGACTAAAATGTTTGCGCTATTCCGAAAATGTCAGAAGAAAGTGAGTTAACACAAAGTGTTTGGCCATCCGTCAGAATTAACGAGTGTTTTGTGCAGGGGAAGGAATACCAGAATGTAAAATAAAAGACTATTTTTAAGTCATCTAATTCATTACCAATGATCTTTATTGTACTATAAAATTATTTAACAGAAATTTGGTACATAGGCAAACCAAGTACTGCCGATAACCTCTAGATTTTCGTTAAAGAGGACTGGGATGGAATTGAACACACATTTTTAGCTGTAATTTATGGAAAGTCAGCAGTAAGGACAATGTTTAGAATCAACTAAGAGACCTACTATATTATCCTTTATTATATTTTATTCAATTTTTTCTGCTCAAGTCTTGCGGAGTAGCAGTCACTCATGTCTAGACTTTTAATTAAATAGATTACATGCTTCATGTAGAATTTTAATCAAATAGATTACATGCTTCATGTAAACCTTTAATCAAATATATTACACGTTTAATGTAGACCTTTAAGCAACTAGATTACATGTTTCATGTAGATATTTAATCAAATAGATTACATTCTTCATGTAGACCTTTAATCAAATAGATTACATTCTTCACGTAGACCTTTAATCAACTAGATTACATGTTTCATGTAGACCATTAATTAAATAGATTACAACATGCTTCATGTAGACCTTTAATCAAATAGATTACAACATGCTTCATGTAGACCTTTAATTGAATAGAATACAACATGCTTCATGTAGACCTTTAATCAACTAGATTACAACATACTTCATGTAGACCTTTAATTAAATAGATTACAACATGCTTCATGTAGACTATTAATCAACTAGATTACAACATGCTTCATGTAGACCTTTAATCAACTAGATTACAACATGCTTCATGTAGACCTTTAATTAAATAGATTATAACATGCTTCATGTAGACCTTTAATCAACTAGCTTACAACATGATTCATGTAGACCTTTAATTGAATAGATTACAACATGCTTCATGTAGACTATTAATCAACTAGATTACAACATGCTTCATGTAGACCTTTAATTAAATAGATTACAACATGCTTCATGTAGACCTTTAAGATTAAAGGTCTACATGAAGCATGTTGTAATCTAGTTGATTAAAGGTCTACATGAAGCATGTTGTAATCTATTTGAAACTAGATTACAACATACTTCATGTAGACCTTTAATTAAATAGATTACAACATGTTTCATGTAGACCTTTAATCAACTAGATTACAACATGCTTCATGTAGACCTTTAATCAACTAGATTACAACATGCTTCATGTAGACCTTTAATCAAATAGATTTCAGCGCACGATTTAATGCAGTACTTTCTTCGTTTTCTATGATTAAGTAGGTACAATAAATTGACCACAAACCAAGTAACTAACTATCACAAGATAATTAAAAATTCTTAATTTAAAAAGAGGAATAAGGATTGTCAAAAGTATAGAAACAAGTTGAATCAAAATGCAAATATTATATTTTCAAGCCTACAACTAGGAACTCTTAAAAATAGTATACAAACTAGGCTGGAAATAGTGTCTAACTTATTTTCTCAATCTACAAATCCCTATTTTGACTCCATTAAAATTGATAAGTACTGCTTACAATTAGGGCTTCTAAAAATGTAAACAAACTAAGCTGGAAATTATGTCTACATTATTATCTCAAGCTATAAATCCCTATTTTGACTCCAATCTACAGTACTCAGTAGCCTTTTTTCTGTTGCGGCTGGTAAAACTATAATCAACAATAATAATAAGGCTGGGGACACTGTTATAAATATACACATTGTTTACTCTAATAAAACGAAGCGTTTCCAAGTAGTATAACGGTGCTTAAATGGCATCTATATTTCTGCGATACTTGAATAGCTTCGAAGAGCTTAAGTTGACAGCGAAGATGAATTTAGAAAATTTTAGAGGGTGGAAATCGCGATTTTAAAGAATCAACTTAAATATAGGAGTTTGTTTAGTAGCTGTACATAGATTTGGACGCAGTACATGTAGTTGTATGAATGGCTTCAAAGAGAAACTTGGCCAATAGCGATGTAAAGCTGATAAAATCCTAAGACCTGCGCAAGAGTTTTTAATAGGTTTGACCAAGCTTGAATAAAATATTTTTGCCGTTTTTCTGTAAGCTTGTGAAATAATAATTATAATATGAAGAACAAACGGATGAATTTTGTCTACCAATCGTTTTGTTTGTTTGTTTGTTCTTAAGCATAAAGCTACACAATGGGCTATCTGTGCTCTGCCAACCACGGGTATCGAAACCCGGTTTTTAGCGTTGTAAATCCGCAGACATACCGCTATGCCACTGGGGGGCATAAAAATCGGAAAATCACATCTTTTGTTATTATCAATATTTTAGTTGAGATAGAAGGTCTTGCGTGTTGTTTCAAGAACAAGTTTGCTACTTAAGATGGTCTTTGTGCGTTTGTTATATTAGAATTTGTATGAAATGCTTGGGCGAACCCTATTATGAACTACTGTCGTAATTCATGATAAGTTTTTGGTTGGATCTGGATTTCGCACAAGGGTACTCGAGTGCTATGTGTGCTAGCCGTTTCTAATTTAGCAGTGATAGGTTAGAAGGAAGGCTGCTAGCCAACACCAGCCACCGCCAACACTTGGGATACTCATTTATTAATGACTAATGAGATTGATTGTCACAATGTATCGCTCAAATGTCTGAAAAGGCAAGCATGTTCGGTAACGGAGACTCGAACCCGTTACCCTAACATTGAGAGCCGAGCGCTCTAACAACCATGCCAGGCCGGTAGTACAAGGTACGTCCTGTTGACCGGATATGTTGTAGTGCTTAATATGATATACTTCGTAATGATTATACCAAGAATCCTATTCACGTGATACATCGTAGTGCTAGGAGTTTATCGAAAGAAACAAAGAAGGTAAAGAAATACAATGACTTCTTAGCGAGAAGTTATTGGCGTGATATATACACACACTTACAAATACATGTGTAAACGACGAATATTTACTTCAACTCTCGATATATGATTTTATTCTCTTTAACAACAAATACGTCTTACTTTCGGTGATCGATATGCTTTTATACGTTTCATTCCTTATGTTTTAATCTACATACTGTCACCACATTTCTTGTTTAGTTATTATGTTTTAATCTACATACTGTCACCACATTTCTTGTTTAGTTATTATGTTTAATCTACATACTGTCACCACATTTCTTGTTTAGTTATTATGTTTTAATCTACATACTGTCACCACATTTCTTGTTTAGTTATTATGTTTTCCAGTTAAATTCAAATATTCGGCTTCCATTTTCACTTAATATTTTCCTCAAATATCTATTTTGAAAGTTCGCTTGTTGTTAACCGCAAAGCTGCACAATGTGCTATCTGCTCTATACCCAGTGGAGGAATCGAACCCGATTTTTACTGTTATAAGCCCCAAAACTTACAACTAAGACACCAGAAAACCATTTTAAAGAAAAATTGCAAACTTACCAAAGTAAGATTGAAATTACTATGAATCGTAATATAATTAAATAGTTATATTGATTCAGAGAAAGTTTGTTGTTCTACCGAATAGCTCCTCCCCCACCCACCCCCCAGTGGCTCAGTGGTAAGTCTGAAGGTTTATAACGTTCAATATCGGGTTTCGATGCCCGTGGTGGACACAGCACAGATAGTCCATTGTATAGCTTTACGCTTAATTACAGACAAACAAATCCACCGAATAGATCGACAGATTATTTTTATTTTATTTTGACCTAAATGCATTGCATGAAAGCCTTTCTAAGTCGTTTCACAATGTTACGAAGTTTTGTACTGTAACGAACGATAAATTCTAACTTCTAACACCACATATATTGCAAAATCTTAACACAGAGATGTTTTCTTACGATTCTTCTTCCTTGTAAATACCCCAAGGAAGTTAGATGATGTGATTGCTTTAATTCTTGCAAACGATGTTGCCCTAGATTTCTCATCAGATATCTCGTCATCAAATGTCATCCGCTGTACCCTGCAGATAAAACAAAGTGGCAATAAAGATGGCTGATGAATTTTGTAAGATTGGGTCAATTTCCTCCTCCAGATTTCTATCCTTATATACACGAGTCGTAAATTTTAATACTACTAGTATGGCAAAACTCGCTGCTGGTTGGATGAATTACCCACCAAAGAATGGCGCCAAATATAAAGGAATTTCAGAACCAATAAAAACTTCTTCTAAGACATAATTAATGCGTCACATTAGCTTAGGCTAATTATTTTAGATATATGTTGCTTGTTTATCTAATATTTTTCCATTGATTAGTATCAAGGATTATTTTTTATAATAAGATCTGTAGCGTAATGTTGGTGGCGGTGTCAAATACACGTCATGTTGACTGGTTTCTTGTTATAACTCATCATAGTTACTTGGTATCTACAACACGACAGAAAATATTGATATATGTTCCACTAATGATAAGTCTATCACTCATGAGATAGCAAGGGCATTTTAAGTGAAAAAAGTCACGGGTTTTCGCTTTGAGTTCTTGGTAACTAACTCCAAATACATATATGTTGACTATGTCTGGATGATAGCTAAAGTATCTATTGTGATTATTTTACGTGAATAAGAACAATGCCTTTATGTAGGTCATAATATTCGCTATAAAAAATCTATGTTTCTTTTCATTGCTCAGAAGTGTTAGTTGTATTGTTTTGTTTTGTCGTTTAGACACAAAGTTTACTATCTAGATGAAAATTCTTGGTCATCTAGATTCTAGACAGTTTCAGTTATTATGAGCCCGATCATTTAGTCAACTTCTGAATATGTTTTTTGTTTATATATATTTTGAACTTTCGGCTTCTTTGCTCATATCTAAGAATCAGGTCTAACCATCCATGATTTAGAATGCTAGCCAGAAGAAAGGCAAACCGACAGCAGTCCGTAGTGCCTATATGGCTGTAAAATCTAAGGGTTGCGGTAAGGGAATTGGAATTTTGAACCAAAACAGCACCTCGTGCACACATGTGCTAAACGTTCAAGTCAGAGACGCTTATATAAAATTCCTGACATATCAACGGAGATTTGAAAATTGATTTGATTTATATAACTTAAACATAATATAACTCAACTTTATATTGATATTTAAACAAGTTATTCTCTTGTTTGAAGTTCATTTTCAATAGATAAAACATTTTTGTATGATCGGGCTGTTGAAATGGGCGTTGGGAAACTGTCGTTCTTGTACAAGTGATTCCTTATGGAAAGACTCGTGCACACGTGTGCTAAACGCTCAGGCTAGAGACGCGGGTATAAAGTTTCTGATATATCAACGAATATTTCAAAATTGATTTAATTTACATTACTTAAAACATTATATAACTCTACTATATGTTAATATTTACACAAGTTATTTTCTTCAGTCTTGCTTAAAGTTTATTTTCAGCAGATAAAACATAATTCATTTTCAATCCTGGTCTCTCAAAATGTTTGGCCAACCACCATAAAGTAATTCATAATTAATATGAATGATATATAAATGATTTTCTACAAGTAAATGTGTCTCTATACCTCAAACAGTTAAACATATTTTTACTCTTTTAAACATTTATGGGCGTTTTGTAAAGCTATTCCAAATCGATTGTACACACTTTACAGAGAGTTGAGTACGTTACATTAATGCCAATCATCGAGTCACCTGATAATCATAGCTAATATAAAGTCACGTTAAAGCAGAATGTATAAGAACTACATTTTGATATTGTTTGACGTTTCCTAGGTAGTGTGATGCCATCGATTTTGGGAAGGACATTTAATAGCCCTTTCCGATGCAAGAAGTGAAGCACAAAGCTACACAATTGGTACCGAAATCAAGTTTTTAGCGTTGTAACTCTGCAGACATACCGCTATGCTACTGGGGGGGGGGGGTCATATTTAGAATTTCTAAGACGCGAATATCCCTTGTGCTTAATAGCATTGGAAAACAATAAATATAGACAAACTTGGGTTACCAGGACCAACGAGAAAGAAATCCGTAACAAGTCGTACCCCATAAACAGAAAGTTTAGAGGGAAAAGCCGTCCACTTGTTTCAGGCAACAGTACGCAATGTAACCAGGAAGGAGCTCCTTCTGGAAGAGCTGCTTCCACGACATATCAGTTAAACTGTTGCATACCTGAAGCAACTGGAGAATGAAAAAGGTATTCATGCTTTTCCACAGGAAGACAGACCAGTCAGTTAATAGACGCAGTGCCTATGAATTTTTTTGTAATCGGACTGTTGAAACAAGCGTTGGGAAGCCGTCGTTCTCGAATACATGGTTATTTATAAAAAGCCCACAGAGAGGAACGGTATGTTTTGGACATGACATTCTTACGACGGAGCCTTTTGCAATGGCAACTACACTGCATGGTTATTTTCAAGACGCACATGCAGTCGTCAGAGCATGACGGGACTTGGTAGCATGGACTGTGACAACGAACATGTTGAAGTTTTTCATATAACGTACTCAACTTTTGTACTTACCGTATCATTATAACGAACGAAGTTTTCAATAACGAATTATTCCATTTTCATATAACGTACTCAACTTTTGTACTTACCGTATCATTATAACGAACGAAGTTTTCAATAACGAATTATTCCATTTTCATATAACGTACTCAACTTTTGTACTTACCGTATCATTATAACGAACGAAGTTTTCAATAACGAATTATTCCAAATGTTAAATCGCATTTACTAATTAATCTGCGCGTACACGTACATATATGTATGAAATATGTGTTGTCGTAAATGTCCCGTTTACCACTGCGTGTTTTTTATGTTCTCAGTCTTGCATTAAATCCAGAATATGAACATTCAAACAGATTTAATCCACACTACGGCCTTCCAGATCTCTTTAGCTATAGGGGAAAAAAACTTTCAGAATTCGAAGCAGTTAAAACCCGGAACAACCTATCGGTGTACATATGTACAGAATATTACGAATTCACATAACCCCCGAAACAGCCTATCAGTGAACATATGTACAGTTTATTACGAATTCACATAACCTGTTGGCCTTTCGGAAGTATGCGGGTCAAAACATAACCGGTTCATTTGTCTTTTCACCTTATCGCTTATGTTACCTCATTGAGTCGAGAGATTTCAGAGTAGGGCAAAAATACCACAGTAAATGAAGCCACAAGCTAGGCCATTATTCTACAATGTATAACCCCGTGACAGCTGAATAGGTTCCAGTTTCTTTTTTAAGGTTTAAATGCCTTTAATATTGTGAGTTGGCAATCAAGACTTCAGTTCTGAAAGCCTGAATTAATCGCTGTGCTATTATTCTTAATCCTCAAGTAATGGAATAATTGTGCCAGAAACAATTCATCTTGTCTTTTTGTTTGCAGCAAACTTTAATAGTTTTAATATACTGACGATGTCACTTTGTGTTCAGCATATTTGTTACACAGAAAGTGCATACCAATATTAAAGACATATCTTTCTGTACGTGGATGTAGATGTAAAATGAAAATGTTATCGTTTAATCTTTTGTACTCTGTGTAAAATGACGAACGGTTGTAGATCTGTTTAATTTATAATGGACAGTTTATAATAAAAATATTTAGATTTAACAGGTGGCAGCTAAAGACACTAAATAAATATACTTGAGTAGTCCAAATACACTTCTAATAGAACATGGTTTGTTCTTTACGTTTTCTGAGCCTGTATTTCAGCTATCATTTTTGTAGACAATAACAACTTTTGTGTTTCTTTTAAGATTCCATTGCTCTGTATGATACACACTGAAAGTGATTGAAAAAATATACAAAAATATTTTACTATGTGTTTATCTCTTTTAAGCCATTAATGTAGAATGATGCAGACATTTAACGCGCATAGTTTGATATAGTTAGTAATACAGATCAGGGTAATTAATGTCGATATTATCTCGCCTATACGCGATGATATCGCATTAAATATTTATGATCACTTTTAACACACGCAAAAATATTTTAAGTTCCTTTTTGATCAAACTATCAGGTAACATTTCCTATATATTAATCGCCACACTGTCCTTTTCCTCTCGTTTATGACCTTAGACATTTTTGAACAAGTTACAAATTTTCATAGATAAAGAAAAATATTTAGCCTATCCCAAAATAAACGAAAAACCACCTCAGTATTTAGCCCAACCCGAAAACCCCTCATAGAGACGGAGAAAGTCAACCTTTTCTGGCGATTTACGCTTTGCTTTTTTTGTCTTGTAATTTTGCGAATTCCTGTTAATCTTTTCTTCAAGACACCTTACCTTCTTAATATTAAGAAACCATAAAAAACACAACATTTATACTTAAAGTCGTGTTTATAAGGAATAAAGAAATGCATTTTCAAATACAGTATTTTAAATGATTTAGAATATTTTATGTGTGTACAAAATAATTATAAATCATAACTATTCAAGATAATCAGAATCGTAGTAGATATTCACAGTGGCACAGCGGTATGTCTGCGGACTTACAACGCTAAAAACCGGTTTTCGATACCCGTGGTGGGCAGAGCACAGATAGCCCTTTGTGTAGTTTTGCGCTTAACTACAAACAAACAAATGTGAGCTAGACTTATATCTTTAGATAAACAGCTTTTAATGAAAACTTAATAAGAAAATTATTTCACATTGGTATTTTCAATCTGAACAGCATCTTATTCGACGCGCGGCCTAAATGGCTAGATCAGAGACATAGCCATCTTTAATTTAGAATTATTTATTAGAGGGAAGGCAATAATTTATCAGCACTCGTCGCCTACATAGCGGGATTGACTACAACAATTATAAATGTTCCAATAACTAAAATGTATAGTATGTTCAGCGACGTAATTTAGCTCGAACCTCGGATCTTGTTATACGCAGCCCAGCACGCTAGCCACTAAGGCCATGTCCATTCTGTTATTTAACAATAAATTACTCTCGCCAGAAGATGATATATTTGCTTTGACGTATCAGTAAAACACCTCGTAGAAGTAGTGTTTAAACATCATTAGTTTTTAAAAAGGTTTTTTTCCAAGTAAAGTAAATATACAGATGTTTCAAGATGTAAACAAACGTTTATTCTGAGCGCTCGGATGTTCATCTTTTTTTTATTAATACATGAAGCATCATCTAAATCTTAAATTCTACAACACCTTATGTTCTCTTTTACCAAATTTACCCCCGATGATGGAGAGTCCACTTTCCAAAAGTGCTCGTGTTGTTAGATTTCTTTCCTCTTACTAACTTGTTTCTGTTGACCCTTAAAATACCGTGAAAGGAATTGGTAAATATGTGTTTGGTTATTAAGTTTGCTGTTTTTCTGTAAATTTTTTTTACCACTTTATTCGAGAAATTCATGGATGTGTTCCGAATAATTTCTAAGAATTGCTTTAATCATGTTTTCCTGTTATACTTATTTAAAATGAAACTAGTTACAAACTGACTTATTGCTATATTATTTTATGAACATCATAATTTTAAATAATTTTGGACAAATCTAAATGTCCCTTCATTACACCTATAGAATGGATTGACAGCCGTGTGCTTATTACACGTAAGATTAAATTATTTATAAATATTAAGTATACGTCACGTTAGGAATATTCCTACTAAAAGTAAGAGGACTGGGCGTGGCTTATTGGTTAGCGTGCCAGGCTACGAATCGAAAGGTCTGGGACTTGAGACGTCACGAATCTGAATACGGTCTGTACTTACTGCTTCGGGCGCGTAGTAAAAGTAACAGTCAATCTTACTATTTGGCTGTAAGAGCCATACAAAGCCATTATGTATGTCAGTGACTGTTGTTGACTAGCTGCCCTCCCTTTCGTCGTAATTCAAATTAAGGACAGCTATACCTGAATCCTAGGAGTCTTTGATCTGACTGCTTAGTCCACTAGTGCAGTCCCGTTCAGGCTGAAAATATCAATTCCAAGTAAAAATTAAGAAACTACAGAAGTGAACTCGATCAAATTGACACACCCATTAAGACAGAATTGACTGTAATCCGTGAGCAGTGGAAAGTTCTAGATAAAATGACGTTCATATTTATGATTTCATATATATATACTGATTGAAAGAATAATATATGTAAGTCTCGTAAAAGTAGCGCCAAAGGCATTACTTATTGTGATAAGCGTCGAAGGCGCTGCTTACAGCACTTTGATTGGTTATATAGATAATCGTACAACTGCCACAACACAGAGTACATGAAGGATCCACAAGATACATATCAAATAAGTTTCAAAAATATCTAAACCAAGTGATTTTTCTCATCACAAACTCACACCTAGATCTTTTTAATTTGGCGTATTTTTTTAAATATTAAATTACGTGTATTCTGAATATCGTAATATCAATAAATAATTTTTAATGTGGAACGTATTTTTCATTTTTTTTCTATTCCTCTGTAATGCCTACAAAATACGAAGGTGTCTTACATACTTACTTGTGTAGTGTAATGTCTACAAAAGTTGAAGGTGTTGTTTTACAAACACACCTTTGTAATGAAATTACTGATTCATATAGTGGTTATACATCGTAATTGACTGACGAAATATATATATTTTTTCATAACAAAGAAATAATGATAAATTCGAATAAAGTTTATTTTCGCTTCAGGCTCCTACACACACTAGATAATAATAACAATTTCAGTTCTCGCTGGTCTCGTGAGTTGACTACACATTATATCACCGCGTTGCACAACGAAGATTATACAAGGTGAAGGGAGGCGTTTTATGTAATGATTCCTTCACAATAGGTCGGGGTAATTAACTTATTGCTTCATACAACATTAACAAGTGATTGGGAAAATAGAAACGCATCGTGTGGAGTCCGTTTCAACATAAAACAAATTTATGTGCACATTTTGCACAAATGATCATATTAAGTCAGGGTTTCTCAAACTGTTTTTGCTGAGCTCCCCTTTGATAAGAGTTCAGGCTGTGATGACACCCCCCCCCCAACACACACACAAAGTGATATCAAATTACTGTACACATTCTAAAATATCAGCGCAATATTTTCTATGATATCAAGACCCAGTTTGAGAAATGCTGCACTAAAATATTTTTATCAATTAAAAACATAGAGCAAAACTTGACATCTTCCATTAACAAAATCAATTAAGACAGCAGCAAGTAAAAAACATCAAAGACGTTCATAAAACTTAATGACATCTTCTAGTAATGAAAAGGTAATTATGACAGCAGGAAATAAAAAACAAAGAAGAATTTATAAAACTTAATTACATCTCCTAACACAGACAAATTATGACGACAGGAAAAAAATCCATCAGAGATGTTCATAAAACTTAATGATATCTACTAGTAACAAAGACCAATTATGAGAACAGCAAAAACCCATCAGAGATGTTCATAAAACTTAATGATATCTACTAGTAACAAAGACCAATTATGAGAACAGCAAAAAACCCATCAGAGACGTACATAAAACTTAATGATATCTACTAGTAACAAAGACCAGTTATGACAGCAGCAAAAACCCATCAGAGATGTTCATAAAACTTAATGATATTTACTAGTAACGAAGACCAATAACTCAACAGTATTTATCCATTTTTTAATCTGTGTGTTTGTCAGGAAATTTACTTTTTATAGTTTGTACGTATTAAGTTAAATATATATATATAGGTGTGTGTTGGGCTTAAGATTCTTCTACAGTAGGTGTCTCTGACTTGTTGGCGATAAATGTATGTACAACACATTCTTTACACTATAGAGATTATAGGCATATCATAAACACTATATAGTTCTCCCCCTCTTTAGAATTTCAGTTGACAACCTGAACTACCTTTCCCTATTTCTATCGCTATATTATTCTGTGTATAATTCACTTACAATTGTAGCGCGAATTATCACAGTGGTATACTTCTCTTCCAGTAACCGTTTGGTCCTCGTACTTCAGATATCGTCTGTTTCTTTTGTCAAAATGCACTCAGACTGGTTCAATTACTTTAGAACCACGCCTTGACGGAATAAATTATTATTGTTATCTCCTTTTCTACTGTTAGTCTTACTTTAATATATTAAACGTTAGACCTATGATAATCGTTAGGCCTATCACTTCTATGGCAGTTAACTTCATGTTTAAGTTTTCTTCGGCCGAACTATTTCGACGTGACTTTACTCTCTTTTTCTACTACCGTCTGCTTTTAAATCTCTCATTATAAAAAAACGCCCTAAACAATCATAAAGTACTAATTCACAAAATAAATTAATTAATACTACCTACACAAAACAGTATTTTATATCATGACAGTGTTTTCTAATAGAAACAACACCATGTAAATAATAAGTATCACCATCTCCTTCAACATGAAAAACATGACTGTCTCTACATATGTCTAATAATTATAATTTTAGCAGTTTGTATTGAAAAATAATCACATATTTATACTTTTGCGATTTTTGTATTGCTCGTTGAATCTAATATCTTGGCCTTTTTTATATTAAGAACCATGTCTTTGGCTGTTGGAATGTAGGTAAAAAAATATTCAGTTTTAATTTGAAAAATCTCAAGAAAGGAAATCAGCTTGAATGTTCACACGCCTTCTCCTAACACTGTTTGATTCTGATGTTAAGTAGTTAACGGAGAAAGAAAATCAGCTTGAATATTTACACGTCTTATCCTAATAGTGTTTGATTCTGATATTAAGTAGCTACTGGAGAAACTAACATGAAAACTAAAAATATTTATTGAGCGATAGCATGAGTATCTTATAAAATTCTGGTTTCAATGATTTATTAAGTTTTTTTATAACTAATTTTAAATGTGATAACTTCAAGTTCAACGCCATTAAACAGTTAACACCATTATTTCTTTTATAAAATGTATTAAAACAAAATGATATTTTTAAGGTACGCAGATAATAAAAAGATGTATATTCATATGTATATGTGTGTGTAGAGCTAGAACTCGTATTTCAAACCAAATAACTTATTTAGTATAAAGTAAATGGTAACAAATTACAAATGATTAGCATGAGTAACTTTCCTTTACATTTGCGGCTGAAAATGTTACTGAGTGATGATCATTTCCCAAAAACATGTCTATTCTATCTTTATACAATAATAAAATAGGTAGAAGAATGTTTATTATTTTATGAAATTTTATAAAAGGGAAACTACCCCTTTTAATGGGTGATTTTTGGTTTAAATAAGTTTTTTTTCTATGTGCCTGGTATATATATATATATATATATACGTATAACTTGTTACATTGAATAAGTTAGTTACAACTTATATGTAAGTTATATTTATAATTCTTTAGGTAAAAGGAAGGACACGAGCATAATCACCTGAAGTTTGTTGGATTATGTAGCAGTAAGAAACTAGGACAGAGTTCGAGAAATTAAATTGTGTGTTAGGAAAAACACAAGGCACTTAAAGAAAGTTGTTTGTGTCCTGAATACTAGATCATAAGTGAAAACAAAACCAGTATCAAAGTGCTTGATAACAGATACTGAATGACTGATGTTAAAATAATGAAAGCACGATCAAAAGTAGGATAAAAATCACTTACTAAACTATGCTTGTCATTTTTTAGAAGGGTTTAATGCCCTCATCAGCACCAATTGTAATAAGTTACACCTATGTTTTTTATGTTATTAATTATTTATCATTTCCAAATGCTACATTTAACTATAAAAAAAAGCTTAACCTATTTTAAGAATGTGAATCTAAATTTATCCGCGTCTTTTATATATTCGAAATTTGCAGAAGCGGAATTGGGAATGAGTGGCAAAGGTTATTATAAAAGTTTCGTAGAGATAAAAATTACTCTTTAATTATTAAACGCTAAAACTAGAGTTTAGATCGGAGCTTGTAGAAAATAATACTTTTAGGGAGTTGAATCACTTACAAAGAAAGTAATTCCCATTTTTTACTTGCAGTAGAATAAGTAAAAAAGAAAAACTGCTGTTGTTTTCCCTGACTTTACGTGTGTGAAAGCTTACGTGTTCTGTGATGTTACGTGTGTGCCAGGTTTGATTTAGTGTTATTTTTAAATATCTGTGAAGGTATTAAATGTACGGCCGAAAAGTAACGACACATATTTTTTTATGCAAAGTACAACTCAAGAGAAAAATCACAATTTTAGAAGCATCAGTGAAGAAGAACATGGAAACGTGCATCATAGGCAGAAACAAAATCCTACAAGACATAAAAGTGGGAGGTGGAAGAGGGTTCTAAAAGTTACCGAATAAGTGGTGAGACTATTTTCCAAACCAGAAAGTTTATCAAGAAAGGGAACGTTAGCAAATCCAGTCCGAAAGAGACATGCTTTTGATGCCGTTAGACCAATCCGATAGCTCTCCCTCAAGGAGAAACTTAGCTTTAGCCACTGGTGCACCCTCTGGAGACATATAGGTCAACGGTCGCTGACACACATTAAGCTACGACAGACGAGACCTACTTTTACTTTATATATGCTCTTACTCAGGATCGAGGATTAGTAGCTTTAATTACTTATGAAGTCAGTAGTAATTTTTTTAGAAAAATATTTTGCATATAACTCTACTTTTACATTTTGAAGTATTTTCAATGTATTATTAATAGATAATAATTAAATGTTTTTTTAAATTAAAATTCCATTTTTGTAATGCCTTTACATTTCACCCTTTAAATCGATGGTAACAGTTAGTACTTTAAAAAGTTACAGTCAGATCAGCATAAACGCGAAAAAGGTCGTTTTACAAAGATTACCTTTCTATTACATCATAACAACAAGATATAGGTTTATATAAACCTATGGGCTCAGTTTTCAGTTTCAATTTCAGCCTATTATTCTCCCTTGCTATGAAAGTTCTATTTTCTTTATCTTCAACATATTATTTATATTTGTTTTTATGATTTAAGAGGTAAAAATATTCAAATTGTTAAGTAATGACAGCGCTATTTTCTTTTACTGCAAAACCAAACATTCTCCTAAAATGTGTTCTATATTTCTATTCACCCATGCTGAATTCGTCTTCTACGTCATATTTCAGAAAGACAAGGATGGGAAATTACCGAAGATTTATCTTAAAGTGGCGATTGTCTCATTGTTATACAGATGTAAGCTTGATTTATCTTCGTCACTTAAAAAAAAACAAAGTTGTTAGGTAATATAAATACTTCGTATAGAACTAGCAGGGCTACTTAATTGTAGATTATAACAATGAATTATGTTATTGTTTTCAGTAACAATTTCTAGCTTACATAATATTCATTGTGCATAAATCAACTGATCACGTTTGAATTGTTTTGTTTAAAGATCCACATGAAAATTATTATACTCCAGGGCTGTAGACAAGTTTTTTCCTTTGGGGTTATTTTCCTCTCTGGAATTTACTACCTAAAGTTGGGATTAAAAAAACAAAATAGTTTTATCACAGTGCTGATGAAAGTTTTGGAGGTGCTTTAGCAGACACTCGACTACGGCCTTGTACTCACTCATCATCTGAATATAGTATATATATATATAAACAAGCTTCTTCATATTAATCTCATGCTTGTAGCTTTACAATACTGATTTAGGTTCGTAAACAGGAAAACAAAATACACTCATAGAGAGACATGAATACTTCTTATGTGTATTCTTGTATTTCATTCATAAATAGTCAGCTCTCTGTTTACGTATTAGATTCAAATGAAGGGAAAACAGTTCAAATACTTTGCTATATCACAGACACAGTTTTAACATTACGACAGGATAAAAACACAAGAAACCTGAGCACTTTCAGAAGGTAGAATTTCCTTCTTCAGTGGTGAATCCCCCAACCTATCTACAGGATAGTCCGTTCGTTGACGCAGTCTTTCTTTCCCAATAGGGATACGTTGAGTAGCAGCGTGCTTGTGCAAGACTAAGAAAAGCTCAAGTAAACTAACATTCATGATATGCTGTTGAACTCAGAATTTTTTCTTGGATATAATTAGCATGCTCTTTAATTAGAAACCACCGCCAGGTAACAGTAGAATTAACATAGCCGTATTTACAGGGCAAAACAAGGTAAAGTATTTTCTGTGTTGGTATCTTAATCACATCAAAAGGAAATTAACAGCTTAACATCTACCTATTAATAGTGTCAGAAACCGGATATGTAAAGACCTAATAACCCTACACTCATGGGCGCCTAACTTTGTTTAAAAGTGTGTGTAAGGGGATTGGGGGTGAGGAGGCAAGAACTGGCGGATGAAGCAAGACCAAAAAAGTGTTTTGCTAAAAAAATATTCAAAATGAGGTGGCACGTGCCTCTTCTTCTCCCTATGATTCAAATAGTATATTTTAATATATTTATGACAACACAGTTTCGTTATGTAATTGAAACAAGAAATAACTCATGTAAGTACCAGTCTCCTTCTTTTGTACTATACAGGACTTTTATAGAAAAAAATTTATAAAAAACCAATAAGTTTCTCTGTTCGTTTGGTGATAAATCAAGCATATCAATTACGTTATGCCAAATTTCAAAGTATTAGTGATAATTTCTGTAATGTTTCAAACACAATCTGTTCTTCGAATTGTTTTAAACGATGTAAGTACATCAAATCACCAGCTTCTAGGGTATTTAGTCCCACAGTAAGAGAAAGGTAACTCTACGGATTTACAACACTAAACTCGATTCCCGCCGTGGACATATCAGATAGCCCAATGTGGCTTTGCTCTGAAAAAAAAATACATTTAGGGAATCTAAAAACAAGAGATTAATAGCTGAATATTTTGTGTGTTATCGTAAATATTTGTTGTTGTTTTCAATGAAAAATGTCTCGATTAAAATTAGTTTAAGCCTTTTACTTTAGCCATATATAAAGAGACAAGTTTATTACTAGTCACATTGATCTCTCGCAAGACTTTGTTATTTCTTAAATTTTCTGTTGATATTGGTTTGTGACACATAAATATCACCCTTCCATGCATATGTATATATATATATATATATGCGTGTCAAGCGAAAATTTAAAGATCATTAATTAATGATTGCACTTTTCTTTCACGATGATACGAAAAACATAAATTTCTATACAAATGTCGTATTTAAGTATTCGGTACAGGTTTTGACCTCATAGGAAACCTTAAGCGACCCATGACTAATCGGTCAGGTCAAAATCCCAAGATTCAGGATTGTTGACCAGAGAGAGATAGAGAGCAAAGAGTTAACAACAAGTAATGCCTTTTCGGCTATTCATAACAGAATAGCCGTTAATTTTATATCGCACCCACTGTTGAATGTGTGGAGAGTTTAAAACAGCATACTGTAATATCGAACTTTGGACCTTTCGATACGCATCCTGACACTTTAACCAGTAGACCACGCTCGACCTTACTATTTTGGTATTTAACCAATAGTTTCATATATGTACGTATATATGGTTTCACCTGATCAAGACACACGGTAGTGTGTCGTGCGGCCCAAACAACCTGCTGCATGACACACTGTGGGTTATTAACAGGTGTAATAGTTTAGCGATTTTACACCTTCTGTATCTAGAAATCTGGTAATCTAAACTATTACATGTTTTCAGTGCATATGCTTTACTAGACTTTTAGTTCACATACCCAATTTCAAGACAATCCATTACGAAATACCTGAGATATAACACGTCCAATTTTGATTGAATTTCTTCCTATTTTTCTCTTCGCACCAAAAGTACAGAAACTTTATTTGATAGAAAAACATACTTAACTTTCATGGGATTTTTCAAATTTGGTACACTGACAGATCTTTCCAATCTACAATTAGGAGTCTCATTTGGTTTAACTATAAACCACGTGTGCAAAGTTATTAAATAAAAACGGCTCACTTTTAACGAAAATTTTTGCGCACGCCTACGCAGAAAGTCCTAACATAGCATATAACATAACGTTTTGGGACCTATTGGTCCATCTCGGCTGTTCCATCCTCTAAACTAAACTAAAATTTTTAATAAATAAATTTTAAAAAAATCTTAAAGCCAGCCCTTATCATTCATATAGTTATCAAGCTTTCTCTTAAACTCACTTAAATTTACTGCCTCCACAACATCCAAAGGCAACCCATTCCAAAGGCCAAACACCCTGTTAGATAAAGGCCAACCACCCTGCCTTAGCTGAAGATGATTCTTACCCTGCCAAAATTTATACTTATGTCTTCTAGTCCTACTATTATGCATCAACCCTATCAATTACCTCTACAATCTTAAACACCTCAATCAGATCCCCCCTAACTCTTCTTTTTTTCAAGAGAAAACATTTTGAGAGATTTCAACCTCTCCTCGTATGACAACCCTCTCCAAACCAGGCAATAATCTAGTAACCCTTTCCAAAAATTCAATGTTTTTCCTAAGGTAAGGAGCCCAAGACTGAACACAATATTCCAAATGTGGACTAACCAATGACCTGACCTGTACAACGAAATTATAACCTCTGTCAGAATTTTAAAATCTCATCTTCGCCAATTGTCAAACT
>NW_013665620.1:1292454-1299339 GCF_000517525.1 Limulus polyphemus
TGCCAATTTAAATTTCTTAAATATTTGATGTTTTTCTTTAATTTTATCTCTTAAACTCTTTGTGAACCAACCTGGTTTTTTACTTGCAGCTTCTCTTTCCTTTCTATAAGGAATATGTTTTCCTTGAATATTTGTAAATTTATCTTAAAAACTTTTCCATATCTGATTACTGTCTACTAATTACTCATCTGCCCAATTCACAACAGATAATTGTTGTCACATCCTTTCAAAATTTGCTATTTCGAAATCTGTAACCAAAATATCATTATTCCTTATCTCCATATGCAGCAAAACATCAAACCTTATAAGGCAATGATCACTTGCACCTAGATGTTTCCAATTTCTACCCGCTCGATCATTTCTATATTTGAAGTTAACAATAAATCTAAAATAGCATCGTTTCTAGTAGGTTCCTTGATTAATTGGTAAAGAAGACCATCTTGAACAGTTTCCAAAAACCCTTTTCTCTCACGGTTTGACTCTAGCATTTTCCAATCTATATGCTTGAAATTAACATCACCCTTAATTATGACTTCATTAACAGCTGAAATCTTAATCTCATTGTACAGTTTCTCACTAATTCTATCAGTATCATCTGATGGTCTGTAAAAAATTCCCACTAAAAGCTTTACCCCTTTATATCCACTAATAGAAACACAAACGGATTCAATATCTTTGCTATTATCTTTGGTATCCTCAACTTCAACAGGATCTAACTCACATTTTACATAAAAAGCTACTCCTCCTCCCTCTTTAGTACTCTATCCTTATTAAATACCCTGTAACCCTGTATTTCAAAGAAATTTCTGTCATCAAAATCATCTACGTTTATTCATGTTTCAGTTATTTCCATTATATCAAAATTCTCCATTTCTTCCAGTGCTCTAAAGTCATCTATTTTATTTCTTATACTTCTAGCATTACAATAGTAACAATTTAATCTGTCCTTATAACTACTTCTATACTCAGTTCCTATACTAAAACTTTTCTCTGCTTCTTATTATTTTTGCATTTATTTTATCCTGGCCCTCACCAATGTCTAGTCCTAGGTTAAAACTTCCCTTACAGCTGAGTTAATAGCCGTAGCAAACAGGCCAGCCCCTATCATATTTAAATGTATACCATTCATTCCATTCTTACACTGAACTGATCCCACAAGTCCAACCAGCCAATTTGCTCAACTTTACATACTAACCTAAGCCTAGCACTTAGCTCTAGTGACCTACTTATAACTTCGTCCCCACAGTTAATTCTAGGCAGTATCCCTGACAAAATTAAGTTATGGCCTCTTACTTTAAATGCCTTTACCAACCCCTTGTACCTATTAATTAGCTCTTCTGACCTACCTTTTCCTACATTATTAGCCCCTGAGTAGCATAATCTAATTCTTTTCTCCCTATTTACCCCACAAACTATCCTATCCACATGCCTTGTCAAGTAATCACCAAATACTATGACCTCCTTATCATCCACAACCTTCTCTGACCCTTTTGTTTTCCTTCCCTCTAATAGTTCCTCGTCTGCAGAAGCCAAAGACTGAAATTTGTTGCTCAATAGAATAGGCTCATTATAATAGAATTCACTACTTTTAGCCCTAATAGTACTTTTTCTAACTTCCTGAAAGTCATTCTTAGCTGATGTATTCCTTGCATGTAAAAGCTTAAACTCCTCTTGATGTTCTGCTACCATTTCCCACAGTCTACACTTCTCTTTTTCTATTGCCTCTTCTTTAGTTATCATAGCCTTCAACTTCTCCTCCAACCTACAAACTCTACATACAAATCGAATATCTTCATTACTAGCATCCTTAAAAGTACATGCCAGTCTCGAGTTCTCAAATAAATCCCACTCAATGCACCCATTGCACCTAACAAACTGTGAACGCTTAATTCCTACACTAGTCTTAACCACTGTATTTGTACTTATAGTTTGAAAATACTCAATACGAAATACCAGTAGCCTGATGTCAACACCTTTACTGTTAAGCCTAACGTTTAAGAACCAATTATATTATTTTTATCACTAGTTTGTATTCACACTAAAGTAATAAAGTTTATCTTTAATTATATAGAAGTTACAAATAGAACTTTATTAGAAGTGACAATAACTAGTCTTTAATATATATCTAACGTTAATAATACTACGTATTTAGCCTGACTAACTAATGAATGAATATTTGCTGTAAACTTATTATCAATGCTATAAGTGTAGCTTCCAGTTTGGCCGCCAATTTTGATTTCATTCCTGTAAGTCGCACACTCAATCTTTTTTTGGCCCCACCTTTTTTTCACACCTAAGGTGTTTTTGATTAGATTATAACTATATGTAGTCGTCAGTACAATAATTGATTAGCATATGTACACCTTCATCTTCTTGCTGTACGTGCACCACCCATATATACGATCAAGGAAATCAACCGGTAACTAACTGCTTTAAATTAAAACTGGCAGATTATGTTTTCGATTCTTTGTTCAGTCATCCCAAGAAAAGTAGCGTTTTAAAGGAAGTGCACAAGAAAAACTAAACACTTTTAGGAAAATGCGTTGCAGCGACCGCAAGTCCTAGTGAATATGGATAACAACAACTGAAATAATTCAGTATAGACTTTCCACAACAATCCGAATATCTTAACAGAATCTCATAACAGCAACTAAAGTATATTGGTGAAGACGCTTCAGTATAACTAATATATCTTAGTGAAGAAGTGCTACAAAAGCTAAGATATGTTTATAAGGACGCACCAAAACAACCGAAATGTTTTAGTGAAGCCACTTCGTAACAAGTGAAGTATGTTAATAAAAATAAAGCTTAGTGTAACTTATTCTTTCATATCTTCAAGTTAGCAACTAAATATATATACATATTCACATAAAAGTTTTGTGAAGTATTATTTTAACTAGATCATAATTAAAAGCCAGTATCTTTAATGAAATCTTTAATGAATGTCAAGTTACTCTCCAATAAGCCGAATTAAAACTTATCAGAAAAGACAAAAAACCTAATTAAAAATTGAAACGTTCATTAAAATACCAAGAATTCATTATGTGAGTTTGATATCAAGCGGGAAACGCAACTTATTTGCGTTTGATAATTTTCTGAGCTTAATTGCCTCTAAAAGAAAACGAAAAATTAAGTTTCAATATTTTAATTTAAAAAAAGCAAAAGGAGGAGGGAGGGATGAAGTCCGTTATGTAAACCTGACATCTAGATTCTTGTCACGTACTATGACTTTTAATTTGAAGTCTCCTTCTTAGAACTCGTTCCAACATGGCATAGATATGGAAAGCGTAGTAAATATTAGCTGTTCTTTATATTGCATAATCTTACAACTTTTGTAGGCTCTGAACAACGACATAATAATAAAAGTCTTACACTTTCACTAAATTCGTTTACTTTATCAACCCCTTGCACTTATTAATTAGCTCCTCTGACCTATCTTTCCCTACATCATTAGCCCCTACATGCACCTGCTATCCCCATTTATTATATCTCCTGCTCTGTCAATTACATCCTCCACCTGTGCCTCTCAGCAGCATAATCTGATTTCAGTATTATCCACACAATATGGGGAAGAATTCTCCATGTAAATCTTACCAGTTGCGTCAGAGAGGGCCAGTGATGTCTAAGGTAGTTTTTATGACATTGGCCATTTCGGTGACACCGTATTGTATTGAGACATTTATGGCCATACTGTTGGCATATATTTTTTTATTTAACGGCATAACTACTAAGATTATTAGTCGCCGTCCCTAATTTTGAGTTATTGACTAGAGGAAAGGCAGCACCCTACCGCCCAACATTCACACTATAAAGAACCTATAAGTGCGTCGAATATTTTGAGGTACCGCATGGACTGGAGCCCTTCTCCAGCTCCGAAATTCAGAACCGCACCACAAACCACAATGGCAAGTTGCGCCCCTGCATATAGCGGACTACAGAATCCAGCAAAGTTAGACCTAGCAAAAAATATTGAGTGTGAACTAGTTAATGGTCATTATGTTATATAAATTAATGCAAAATATTGATTTTGAAAAGCAATAACGGTTTCAGAAATATATAAATAGTTGCAATAAAAGAATCACTATATTACATAATTAAAACAACCTGCTTCCGAATTGTTTTGTTTTTTGTACTTCAGGCTGCTTTGTCGTATTTTAGAGAAAAAAAGTAACAACAGTACATAAATTATTAGCTAAATCTAATGGCTTACAGCAATTTATTAACAATCTTTCAGGAATGAACCAAATTAACTTCAAAACAAAATCCCTCCAGTGGCACAACGGTAAGTCTGAAGATTTATAACGCTAAAAACCGGGTTTCGATGCCCGTTATAGGCACAGCACAGATAGACCATTGTGTAGCTTTGTGCTTATCTACAAACAAATAAATCAAGACAGAAATAAACGGAGTTTCTAAGGGTAATAAAAATATTATTCAGATAAAAAAGGGCAATTAGTTTTGGCAAAAGCTGTTGCTCTCCTCGTCCGTTTTATTATGCTTTAAAACATCGTTTCCTTCTGTTGTTGAAGTAAACAGCACAATGTGATATAAAGTATAATTAAACAAAGGTGTATATGATAAATATATATGTTATTATTATCCATATGCTCAAGTTTTGTTGCTTATTTTGCGTGTGGATATGAAGAACGGATATGACAAATCACAACAACATTCATAGAGCAATTCTGAATGTTGTTACGATCCTCAATGTACATATTTAACTAAAAACTATATTTAGAATGAAATGAAATAATTAGCAATTTTTTTCTTTAACGTCTCCTTTCAACTTAGTTTTACAAATAACGAGGTCGAGACCGTTTTTTTCTGAAAAATAAAGTTACATAAAAACCACTTTTTTATGACTTAAAATGGCCCATATCATATTCCAGTGATAATTTACATGATTATAGTGAAATATATGATAGATTACCTATGATATTTTATAACTTTACCATATATAATTACCAGGATAGAAGCCACTAAATGTGTTTTCTGTGATAAATTTGATCTGAAATAATTACAAAAAATGTTATGTATTTATTCATTACGGCAGCTTCTATGACATAAGAGGTAGGCAAAAGGTCAGAATATGTTCAGCGCACGTATTTTACACAACTTAATGAGGATAGGGAAAAAAATCACAAATAAGTTACCATTGAACAATTATGAATAATTAAATGAGACACGACATTAACATATTTTTCAATTACCTGACATGTTTCAGGTTAGGTAAAGGAATTTCATCAAACTCTGCAAACACTGTGAATTATTCATTGACTAGAACGTACTTGTTTTAACAAAAAGTTTTAGAAGCCTTTTTAACGAGTTACAGAAAGGCAGAATAGTCAGTATAAACATTATAGATGATTAGACAAAAAAACTTCTTTGATCAGAGGAGTTAGAACTTTTTATATTATGTGTACATTATCTTAAAATAAATAACTTTTGACTAAGAAGAAACAGTGATAGAGACAATTAATTCTAACCAGACTGCAGTTTATAGAAACTTTAACGATATTTCAGAACTGGAAACGTATCGCAACGTGTTTTTTTTTTACTATCATTCAAAATATACATTTGTCAACATTACACGATTGTTCTTTTTAAGAAGTAAAATCCGAAAACGTGATAACAGAACAATAATAACTTTGAAAAAACTATATAACTAATTCCTTTGTGAAATGAGCAATATTTATTTGGTTTGTGAATATTATTTTTACAACAACTTATTAATACTTAAGTAAAAACTGCTCATATATCAGTAATACACATGTAGTTTTATTGATGTAGTTATTTAGAGTACATTTTGATGTCAATCACCTTTTATAGCAATGTGGTCATAGAATTAAAATAATATACTAGCATCTGTTGCTTGTTCTCTAGATTTTAGGTTAGTTATGAAGTTCACGCAAAGCAACACGAGGGCTATCTGCGCTAGCCGTCCCTAATTTAGCATTGTAAGACCAGAGGGAAAGCAACTAGTGATCACCACCCACCGCCAACTCTTGGGCTACTCTTTTACCAACGAATAGTAGGATTGACCGTAACTTTATAACGCCCCCACGGCTAAAAGGGCGAGCATGTTTGGTGTGACGGGGATTCGAACCCGCGACCCTCAGATTTTGAGTCGAGCGCCCTAATCATCTGGCCATGCCGAGCCTAGATTTTAAGTCATCTTCATCTTCCCAACACCTTCATCAGATGACGATATTCCGAGAGAAAGTTGCAAAATATGAACCCATTGTAACTCTAGCGTACAGGTGTCTGGACTGGTAATATGTCTATATATACACACATATGTAGGTATATGATAAAATATCTTCTTAGCAATTTGTAAATTTTACAAATGTGCACATCATAGGCAATATATATTGCTATTTTTTTTTAAATGTGAACTTCTCTAACGATGTTTTTCTTCTGTAGTTATTATTGTGATCAGATTGTTCTTGACCTGAAACTATTTATAATGTCCGTCCAATTCCATCTACGTTATTTCATATAGCAGTTTGCGTATTTTCAGTTGTTTTGTTTAGATTTACCTCCTGCTCTAATAATAACAATGAAAATTATCCAACCAACATATGAGAGATACATTTTAACAACAGTTCATAAAGATACACTAGTGGCATGATTTCCTTTATGAAAGCATAAGACATACATATACAATTATGTTTTTAGCCTTGCTTAAGATTCTATCAGAAAACAACCACGAACTATACTAAACCTTAAAAATACCACATTTTGGCAATATGTCACGAAGGAAACAAACGTCTATCAATGGCAGAATGCCAAATCTTTGGGTAACACAGTTCCAACTTAATAAAACTAATGCTTAATTAAGTTCACATTACCTAGCCTGAAAAGTTGTTTTAAGTTTTATTGCCT
>NW_013665620.1:1300161-1306161 GCF_000517525.1 Limulus polyphemus
ATCAATGTTATATTTTAAGATCTGTGCAAGAACTCAGCTAAACGATGTTTCCGCATATAATTACCTAGCTGTTCAACTAATATCTCACAGTCTTTGTTTTCAACTCAAGAAATAATGTTTTATTTATTCAGAGAAATAAGATATTTAAAAAAGAATAAATATTTTATATTTCACATTGCAGACAGAACTAAGAAACTAAACAAATAAAAATTTTAGTACTTTGTTTTTTATTTGACATTGCTCTGAATGCGACTAATTTTCCTGGTGGTTATGAATTCGGAAGGTGAAAAAATGATAAATCATCAAAAAACATTATCATAGTAACCTCTGCACCTTGAGCTTTTAGAAGTTTCAGTTGTCATCGAATTTTGCGTGTCTCTTTGCTGATAAAGCGGTGTCATGGAAGCTAAGCAATCGGGTAATGTGCGCCTCCTAGCGAGATGTCAGTGAAGAGTAGGACATCCATCTTCTTCACACAGTAGGAAACACAACTAAAACGTTTTATTTTGGTCCAACTGTTCTTGAAGAGGGAGTTGTCTTTTTCTAGTTTCTTGCGTGTCATTTGAAACTTTACTGATATTTTTCTGAGCCGCAAGCCCACCGAGACCACCCGGAATGGGTTAAAAAAGGTTGTTTTCAATGAAGCATTTTTTGGACTGGTGGAAAAGTCTCATGAATAAGTGATCAAATGACCCATCTCCAGTTCATACCACTCACTAGCCTTATTGACTTTCAAACGACGCAGTAAAATCCCAAAAGTATATTCGTTGATCTAATGAGGTAACTTTATATACATGAAGATTCACAGGTCATGTCATAAACTACCATGTCTGCCAAAATGAAACCTACGCAATAACATGTATTGTCTAAGTGAATAGTATGCTTCTCTAGATGATTTTGTCAGTTAAAAAATTCGGTGTTTCACACAAATAGGTTTAGGTCATTGAGCTGACGCTATATAGTTTAACATAACAAGATGACTGATTATGGTTAGGAGTTCATTTCTTTGAACCGATGAAGCCACTTTTAGTTGAAGCTTGCGAGTAAAGATTTTTCAACATGAACAAAAAATACTTATCAATAATAATTAATCGATATTGTTAGGAAACATTCTTTTAAATATAGCCCATAGATATATGAAGTATATTTGTTCAAATCGCATACAAATGTTTGAGTATAATGGATTATTTTATATGTAAAGAGATTACCTTAAAGTGTTGTTGATGGTAAGTAGAGGAAATAAAATATTTAAATTTAAGTAAAATCTAGTTTCATCAACGTCTTGGATTTCGCCTTTATCAGGATAATTTGTTTAACGCAAAGCTAAATAAATAAATATGATAAGACAGATGCGCGATGTAAATGAAGCTTACAAACATGGGTGGGGTACTTTTTTATTTACAAACATCGGTAATGTATAATACATTATGAAACAACAATGTATCAGAATAGAAAAATGACAATTTCATAATCGTTCAAGAGAAATCAGAGTTTATCAGCATACCAAATAGTACATATACTCTGGTCTCCCAGTGGATAAGCGAATAGTTTGCATACTCACAAAACTAAAGTCTAGGTGTTCGGTTTTCCGTGGTAGGCAGAGAGCAGATTCGCGCTAAAAACTAACAACCAGACGTATATTCAGGGAAAAAAGCCTAGATATATTAATTAACCAAACCATTTCTGATTACTTTTGATTCATTGATTTAGTACTTGTATAAAGACAAAATTTTATACACATTCTATTGAATGATCTTTCTCAAGGCCTTTTAGGTGTAATGACATCTAACTAAATTGGTAGCCATATTTGAGCAAATTATATTCCGCTAAAGCATTGTTATTACGCTTATTTTGACTTGCAGTGTTCGACTAGTTTCTAGTAATCGATAAGTGCAGTAAAAGTTCCTTTGTAAAGAAGACGTTTTTTTAGCAAATTGTCCAGAAATTATTTGTTTTTATTGCACTTAACGTCAATGCTGATGTATACGCTACTTTAAACGAGCTATTTCAGGATAAAGCCTGAAAATATATTAGGTGTTTTGAATTTTTTGTGGGTAATTCATTGATTAGCTACAAAAATGACTAATAAAATTTAATTAATTAACTTTACATAAAATCATGAAACAAAAGCGTCAATAGTTGCATATATAACATAAAAAAACAATCACATTCAACTAACTGATTTGTTTCATGTAATGAAGTATTTGATTTAGATTGCACATAGCTATATTTTTAACTAATCAACTGCCAGGTTATTTTATCTCTTAATCACCAGATAATTTGACATGGGAATCACTACATGATTTTACTTCACAATCGCCAGACGATTTCTTTTGTGCATCACCATAAGATTTTTTCTTAATTATCACCAAGTGATTAACTACTAAATGATTTTTACTTGCCAAATAGAAAAACTTCTGTAAGAATTGCTAAGTCCAAGTTAAGTTATGACTGGTAAGATTACTTGTTTTTGTTTTTTTTTAATTTCGCGCAAAGCTACACGAGGGCTATCTGCGCTAGCCGTCCCTAATTTAGCAGTGTAAGACTAGAGGGAGGGCAGCTAGTCATCACCACCCACCGCCAACTCTTGGGCTACTCTTTTACCAACGAATAGTGGGATTGACCGTCACATTATAACGCCCTCACGGTTGAAAGGGAGAGGATGTTTGGTGTGACGGGGATTCGAACCCGCGACCCTTAGATTGCGAGTCGAGCGCTCTAACCACCTGGCCATGCCGGGCTACGGTAAAATTACTAATGAGTTTTTACCTGCTATTCATCAAACGATTTTAATAGACAACAGAACTCCCAGCTGGTAAAGAACAAATTATTGAAGCTGAAAATTGAATTATGATTATCGTTTTGTTACCAACACTTTCAGAATCTGGTTCTTTAATGATAGAATGTATCAATATGTAGCCAATGTTGAAAATAATTAAATTTCTGCAAGTTTGTTTGTATATTTTGTTGGGTTTTTATTTCACGAACTGAGTATACGATAACTAAATGCGATAGCGAAATTTCAACTATGAAGATGGATCTATGAAACATTTAGGCAAAAACCATTATCACCAGAACACATAGATCCTGTGTTTACTTAACTAGTCTGATCCAAGCAGTTTGAAGATGTGCTGGTAAACAAGCAGAAAAAGAAAAATCAGAGTTTGAATACTTTTGGAACACAAAGCTCTACCTTTATTTGTTGGCATCCTTAACAAAACTGAAACCACAAGGGGAGACGTGGAATAGCTCTAGATATCGAATCACGATTAATCAGCAAAAGCTGTTTAAAAAAACAAAAACAATTACGATTCATTTAAGATGGCCAGTTGTCATCCTTAAGCATTTACAATATTTTTAGTTATAAAAATTAAAAGAATGATAGAAAGATTTGAAATTTCTAATCCGTGGATCACTATTCTGGTGAGTAAATAACCTTGGATAGTTTCTTCAAATATATTAAGATGGTTAACATCCTGACATTTATATATTCAAACAAGTAATAACAAATTAGTTGATTTTGAATTGTCTTGCTTATTAATTGGCTTTAATGTAAACTTAACAAAATATTAGGCCTCCTATGTAGACCTCTACATATCCTCTTTCATACAGACACGGTCTTTATTAAACATTTAGCTTTTTCCACCCACCAAATAAAATCACACACACTTCGGTAAGCTTGCAAGTATAGCAGACGATTTTATCCAGTTTTACTGAGATAAAATTAAAAGGACGTGATGTATAACAGATAATGTTTGTCGATAAAATAACTTTAGCTATTAGGATAACTTAACAGCTCCCCTTCAAAGAACGTATATAACCTTTTGAGGGATATATAAAAAAAACATAGGTTATCGCTGCAAGTGCTTTGTGTACCCTGAAATTACTTATGTTTGTTACTGGAATTAAAAGGTTTCATTTAGTTTTCTCTCTGAAGTAGATGGCACATGCGTGCAGAGACATTATGTAATTATGAAAATGTTTCAAAAATAACGAAGACTAAATATTCCAAGTGTAGTGTAAACTGTAAAGAAAGTGTTTTTTAAGCATACGATGTCTGCCAACACACAGTGTAAATGTACCAAGTGTAGTTAAATTGTAAAGGAAGATTTTTTAAGCATACAATGTCTGCTAACACACAGTGTAAAGATACCAACTGTAGTGTAAATTGTAAAGGAAGATTTTTTTAAGCATACGATGTCTGCCAAAACACAGTTTTAAAATTATTCTACCGTGGGATGCTATTCGAATTTAGTAAATATAGTCAAACAGGCTTTGACAAAATGTGATAATCTAATGAGTTCGATATCTTATGATCTATTGATAAATAACTTGCATGGAATGGCAGTTTAAAGCTATTTTTATTGAGTTAATAACTAAAGATGGTCAACCGGTATTTAACGTTATCTTAATTAGCTGAAAATATATTTAGTAACTACAAATAAACTAAGAATTTATGTTAATCGATTGAAAACTTTCCAAATGACATAAAGTAATAGTGCATGCTATTATTATATATTTTTGTACAAGTCAGTTCTACAAGAAAATAAGAGAAAAACTTTCTCTTAATTCATTCAAAAACTTTTACATTTCTTATAGATTTGTTCTACATATTCACATTTGAAACCAGAGATGTTGAGCTTCTCATATACGTCTGCAAATATTTCATTTAAAACTTATCACAATAAGTAAATCATTACTTTGAACAATATCTATGATGACAAATGTAACTTATGCTACGAAATAATAAAATATTCCCTTAATTAAACATATACGTTTCACAGTTATTATCCTAGTCATAAAAATACATTTTAACTCTAATGGTAGTTGTTAAAAAGTCAGTTTTTGGTCTCGTTTGATCAAAGTGAAATAAGTTTGTTTGTTTGTTATAGATTTCGCGCAAAGCTACACGAGGACTATCTACGCTAGCCGTCCCTAATTTAGCAGTGTAAGACTAGAGGAAAGGCAACTAGTCATCACCACCCACCGCCAACTCTTGGGCTACTCTTTTACCAACGAATAGTGGGATTGACCGTTATATTATAACGCCCCCACGGCTGAAAGGGCCTAGTGAAATAAGAAAAGAAAGGAAACTAATAACATCCCGATCTTAAAAAAGTATTGTTCACGTGACAGTTTAGAAAATATAATTATGTGGTGTCCAATGTGTCGAATTAGGTTTGTGTGTTTGCTTGTCTGGGTGATTTTAATAATTAATAGTTTTAAAAGTGTATACTTTCTGTCGTATCTCTACGGATTTAAGATCCAGAATTGTTTTTCGTTTTTTTTTCATTTAAAGGACAAAATATTATAATCAATTTAACAATTTTCGGTGGCCTGCGTCGAATTCGTATCTGACTAACGTTTTTTCTTCTAGAAATTAAGCACAGATTATTTATCTAAGTCTTTCACCGTAAGAGATGCATAATTTGAAAAGCATGATGATAAAGTGAGAGATATTTTAGTAATAAAACTGTATATGAAAAATACGATAAACATATGGATTCAGCAAGGCTTCCAGAAAGATATGAAATTACTTAGAGTGTTACAAGTAGTAAATTATCCTTTATCAAGCAAACACAGTAAAAATACCCAAAATGAGGGAATGTCCTGTATCCCTTTTTTTCAGTGACATTCTATAAATATAATTATTCATTTCGTTGAATTTCTTCAGCTTTTACAAGTTCTCTTTGATAGGAAACATTTTCTCGCTGATGATCCCTTTTAATAAAGGATGGTAATCACTCCAAAGTAGAGAAAATGGCTGATGATCCCTTTTAATAAAGGATGGTAATCACTCCAAAGTAGAGAAAATGGCTGATGATCCCTTTTAATAAAGGATGGTAATCACTCCAAAGTAGAGAAAATGGCTGATGATCCCTTTTAACAAAGGATGGCAATCACTCCAAAGTAGAGAAAAACGACTATAAACTAAAAAGTGTTGAGATCGTTTTTTTATATATTTCTATACCTAAACGCAATTGGTGTACTTTGGTGACA
>NW_013665620.1:1306195-1331060 GCF_000517525.1 Limulus polyphemus
TGGAAAGAATAAACCAGTTCTATTTAAGAAAGGACTTAACGACTTAACGACTTCACAACTCTTCAAATACACGAAGCAATAAAAATCCTACAGCAAACTCCCATTATCAACAAACAATCGACAGGAACAGCACGCACACTGCTACTTCTTGGCGAAAAACCCCCAAGCCACAATACAACACTCCACCAATTAACGCCTTCCACGAGCTAGATACCACCACCTGCTTACCCATACCTATAAATATCCACCAACAGTAATCACAATTCACACAACATTCAGCCTTGATAATGGATGCAGAATGCGTTCGAAACGCGTCGGCCAACTCATCACTAGCTATAACTTTTACCCGTTGTTCTAACAACATTAAGACGGCTTATCGACTTCTTGAGAAGAATTCTAAGAAGAAAGTAAACCTACAGACATCGGTATTGTTTAACAAAATCTAAACGCAATTCTAAATGTTTGGTGCACTACGTACAAATATAATTATGCTTTTCATCACTAAATATAATCCAGCAATAAAATAAAAATGTTGTTACTGTTTAAACTACTATCAAATTATATAACGTAAATAGAAAGTATGCTGTTCGACCTATTTTTTATCTTAGTTTGTTGGCCCGGCATGACCAGGTGGATAAGGCGCTCGACTCGCAATCTGAGGGTCGCGGGTTCGAATCCCGGTCCCACCAAACATGCTCGCCCTTTCAGCCGTGGGGACGTTATAATGTGACGGTTAACCCCACTATTCGTTGGTAAAAGAGTAGCCCAAGAGTTGGCGGTGGGTGGTGATGACTAGCTGCCTTCTCTCTAGTTTTACACTTCTAAATTAGGGACGGCTAGCGCAGATAGCCCTCGTGTAGCTTTGCGCGAAATTAAAAAAAAACAAACATCTTAGTTTGTCATAATAAAAACTTTCAGTTATAACGATGTGTTTGAATATTTCCTCACAATGAGATAAATGCTTCATTTTATAATTTGATTTGTAAAAGAAAGGCTTGAGATTTATTTTCCGTAGTACAGAGGTTATTATGCCTTTAGAAAATAATGAGAAGTTTCATAAGATAGTCAAACGTTTTGCCTCTCTTTCGAATGTTAACCTTGGCTTTCATTGCCATTTAACCGTTGCTGGAAGTTATTAAACATTTGAAAGAATCAAATAAATTAAACTAATGATGTTATGCTAACATGTTGACGTTTAAAACAAGAAATAACAAGAAAAATCGTTTCTAGTCATGATTCTCAAATAATTATATTGAAATTAACTCAAGCCTGAAATGTATCGGATAATTGTTTTAATTGCAAATCAGAACAAAAGAGAAACAAGGTAACACGTTTATTTTTGTCAATTAAAAGATAATAGGAGGTACAAATAATTGTTTCTTTATATCTCTCTTGAAAAAAAAGATAGTTATAATTCGTACATAAAAGCTTGGGGTACAAAGAGCTTAACTGTGTGAATGTTTAAGTCTTGCCTTGTCAGAATTTTACAACATCAGAACGTTCCAATCGGCCTGTTTCCTCAAACAAGCACACGATGATAAGTACAGCTTAACAAACATAATGTAGTCTAAGTAATAAATTATTAATTTACTTTCTACAGACTTGAAGATTAAAGAACAACATTGCTCTGTGTCTGCTGATTAATTGCGGGTCTTCTTTCGATAACCAAGATAATCTCATCGTGTTGTCATTGAATTAAAAAGCTTAAAAAACACTGTGATCTGTAAATTGTACATAAGATCTTCATTGAATTAATAAGTTTACAAAACACTGCGGTCCTTAAATGGTACATAGGATATTTATTGAATCAACAAGCTACACAATACTGTGGTCCCTTAAATTGTGAACTGCAGGTCTTCGTACAATGGCCAAGATAATTTCATAGGATCCTCATTGAATCAACAAGTTACATAATACTGTAGTTCCTTAAATTGTTTATATGCATAAATTATAAAGATTTCAACCAATAGTTGATCGATAAACCTTTTCTAGTTAAGTGAAAGTAAGATAAAAATTATTAGAAACTTTACTGTTTGAATTTGTACAAACGTAAATGTTTTGTTTACTTAAAAGGCTATGATAAGAAATTTCAACACGTGATGTGAACAAGGTGAACTATAACGAACAATAATATAAAATTTAAAAATAAATTACTTGATTAGTGTTCTATACAATAGCTTCTACTAATTACAAACAACATGTAAGAAAAAGTAAGTCACAAAAGAAAAAAAGCAGTTTTTTTATCATATTCGTTTACTCCAAAAAATCATGTTCATACATGAATCGTTATACTTCACAAATCGCGTGTCTTTCTGTATATACATTCAGTATTATTCGATTGTTTTAGATAAACGCAGCAAAAAATGTTTTCACTTCAGAAGTGTAACTGTATCTTATATTTAAATACTAAATGAATCCTGTTGAAGTAATTAGAAACTGTGTGCTCTCTCGGGACGTGCATATGGAACTTGAGCTAGTTATTGATGTTTCTTTCTTTTAATATACATTTTAAAACGAGATTCTTCTATTCAATTAATAAGCTCATCGAAACATTTAATTATTAATCATTTAAGGAACAACGTAAATGATATTTTATTTTATTTTGCCGAAATCTTGTATTTTACTAGCAAAATAAAGTATAACCGTTTTATTATGGTTCACGTGAATCAAACCAATACTCCCAAACTATTATTAATTATAAAACGTACCTTCGGACGATAAGTGTTTGAATATACGAGAAATGTTTGTTGCTGGGTTGTTTTTAATATCTAATTAACTTATGTACAAGTATTGATTATTATATTTCATAAAACTCACATTGAAAGCAATAAAGACAATTTTCTGAACGATCTGCTTTCATGTGTACCTATTGGTTGTTGAGTTTTCATCATCTCGCGTAATGAGCAGTAAGCTTGTCGAGATGTCCAACATCTTTATCATTTATGATGACGAGAAAACCAAGTTTGGAGATGGCTTAAACTAGTAACTACGAACACTATTACAAGTTTAATATAGTAACAAATATACAACGTCTCGACTGTGTGTGTGTGTGTGTGTATATATATATATATAAACTATTTGTAACTGATTATCAAAAAGCCTTATTGAAAGTTTGGAAATCTGTCACTATATGTGATAAAACGTCTCCAAACGTTATCTCTATCATCTGTAATTTATAAACTATTTTCGGAGAGACAAATAAACGGCATTGTAATTTTTCAAAGCTTTACTGAATTTCCCTCCAAGGGGAAATCTTATGATAAAAATGTTTCGTATTACGTGTTGGTACGATACTAGTTCTTTTTTAGTAATAAATTTGTCGTCTTCCCAATTTAAGTTTGGAAACACAGAGATAGCAAGTAAGGGTGAAATATATCAGTAGAAATATTCCTTGTGTCATTAAAACTTCACTAGAATTTCATTTTACTAAATTAAAATCAAGGTTGTAAGTTTGTGGTTTCGATCAATGAGATGTTTATCGTCAAGTTTGTCTTCAACATAACCGTGAAGTTCAAATTAAGCAAATTTGAAGTTTAAAAACAGTATCTTCACGCAATACGACTGTATCAAAGTGATAGTAATAGGCCAAAAGTTCCTGTATATTACAGTAACAATAGTTTTACTGAATGGCTTGAAAAATATGTAACAAATAATGGCTTGTGTGGTATAAACACACATTATATTTCCAACAGTTTAAAAAAAATTAACTGTGGCCAATCTCGGTTTCTACAGTACTTTACAATAAATCCATTCAGCGTTTCAGCAGTAGTTATTAGATATAAGTATACATACCTTCTAAAGAATTGTTTTTGTTACATTTGTAAATTTATGTTTGCTCAAAGCTATACTGTTATATTTATATACACATACGAATAAAAACAATACAGAGGTCTACAGAGTTGAACCGATTGTGAAACACAACTAATTATATTATATACTGTTACACTGATATTGAGCTCTTCACTTAAGCTAACTTTGCCCGGTATTGTCAGATCGATGTCGAGTTCGTCTCTAAGGGTGGACTTTGCCTCGTATCCTTAAATCGATGTCCTTTTCATCAGTAAGGTAAATTTTCCTTATATTGTTATATCGATGTTGAGCTCGTCACTAAGATGGTTTCTCCTTGTATTGTTATATCATGCGGAACTCGTCACTAATGTGGATTTTGCCTCATATTGTTATATCATGCGGAACTCGTCACTAACGTGGATTTTTTCCTTATATTGTTATATCGATGTTGAGCTCGTCACTAAGGTGGTTTTTCCTTGTATTGTTATATCGATGTAGAACTCGTCACTGATGTGGATTTTGCCTCATATTGTTATATCGATGTAGAACTCGTCACTGATGTGGATTTTGCCTCATATTGTTATATCGACGTTGAGCTCGACACTAAGGTGGATTTTGCCCTATATTATCAAATCAATGTTGAGCTCCTCATTAAGGTGGATTTTCCTCGTATTGTTAAAGCGCTGTTGAGCTTGTGTCTTTTCTAAGTCTTACTTAATATTAATCAAAAGATGTTATGTTCGTCATTAAAGAAGGTTCTCATCATCTCTCTTCAACTGATGATTATTATTTCACCATCACGCTAATTTTCACTCCACAAGTTTCAGCTGAGGCTTTAAGATGACCACAGATCTATATTAGAATACTGTTGTTAAGTTCGTCACTAAAGGAGTTTCACCACAAATCTATATTAGAATACTGTTGTTAAGTTCGTCACTAAAGTAGTTTCACCACACATCTATATTAGAATACTGTTGTTAAGTTCGTCACTAAAGGAATTTCACCACAGATCTATATTAGAATACTGTTGTTAAGTTCATCACTAAAGGAATTTCACCACAGATCTATATTAGAATACTGTTGTTAAGTTCGTCACTAAAGGAGTTTCACCACAGATCTATATTAGAATACTGTTGTTAAGTTCGTCACTAAAGGAGTTTCACCACACATCTATATTAACACTGTTATTAAGCTCATCACTGCGTCTCACTTTAGTTTCTTACATAGTTATCCGACTGTAACAACTAAACTAGTTTTATATTCTGCACCGTTTATTTGATGTTATAATTGCATATTGTTTTGCCGCCATCAGCAACCTGTGATTTACACCATTTAATCGATATTGGGTTCATCACTAAATTGTGTGCTATCTCCATCTGATTCCAACATCACTTTGAAACAATAAGACGCAGGAACAGAACTTGACGTTTTCGATCCAGCTATGGATTCAGTCCTGGACTTGCTTTGTATTTTGTCCGCTGTATGAAGAATTTTCGTCAAAGCTGCAATGTAGTTCACAGCTAGTCGAAGCGTGGTAATCTTTGTTAACTTAGTGTTTTCCACACCGGCGTTAACGGGAAAAGTCGGTACGACCTTTCTCAGTTTGTCAAATGCTTCGTTCATTTCATTCATCCGGGATCGTTCACGCGCATTAGCTGTCTTTCTTCGATACTTGCTTAAAGGTGGCGGTTTTTGCCTTGGTTTAGGCACTTTTTTAGTGTACCGTTGCTTTTCTGTTTCTAGTCGTTTCAATATCGAGCGAGGTCTAAGATTATATTCTGAAGAGGAAATGTTAGAACTTGAAGCGGTATGTTCATCAACGAACTTTTTCACATCTTCATGAGAGTTTGTGCAGACGCTACTGACATCTTGTGGTAGAGATTTTGTCACTAGCGTTACTTCTTTTGTGAAACTGGAGCCAGTCCCACAGTTTTTTTTGTTATCTTCCTCTAAAACGAGCGAAGCTGTGTTTAAGTAAAAATCAAACATTTCCGAATCGAAATCCATTATTTGAAATGCCATTATTTGAATTCCGTTGTAAAGAACATTTAATAATATAAGTAGTTACGTAATCAGTGCTAACTTATGGTCACGCGCGAATCTCACAATCTGTTTAAAATAAGAAGATACATTTTTTTTGTCAGTCAGGCTGGATGACTGGGACTCTTATATAGAAACCAAGATTCTTATATAGATAGTCGGGACTTCTATATGTTCGCTAAAGCAATCGTTTCGATAGAATATCCACTGATCTCCTGAGAGTTGTTGTGTAATGTTTCTGATTGAAAAGAAATTCCTACTGAAGTGTTATCTCCATTCCTATCGCTGACAGCTGAGATGCTGATTACTTCTCTGATTGTAATGCCTTCGAGCATGAAGATCTATATTCAACAAGTTACCCTCTTCCTCTAGGCAGTTCGCTAATGCTACTTCCTTCTTAGAGAGATTGATTCCAACGGGCTTATGATACCTGTCTGCAAAATAAAGGAATATATTATTAGTTACAACCTGATTTCAGCGAGATCGTGGTTCAGCACGCTGTCCACCATTTTTTAGACAACTATTGGTACGTTTTTCCAAAGAAAGAGAACGAGGTGTTTTATAAGTACAACGTATTTATAATAACAAAATAAACGCTGAAAAATGTGTGTTATTAATAAATCAATCAGAAATCTAGAGGTAAACACAGAGACAAAAATAGAACGCCCGTAGCAACAAATACCTAAAGATTTGCCTCCAAGCGATTCATCTGTAAGTGTGAAGGCTTATAACGCCAAAAACCGGGTTCGGACCCTTGTTGTGGATACAGCACAGATAACTCATTGCGTAATTTTGTGCTTAACGACAAATAAATAAACATAATGATTTAACAGTTAATAATTTGTGAATCAGCTAATAAAAAATGCATGTTATTAATAAATCAATCAGTGATCTGGAAGGAAACAGAAAGACAAAAATAGAACGCCCGTAAGTAACAATACATAATGATTTAAAAGTTAATAACCGGTGAATCAACTGATAAGAATGTTCTTCGTGGGAACCGAACTAAAAACAACAAAGTCTGAATACCGACTTACTGTTGTCAGACAATGAACAACTATGCATTAAGAACTGAGTCACATAATGATAAAACTAAATGAACAAGAATAATTTTATTTTAAGCTACAATGTTCAAAAGCATACTGTTGACCGATTAAACTGTGATTTGGTACCATAGACGCTAAGCTTATTCACCTATTTGATACTTATCTATGTTCCCATTGCTTTCTAGTACTTCATGAATGTTTTCCCAGGATGTTAGTCAGTACTGTTGATGATTAAACTATGATTTGGTACCATAGACGCTAAGCTTATTCACCTATTTGATACTGATCTATGTTCCCATTGCTATCTAGTACTTCATGAATGTTTTCCCAAGATGTTAGTCAGTACTGAAGGTTTAACATCGTGATGGTATATATAACTGATAAATGTTTTCCCAGGATGTTAGTCAGTACAGAAGGTTTAACATCGTGATGGTATCTATAACTGATAAATGTTTTCCCAGGATGTTAGTCAGTACTGAAGGTTTAACATCGTGATGGTATCTATAACTGATAAATGTTTTCCCAGGATGTTAGTCAGTACTGAAGGTTTAACATCGTAATGGTATCTATAACTGATATATAGGGTGTGACACGAGTGATCCAACAGTTGTTTCATTTAGAACATGGTTAAATTTCTAGCTATCACGACGAAACAAAAAGTTTCAACTGTTCTCAATTGTCTTCGCAATATTTTCTTTAGTACCAACTGTACAGTAATTTTGTTCCACCTCCATATGTCAGCATTTCCAGTATTTTTGTTATCGCTGTCGACGTTCATTTTGTTATTTTTAGTTTACGGGAAAAAAAAAGATAGCTACTGCAAAAACTCGCATAAAAATGTAGACCCGAACATTTAAATTTAATTAATCAAAACCGCGTTTCCTTCACGTACGTCTCGCTTCAAGGTTTACCGGTATTCGCAGCTTGAAGTTGAACATAGACAGATGTGTTCGGAACGTTTTCCTGAATAATTAGACGCTCTATTTTATATTTCTCCGTGGTTCATTAATTTCCACGTTCTTTGCTATACTTAAGTCTATGTCTCTGTTGTTATTCAATAACACTCATGTCAATGCTAATGCTGCTATTTAGTTAATAACACAAATACCTGTCTAAGTGTATACTATTATTTCACAGAATATCTGTCTCTGTCAATCTATTATTTCATAGAATATTAATCTATGTATATGCTATAATTCCATAGAATATCTCTGTGTACCTAGGCTACCATTTCGTATAATCAATACAAAAACTCTAACGGATAAAAGAAACATTAAGGTTGCTAATGAAAGAAGAGAAATTGGTAAAATGTAAGGCAATGCGTATACGCGAAACCAAATCTTCTTACATAATTGAAATCCGAATATAACGCGTATAATAATCAATTTGTTCAATTATATGAGATCTTTATTCATTACTGTACCTACTTACCTTTGCTTCTAACTCTCACGGAAAGTCAACTTCTCAACCCTACCTAAATCTCGCCTAGATTCCACAAAATGTCAGCCAAGCCTCGTATACACAAACTATAACATCATTAGTCGCTGAAGTAAAGCTCCATCTAACTGCACAAATTCATTACTTTGCGTGTCATGTTACTTGTTAGTATTTTAGTTATGTATCAAGATTTCTATTTGCAAGTGTACTTAATCTGTTTTTTCTTCTTTTTCTTCGGGGCCTTGCTGAGAACTTTTGTCCGCTAGGGTTTTTGTATTGTTTGTTTGTTGTGAATTTCGAGCAAAGCTACACGGAGGCTATCTGCGCTAGTCGTCCTTAATTTAGCTATGAAAGACTAGAGGGAAGGCAGTCAGTCATCACCACCCACCGCTAACTCTAGGGATACTCTTACCAACGAATAGTGGGATTGACCGAAACTTTATAACGCCCCAAAGCTGAAAGGAATCATCGGAATCCTGAAGGGGCCAGGAATACAAAATAAGATGCCATATTCGGGTTCAGCGACCATGTAAATCTATTCCCAAATACCCATTATTTATGCCTGGGTGACCTTCAAAACACGTTAGCCCCCCCCCCTCCATTTATAGTGGGGACATGTCATATAGACCAGCTGCTGTGGGTCCGCCTGGCAAATTTGATTCCTTCTAGATCCAGATTGTAGAACGAGTCCACGAACAAACCGAGAATGTGAATTAATATAGGCTGGTGGATACCTAGAGTATTATACCTACAAAGCTTTGAAGTACCATTTTCACTTGTGAAGTGTTAAGCGTTTCAGACTATTTATTTGATCGATTGTCCAAACATGATGCATTACTAATTGAAAGTTCATGTTCAGTATTCAAGGTAATCAAACGTTACTCTGCTAGTCAGGTGAAATAAAACCATCTCAGCTTACCCTAAGAAAGCTATAGCCATAAGTAACGGGGAAAAATAATTAGTGAAATTGTTGAATTTCCTATTGTTGACATCAAGATCAAGACAGGCATGCAGTGACATGTTTTAAGTATCAAACAGCACACCACAAGGATAAATGTAACTGATACTTGTATATATTAAGTTCAATGTGAACATAGTAGTAGGCTGGGAACGTTGTACTAACAAACAGTAAAAACCTTGTAACAAACTGGAAAAGTGTTGAAGTTCCTTATTAATCGAAGCTTAATGTTCACTTATATTAAGCATGTGCATGTAGGCTTTGAGGGTATCATAAAAACTTTTAAGGTATGAATTTAGATATGAATGTTATCAGGGGTGCAATTCTGACGGTACTCACCGGTACTGAGTACCGAAACTAATTTCTTTTAAGGCGGTTTTAGTACTGGGACTTATTTGAGCTGTTTTTTCGGATGCGCGTGCGTTCCATTGTTCCATCGGAAATAATTTATTCATTGATACTTAAATTGTCGTGTTTTTTTTCATGTTTACACGTAGATTTTTTTCTCTTTTCAAAAACGTGTCCACTTCACCCTACTTCTTTCACCCCTGTTGTTATATAATAAAACGTTCTCAGTTATGAAGCGCTTTACTCAAAGCCACACACTACCATTACGCCCTTGTTGATATGAAACGAAATATCTCTCTCTGCTTATGCTGATATTTCATAAAATACTTGTTCCTGTCCGTGCTGACATGCAACGTAAAATCTCTCTGTGCTCATACAGCTATTTCAAATAATACTCATCTATACTCCTGCTGGTATGCAACATAAAACTCGTCGGGTGTCCATGCAGCTATTTCATTTATATCAGCATGTGTTCATAGTGATAGTTAATACAATACCTCTCCATATTCCATGCAAAACGTACGTATATACACACACACATATATGTTCGTGCTGTCATTCAGCATTATTGCATACGCATACTGTTATTCATCATAAAAAGGATTGTGCCCATGAATTTTTATAACACTTCTCGTTACTCAGCTGTTATTTAAAATGGGAAGTATCATGTATTCATGCTGCTATTTGACATTGTCGATACCCCTGCTGTCGCTATCTCATACCATACTATTTTATGCCCTAATTGTGATATTTTATATCTACATGCTAATTTCTACCTTCCACGGCACCATAAGGGTACGGATTTATCTTCTTTTGATTTATGATGAACACCTGCCGTGACGAGTCTCTAGAACTGCCTTCAAATTTGTGTTTACTGTCTTCACAATATGATTGGTAAAAATATGTCAACTGCTATTAGCTTAAACATTCTTCACCAAGAGAGGGTAACTACACTTAACTTGAACAAATCTTTCAACTGCTGAGAACTAATAACCATTCCAATACATTGTTATAACATATCAGTGGAGATAAAGGGTTGGTAAAGGACAATGTTTATGAAACATTGTCATTATAAAATATCCAAATAATATCAATTGTTCACATAGTCTCCCGGTAACTTTACAGAATTACAATGCTAAAATCCAGGGTTCGATTTCCTGCAGTTGACAGAGTGCAGATAGCCCATTTTGTAGCTTTGTGCTAATACAACAACGTGTCCATATAAATAGAGCTTACAGGAGTTAGAGAACTCTTTCTTTACTGTATCATTAAGTGCTAGTTCAAATAACATCAAATTGTTCATATAAATAATGCCAGAAAGGCTTATGTAACATTGTCTTTTTTGTACACGTGACAATGTAGATTAACCATTAAACTCCTCGCTTCTTCTACACTTGGCTGATAATTTATCCGATGACTTACAGGTTATCTTAATTGCGATACCAATAATGAAAGAATAACCCTTATAAGTATCGCGGAATTATTTTATGCAAATGTTTCCTAAACTGGTTATACTGAACTCCGCGAAAACTGCATACAAGCTATTTTATAGTTAACTTAAATCCATCTCATGTGCGTTTCTACCTTTTCACTACAAGAATATAACTAATCTTTATCTAGTTTATTTACCAACGTCCATCTATGGTATGGCAGTAAGCTTTAGGGCTTATAAATGGTAAAATTTGGGGTTCAAATCCTACGGAATACAGCGCAGATGGACCATTGTTCAGCTTTGTCCTTCAAACAAACAAACAATCTATCAGTAATATTCTTACTTTCGGGGAAGCATTATTGTTGTTGTTTCTTTCGCTAAATTTAGACTGAGTTAAGCAACATAATATAGCTAATGTGTTAGAATCGAAAATATATTAGTTACATATAAGTGATTATGTAAGAAATAAATACATGTGTATCTTTGCATTTATCGATAGAGAGTTTTTTTCTCTAACTAAAATTTTGTATCCGAATTCTAAGAAATACAGAAAAATCTTGCCAGTTGCGAGTTTACTCCTTAACTTATCCAGTAAGTTTTAATCTAATAACGATTTGAAACACTGAATTATAGTTTTAAGAGATTAAAATACCTACTATTGGACTTGCTAACTTTGTTGAGTTGGACAGTTTCTTTAGCAGATGTAATATTGTATTATTAGGTCTGGGTGATCCAGGTTAACAAGCGTTGTTTAATCTGAGCTAAGTAATCTTACTGTAATTCTAATACAAACTTCCGTAAGAATGTGGACCACCTTTCCAAGAACAGCAATATATGATCACGTGTCCACACAACTTGAACGTCAGCATGCGCAAGGCGCCCACCGGTCGGTTGACTGTTTGTGGGTCTCACCCTGATGTCTACAGATACACCCTCATGCCTTCTACCAAACGTGATGGGTGGTAACCAGTACATTTGAACACGTTTATTATATGTCAATATCACTGTGGTCAACAACTTATCACCCTTTATCTAACTAGCTAGTCTCCTGATACCGAAGAGGTCTTTAAGATCAAATCCTTCCGAGAAATACGATTTGGACTCTCTTTCTCACTGTCACGAACCAGCGAACCCTTATGTCAGTCACCTTTCTATGACCTCCTTCTTATAACTATAAGCACCAAATGAAGTAATTATGTTAGGTACCGTAGAAGTGGAATCAAAGCTTACGTAATGTCTGTCGAAACAAAATTCCAACGGTTTTAACTCCAAATGTTTAAGGAACATATTCCGTTTGAGCATAAAGGAACATGACCTGTTGTCTAAGGTTTCTAATGATTATACCGCATAAGTCCTCGTTCTACCCCGCCAGGTCATTCTGATCGCAATATACGTGTGCCGGTCGCGTGCTCTCTAGCCACGTGCCAAACCTGGATGCTCAGTTTTAAAGGCTGCGTAGAAAGACGAGTACAGTTCGCACATCTCTAGGCAAGTTTAAATGTACTTCTCACTTTCCAAACTAGGGTAAGCGGGAAGTTTACGAACTTGAAATGGTAAAATCCGAGGTTCAGTTCTCCGAGGCGGACAGAGTTCAGATAACCCATCATGTACTAAACTAAACAACAGAAACACTTTTCAGACCTCGCTGTTTGTACCAGAACTTTATAAGTTCATATCGTTTGTGCTTCAGAAATTTCTACCAGAGTGGAATTAAAGCATTATTGTAGATGATTCCTCAAAGAAAACAAATGAACAAAAACTAAGCTTACCACTAAATCTATATAAATATAATAATACTGTCTGTTTTATGTCCATGTAACTACTTCGCAGGGTGTAGATGGATCTTCACCAGATTTGGTATGAGGTTCAATGGGGAAATACATAAAAATTTTCAATTTTCAATTTTGCGTTTTGCGGCTTTTATGGGAGTTTTTGCGTTTATCACCACTACTTCGCCCCTTGTTGATGGACCTACACCAAATTTGGCTTTAAGGTTTGCTGGGTCCATGCAGATACATGTAAACTTACGGTTTCACATTTTGTGTTTTGCAATTTTTATGGGCGTTTTTACAACTACGTATAAAGGAAGCAACTTTTTATATCTGAAGATAACCTTTCTTTAATCATGAATTTACATTACTTCCGTCCAGGGGACGGGTACTCCAGCTAGTTGTAGATATTTTGTGATTTTATTTTATATAGCGAAAAAGCTCAGACAAAAGATTGTACAAATTAATATTTAATAATTACTCCTATCTAGTTTATCTCGTGTTGGTGTATGTAAGCAATGATAATAAAGGTTGATTAATACTCGAAAATATATGTGGACCTCAAATACATAATAATTAGGCTTAAAGTAAATCTTTGTCACTAAACGTTTTTCAGTATGTGCTTGCTCAAGCTCTGGGTCCTAAGGAATACTATAAAAAATACAAAACCAAAACAGAGTATAATGTACATATTAAAAAAACTGAAGTTCTAATTCATAACTGACAACGCCAGGACGTATTATTACAAACTAGCAGACCCGCAAAACATTTGTAGTAAATTAGTATCTTTATGCAATAATACTTCTTTAAATACAGGATTTCTAGAATAATGCAAAAGAATTCTAATTGCAGACACCGAAGTCTGTAATTCCACTTGTCTTAGGCCTAATGTTAGTTAAGCCTTTACCAAGTACGACCTTTTGTCGATAAATAGATAAATTAACACTGTAACTTGTGTACGTTTCTTTTTTTTTTTGCTTTAGTTGAAGCTAAGCTTTACCGTACTTAATACTATCAGTAAATATACTTGTGATGTTGTTCTACGACCTAAAGTTAGATTTTTTAAAACGTTGATAAGCTTTTAATATGTTGTTGTACAAAATGTCTACTAAAGTATATTTACATCCACCTTTTGTTTACATCCGTTGATATAATATGTGTGTGTGTGTGCGCGCATGAACAGCTAGATAGTAAGCTGTGAGCTCATTTTTAGGACAGACAAAAACTGAGTTTCATACCTTATTGCACAGAGAAGTTAGTTTGTACCAAAACAAAATAATAGTTAAATATCGCGTTTTAAATGTTTGATTCATAAAGTTAATCACACCTAAATAATAAGATGTTAAATTAAAAACTTAGTATTTTATAATGTAAATTTAAAAATAGGCTATTTTTCCGAGTTTTTTCAGTGTATAATATTTTTTCTGTGCTATAACTGTAATATCTCTTAACAACTTGTATAGAAGTTTTGGAAGTAATTAATTTAATCAGTTAAATCAACATCTTAAAGAGTTTATTATTAAATGATTAGAATTTTGCTTAATGCTTTCGTGGACGTATTAAATATACAGGGCAACTTTTATTCTAATGTTTTAACTTGGGAGTTTCTTGTATTGGGCTGATCAACAGTTAACATCCCGCAAGGAATGTATGACGTTCTTATTTAAATCAATGGCACTATGTGTTAAGCCAATTAAACCGCTATCTTCGTAGTGGCTTGTAGTACGAGCTCTTCCTGTATGTAGAAGGCTATACTGTAAGTTAGTGAGTTTCATCTTTCGACATAACCATTGTTGACAACCTTGAGTCTTGGTAGAGATCATAAAAAATAGTATTCGCTTGATAAACTCTAGACAATCGGTCCATTGATTTTGTTTTACATGCTCTAGCCATGTTCATTAATAACTCAATATTATATTAAGATAGACTTGTGTAAAAATACTAAGATCGTTTCTGATAAACACTTGACGGACGATTAATCGTTAGGTTTATCCGCTTATGTGTTAAAGACATAAATAACCGCGATGTTTCTATTTTCAGAACCGATTCATTACGATGTCAAAAATCGAATATTTCAAAGGAAGGAATAGCAACTATTATCATATCAAGTAAGGATGGAAACTAAAACCAAAAATCTAAATATATACCTTACTTAATACGATATAGATAGATACATTTCATTTCGACTCGCTAACTAGTAGTATATATGTTTACTGTATGGAGAGTTAAATTCATGTACAGTTTGGCCGAGCGCGGCTCATTGTTTAGTATGTTGGATTGTGGATCTGAAATTCCGTGGTTCGCGACAAGTAACCGCCAAAAAATAATAAAAGTTGTGCTTTTGAGACCATGGGTACATTGTAAGAATGACAGTCAAATTCCACTATTTCAATCTGAAAAGAGTTAGCGGTGGGTATTGTTGACTAGCTTCTTTCGTTCTAGTCCAGTAATTCCAATTCTTTGTAACTCGTACCCCTTGGAGTACCCGTAAACATTAAATATAGAATAAACCCACACCTCAAAACTGGAGGATCGTCTCGCTGAGCTACCATCGTATTCCATTAGTTAGCACTCAATGTTGTTCGCGAATTGTTAAAGCACCTTTGAATTAATTCTGTTGGTTTTTCTATTTTATCAGTATAAAACATAATTAGCATATATATGCGTCAAGGGTACACCGCTGGCTCAAAGGTCTGAGTGAGAGTACACTTCAAACTTGAGACAGCTAGCGCGGATAACCCACTCTAGTGTAGATTTGTGCGAAATTCAACAAACAAACAAACAAATCATTTACAATTTCTCTCACAGTAAGTTTCTTAAAACATCTATCATCACGCACAAATGTACTCATAACTTTGCTGCATAGTGTCAGAAATCATTATATTCAAGAACACACTGTGTATGTTTGTTTGTTTGTTTGTTGTTGAGTGCAAAGCTGCACAAGGGATTTATCTGGGATCTGCCCACCGCTAAGATACCACTAAGGAAGCAACACATTGTGAAACACAAAAAATGTTAAACAAAACTTAAAATTTGAATACCTTTCTTGCTAAACTATTTTGTTTGTTCATGTGAACGCTTTATGTACACAAATGGTGAAAATTCCAGGTCAGAGACTCGGCAGCCGTGTCTAATTTTCAACTGTGGATCGAAGAGAAGACAACCAGTCTAAACTACCGCTGCAATTAACTGAATAACGACATTAACTGTTACTCTAATAACGTATTCACGGCGAAACCCTTGAGTATTTGACGAACACTTTTTTTTGCGCATATAATCACAAAAATTGTAAGTTTCGTTGAGAGTTTAAAGACAAAAAGTTCTAATTCCGATACGTTAAACACTAGGCCACGATCGGTTATATTTTGGGAAATGCGTGCCTGTTTATTGACAATTTAATAAAAATGATAAAGGCTGTACAAGTAAAGATGATACTTGACTTTCACTACACGTTTCTAAGTTTACACTACGTTTTAAAATGAAATGCTTACCTTATTAGTCCTCGATGATAAACAAAACATCTTGTAATTCGTTAACACGTTAACCTTTATGGTAGTAAATTAATTCAGCCAACTGACATGCATTTAACTTTAATTCTCATCATTTATAATTCAAAAGAAGTGGGTGCTAACCTGCAGAAAATACGTAAATATTTCTTTCTAGGACTTTAAGGAGTGTAAATCTTTCTTCCAAACTATTAGTGGCGTCAGGGAGCCAACACCTGTGGTGTTGTAGTCTAAAATCTGAGGACTTTCCCTTGGTGGCATTCTGATGGCAGGTTAGGCTTAGCTCTTCAACAATATATGTCAGAAAAGATTACAAGTGGCAAGCCTGAAGTAGTTTTGACCTTTACCTTCATGAATATGGCTTTGGTGCCATAAATTTAACAACCTAACCTCTTATGTAAACCCACAAGACCGCGCTTCCCAGCAACAGTGAGTTTGTTTGGCTTTAGAAAACTTGAATGCCCGACCAAGAGAAGACGCTACTTTGTATGCTTTGCGATAGTCTGAAAAGTCGGATTAAGGGGTTAACAAGATCCCATGTTAGATGAAAGCTACAGTGAAGACTGCTATTAATTTTTATTTATCAGCTTAAAGTCTACACTTGAAAAAAACTAAACAAAAAAAAACCTAAGATAAAAATCTTTCTCATCTTTATTTCAAACCATGAATCAACATCTCGATTAGGTCTCAAAATGAACGACATTTAAACAATGTTGATGTGTCGAAACTTAAAAAAAAGTTGAACTATGTAATTCATTTCTGTTTTAAAATCTTAAAAGATCCAACATTTATAGTGGATCAAAATATCAAAAGAAAAGCAATACAGCCGCTTTGTATTTCGCCACAATTTTGTCTGTTATAAAGCAATTCAATGTTTTATGTTATTTCTTTCATGATGAACAAATAGGGTCAAATTAAGCCACGAAATAGAATTAACTATAATTAGTCTTACTTCTTTGCTTTTTTTATGTTTGATTAACTCGTTTTCATACGCGTGTAATCAGAATAATGATGAGTTTTAAGGTCAATAAGTCTTGCGGGTGATTAGATTTTTCATATAATCCTTTGCCTCTAGAGGGCATCGTGAGTTTCCTTTCTTTTTCCAATAAATTTGCACGTGATGGATCTGTATGAGCGCTCAAGTGTTTGCTAAAACATTTATCTTGATAAATCTTGTGTATTTTGTCTTCCCGTTCTTAGACAAACGTTGAATATAAAATGGCCAGTTAGTTAGGTCTTTGTGCACACGGTTAACTTCTAACATTTGAAAAAAAGGTGGCATTCTTGTTGTATTTCAATATTTTCGATTAATCGTTTGTTCGTGATTAAGCGCAAAGCTACATAGTGGAAAATCTGTGCTGTGCCCACAAAAGGAATCATATAGACTTACCACTGAGCCACTAGGAGGCTCGCTGAATTCATATAGAGATTTTTCAAACATATTTTACTCCTTCACTTTTCCTACACGTTCGAAATTGTTTAATATATTGACTTTTTCTTTTCTAATGGAATGTTTGTTAACTCACAAAACAATGTAGCGGGTTTTTATTTTCGAACTATTGCCTGGATAAAACTTGAAGATTTCACTTTACAAATCACTTTTTTCCTAAATGTCCTGTTTTGGTAAATTTCATTTTGCTTGACATTTACAAGGCAAATCTTAGAATTAATTATAGAAGTTAAGATAAAATAATGTAGTGAATATGACACTATTAACAAATGTTAAAATAATCTAATATTGAATTATTCCTGCTGTGATGAATAGGACGCTTGACTCGCAATCTGAGGGTCGCGGGTTCGAATACCCGTCCCACAAAACATGCTCGCCCTTTCAGCCGTGGGGGCGTTATAATGTGACAGTCAATCCCACAATTAGTTGGTAAAAGAATAGCCAAAAGTTAACGGTGGGTGTTGGTGACTAGCTGCCTTCCCTCTAGGTATTCACTGCTAAACTGGGACGGCTAGCGCAGATAGCCCTCGTGTAGCTTTGAGCAAAATTCAAAACAAACTCTTTCCTGCTGTGATACTTACACTACAACATTGTTATATTCACAGGCAGGACATGTCCTAATGACTAGTGTGTCCAGGTTGTAGATCAAAACTAAAATGATGTCTGTTATAAGACCAAATACTATTATTCGATCAGACAAGATATAGCTATGCCCTTAAGTACTTTTGCGAGAAAATTCTGAAATAAACAAACAATTAAATTCACTGTTTTTTAACTTTAGCTTTATTTGTAGGAACATAGTATCAGAAAATACTAACCTTATTGATTTTTTTTTTCAAAGACGTTTTGTGGCGACGAAATAACAAGTGGCTAGAGACTTTTTTTGGTTGTTTGAATATTTCGATATGAACCACTATTTTTATTAGGCTCCCTGAAGTTTATAGGTGTAAAGGTTATCTCGAAACTGTAAAAATGTATACATGATAATAATAAAAAATCTGACAAGTTACAACGATCTAAGTCTCTGCTGAACATTAATATACGGCCCGCAATCTGAGGGTCACGGGTTCGGATCTCTGTCCCACCAAACGTGCTCGCCCTTTCAGCCGAGGGGGCGGTATATGTGACGATCAATCCCACTATTCGTTGGTAAAAGAGTAGCCGAAGAGTTGGCGGTGGGTGGTGATGACTAGTCTTTCACTGCTAAATTAGGGACGGCTAGCGCAGATAGCTCTCGTGTAGCTTTGCGCGAAATTCAAACCAAACAAACATCAATATACGTTCTGCACTACCACCGAAAGTACTTCCTTCTTGATCGATCATACTCAATGTGCTGACCAGTAATTACACACTACTAACTATAACTATACATCTCAACAAACTCTAATCATAAGCCCATCTGCGGCAACACGTCACTGTATTAGCATATTTAAATCGTTCTTACAAAGTGCCATATACCCTTTCATATTTTTCCATAAAATTCTGAATTCGACCCACTACCAAAACGACAAAAAACATTTGTCCTCATCAGTGTCATAAGAGATTTCGCAAATTTAACTAAAGGCCTTTTGATGACCATGTTTTTTATTGTTGTTTTTTATAATTCTAAACTTCTGATATACTGTGTAGAAGGCAGCTAGTCAATAGCACCGGCCCCCATCTCTTGAGCTACACTAATCGAATAGTGGCATCTTACCATCACTCTTATAACATGCCCACAAGGAGTTTGATTTTGCTGCAGTGGGACGAACCATGGATTATCGAATTCTCAGTTTGACACGCTGATTATTACACTTGAACCATAGAGGTGCTGAATAATGAACTTACATATACAATTTATTTATTTTTTATGGTGAAGCATGGACTCTTTTAACCTATAACACACTAACATAGTTTTGTTATAAATTAGAGATAGTCATGCCTGGCACTTGAGGTCTCTGACTGGCAGTGGAAGCTATCAAAGGCTAGAAAATATACGTGAAAAGATAACTGACTCTTCTACTGAAACTATGCACGAACAAAAAGAAAAATATCTAAAGCTAATGTTTGTCATATAATAAACATAAACAATATACGACGGCGGAACATTGTACACCTACAATCTGAAGACCAATAATTCAAAATCAGAGATGGTGGAAAATAGCCTTAGTAGTTTTACCGTAAATACGAATATATAGATTAGTACTTAAGTTTAATTCCAAGAAGTGCTCGTTCAGTAATGTTACAAAATCATATAAATTAGTACTTAAGTTTAATTCCAAGAAGTGCTCGTTCAGTAATGTTACAAAATCATATAAATTAGTACTTAAGTTTAATTCCAAGAAGTGCTCGTTCAGTAATGTTACAAAATCATATAAATTAGTACTTAAGTTTAATTCCAAGAAGTGCTCGTTCAGTAATGTTACAATTTGTATTTCTTTGCAAATTCTCACTATGTGAGATCCCTTTGATCACCAAAGGACTGTTAGCAATGACATATATTAAACGAGAAGCATCTTTTTTGGTCAAATCATAAATCAAAGTTTAAGTTGTGGAAAATGATCAATGGAAATTAAAGCATGTCAATAAACAACATAAAGAAATACTCAAGGAAAAATCCAATATCTAATAATTATTATAAATAAGTTTAGAAAACCATTACAAAACAGTTTATCTTTTGAAATCGAATTCGCTTGTACCCGAAATTAAATACAGATGTTCATTTATTGAAAAGTCAGATTAGCATTACACATTTCACATCTTATGTATAGTTGCCACCATTGAATAACCATGTGCTACCTCCACTAGATAAAGAAAGTAAACTGTAGCTTGAATAAATAAGTATATTTGTTTTTTCCACAACTTTTTTAAATATCGCAAATGACACTATAGTCTAACAACGAAACGTGCCGCAACCCATTTAACATTAATGTCAAACTAATTAAAAATACACAGTAAAGGGTGAGGAATCAGTTTTCATCGGTACTTACTGTGTGGGAATATTATATAAAGATATTCTCATACTCGTATCATGTATTTACAGGTAGCCAGTGACAGAACATTGGTATGAATCTCCAGAAAGATAATTAGTTTATATTAGTTTTTGTGCTGATTGTGCAATACTTCACGATCACAACGCTAATCTGCGACGTATCTGTTTCTATGTGTTTTGTAAGTTAATGACGTATTCTGTTTTTATATAGTTAGTTCCCTCAGTATTATTGGTTATAATGTCTAAAATAAAATACAATATTTGATATTTTCTTACGCTCGTAAAAATTATGGATTTAATACGAAACAAATCTCTTAAGCTGGTCGAAGATCGTGATATATTATAAGAAATTATGACTGAAAATACTCAAATGGTGCTTCAATGCATTCTAATCATTATAGGTTTTAGTGTTATCTTTGGTATCAATTTATGATATTAAGTACTTATAGTCATTGTGAAACATAATTGCTTTCATTGACTTTATTTCATTTTATATAGTAATTAGCTTACTTTTAATCAGAAGTTATGAATGACGATAATCAAATAATTCCCTTAGTTTTTAATTTTCACATACTAATCTAATTTCTTCATCTTTTGTTTTCTATTATTGATAATTTACTGACATATTTAGCATTGGTTAAAAGTTTGTTAATATTTAGAATTTTAACCATGGTTATAAAAAAAAATATATATATATATAAACAGTGCCCCAACCCTGGTAGCTCAGCGATAAGTATGAGGGTTTATAACGCTAACACTTGGGTTTAGATATCCTCGATGTGTAGTTTTGCGCTTAAAAACAATTAGAAAAATGTGAGACCGGCATACTGCTTTTGCTGCCATCTACTGAGACTATCTACAACTAATCTGATTTAATCTACTATTACATTTTTAATCTATGTTATAATATATAATATATATATATGTAACTATTAAACAATGGAAAATATTTATTAAAGAAAATCGTTCTCCATATGTATATTGTTCGATAACCGTGGTGGGCAGAGCACAGATAGCCCATTGTGTAGTTTGTGCTTAACTACAAACAAACAAATAATTTGGAATTTATATTAACCCACAACTACCTTACCTTATTTAAGGAATTGCACTGGAGTTACTCATACATCATGGAAATGTTTACTACTGAAATATATTCAGAGCACTTGAACAAATGATGAAACAATTGTCGGATAATCATACGAAAACTGAAAATCTTATGGTTATAGAATTCTCACTGAATTGTGTATTGTTGTTATGTCTGAGTATATAATGTATTATGCGTATCATGTATTTTTTCACCATAATTAGTGATGTCGAAATTTTGAATTTTTCGTGTAGTTTGTTTCTATGGAGTTTCGGCAAGAAACACTTGGGCCAGAAAATCTCTGAAGTTTCCTAGCTTTGCCTTGTGCCTTTATCTTTCTCATATCAGGCAACACCCACTTTGCCCGTGAAAAATGCTGGAGTTTCCTTTCGCTAGCCGATTAGATGATCTCTGTGAGTACCAGTTGACGAATGTTGTGAGAGAGTGACAAGTCACCTGGTATCGCTATCACATGAAAAAAAAACTGAGGTTTCCTGTATCAGTACTGAGCTTTAGTTTCTTAGAGTTGTACTTGATTTTCATCGTGACTAGTTCGGAAGAAATCCACGTTAAGAGACAGAAAGTCTATTCACTTACAGAGTAGAGACGATCGTCCCCTTGTTTCTGCAGGTACACGCATTGTTTCTTTCTTCTTCTTCTTTTTTTTTTTTGGTTGTTGTTATTTTTATGTCGTAAATAAAAACTGTTCTCACAGTTCCTCAAACAAGTCCAATCTCAATTTCTCACTAAAATTAAAGCACAGCCAAGTTTTCAAGTTCAGATTACTCGGCAAATTTCCTGATAGATCCTCTCGTTATAAACCAAATCTATCCAATACTTGTACAGAAATCATTTTACTTGAGAATATCACACAACAACAGAGTGTAACAATCCAAATCTCACGAACATGTATAGATAAGTGGGCTTTTTAAGATTTAATAAATCTTATGAAAAATAAAGACAAGTACACTGGTTCATAAATAAGAAAAAATTGGTTATTTTCAAACAGATATAAAAAGTTAAAAAACATTCCACTTAAAAACAAAACAAAAATGGACATTATAAGGCTGTGTGTAATCAAGACGTAGATAAAAAACATTCCACTTAAAAACAAAACAAAAATGGACATTATAAGGCTGTGTGTAATCAAGACGTAGATAAGGTTTAGTTTCAGGTCTTATCAAACAGGATAACTGACGTTTCTTCAAAACTAATGGTGTTGTTTATTTGATTAGCATTAGGATAGATTTCATTTGAGCTATTTTAAGTTTTACGGTGAATTTGAACTTTGGTTTGATGTGTACGATGCTACCTAATCCTTCAGGTAAGTCAAAGGCCTCTAACAACAAGAGGTGAATTACCTGAAAAGACCGACAAGGACTATAACAAAACAAGAGCAGTTTCATACTGACAAACAAATAAAAAAAGACGGTTCTCGACTGAAAAATGGCTACTATTTCCAACAGTATAACCAGAGAGAAGTCAGAATTCATATGCGTCAAACAGGCTACCTGAAATGTGCATAAAAACATGTTACAACAGGACTTCTCAGTTCAAGAATGGAAAGTCTGTACTTTGACCGGTGTTAAATTTCTCTTTTGTCTAAATAAAAGGAAATGCAGTAAAAACAGTAAGTCGTGAAAACTTAAGACTTATTACTTCTTCCAAATTTAGCACCACAAAATTAAAGGACAAAGGTAGCATTACTTTTTACAGTAATGTGGTGGTCACTTAACCCATTTCAGTATTAAAAAAGACGAGCTTACTGGTTCGTCAGTTCTTCTGATTAATGAGTAAAACCAACCCAAGTAAAATAAATAAGTTAATAGGATTAATAATAAATAATTTCATGTTAAAAATAAATAAATACTTTGATACTAATGAAAATTATAAGCTTAATTCTGATATGTAATTATTTAAATATAAAAAGTATAATTACAGTTGAGCAACTTAATTTAGTTTACACCAAAACGTATTACGTATTCTGCTATTGGGCGAAAGGATATTACTGACATATACTGTGATATATACTGGATAAAACAGATATAGTGTGGTTATTATTATTACATCATTTTATATCCTAACATCTACCTGGTAACCAAGCTAACAAAAGTCATAGATGCTACTTTAACAGCTGCCCCCCCCCCTCTCTTGAGTATTGAGGTCATAACCAACAGAAATTAACTGGAAGGATACTGCAAACCGATGAACCAATGAGAGATCGCCTTAAATAACTAATGGCTATTGGTTAAAATTCCCCTCTTTGTAATTTCATGTAAATTTGTATTTATAGAAAAACTAATAAAGCTGTCTCCCATTGGCCCTACTTTTGAACTACTAAACAGAGGAAAGTCAGCCAGTCAACAGAACCTTACCACCCACCATCCAAGCTAAGAGATTATCTGTCATACTTATAACAAACCCACACCTATAAAGTACGCAGAATATTTTGTGGTATCGCATGGATTTGAAGCCGGCTTGCCAGTTCCGACATTCAGAGCTCTACCCCAGGGCCATTTCAAGCCCTATTCTTAAAATTTGAAATGTCCAATGGTCAAATTTAAGCAGAAACAAATCGTACTTTATACATATACAAGTTTAAGTTGATGAGATTGTCATGATAAGTTTTTCACTGCAGTTCTTTTAATTTTACTATTATTATTATCAGATGATAATTTTGAGTCAAATCTAGTAATAACTATTTAGACAGTTCCCATTACAAATAAGCCGAGCGTTGCCCAATATTTAACTGCCAGGCTGTGTATCAAAAACACATCAGACTCTGCACTTTAAGCCTGTGGGTGCGTTATGAAAGTTGGTGCTTGGTATTGTTGACTTAGCTGCCTTCCTTCTAATCAAATCAAAATTAGGGACGCGAATATCCGAAACAAACAAACAAACACAATCATCTCACCTATAAAAATATATATATATATGCTGTTCTTCTTGTAGGTGGTTCTTCTGTAAATGGTCAATGAAAACCTAAGCTCAGCCATACCAAGAGAAGTTTAGGCTACTACAGCAAAAACAAAATT
>NW_013665620.1:1332060-1353353 GCF_000517525.1 Limulus polyphemus
CAAACAACAAAGAAAGTTTAGGCTACTACAGCAAAAACAAAATTGGTTGGATATGTATAGTATTTTGCGCTATAGATGCAAACGTTAATAGAATATTTGTAATGGGTTTATGTGTTGAACTTAACTAGTTGTCTCTAATTTCGAAGTGATAGAACAGATGGATGGCAGCTAGTCAACACACTCACCGCCAACTATTGAGCTGCTGTGATCGAATAGTGGGATTTGACCGTCATCTTATAACGCCTCCACGGTCTCACAAAGCGGAGCATGATATTGTTGCAAGGTGACATGAACCATAGTCTACCCAGTTCACAATCCGGCACGCTTGGCCCGTAGATATGATGAATAACGAACTGATATACGTTTCGAGATTTCGAAAAAGATATGTTTTATATTCAGTATAAAACTAAATTAAAATCTAGAAAAAGATTATGATCAACAAATTTAGACATAAGAGTTTACAAACAATATAAAAATAAACTCAAGATAGGGTAAAAAAAAAATGTAGTTGAAACGAGTTTGCTGAGTTAGGTAGTTCTGAAGTTTCTTCAACTAGTAATAGTAGTTCTATGTCAGAATGGCCACTTGTCTGCATTTGGAAGTTGCTGTCTGGGAAAAGGTGGTTTGCCTTTTCACTGTGTAATCGGACTGCAGGTATGTCAGGGTTAAATGGTTTCTTTTGCTGCGCTAAAGGAAATCCCCTTTCGTACATGGATTTTAACATTCAAATGACGCGTAGTCTGGCGCTTAACAAACGTATAAGTACAAACAACCCAGTAACAAGGTTAGTATATGCGGTCTTTAAACACAAATAAATTTGTAAATCAAAAGGACGACTTAAAAAATAATCTAAGTTTCAATAATAATTTTGAAGCTTTCCTATTGCCAGGCTGCCTATACTATCAAAGTATCACGCCTCTTGAATGTTAAAATCCACAAACGCACGGGGATTTCCTTCATAACCGGAATATAACTTGTTCCGGCCTACATGCGTTTACCTGAATTGTGTTTTTTGTTTTACGTTTAGACCAAGAATCCGAAAACGTATAGGTAACTTCTAAAATCCTTGTAACAAAGAACTTGGATTTACTTTTTAAATTATTTTCATTGGGAATTCAAAATAAATCTAGAAGTACTCTTTAATTATCCATCCAAAGAAAATTTATCCTGAAAAATACAATTAAAATACAAGTATTCGTTATTTCAACAAGAACCTTGAAGGCCTAGAATGCTAAAATCCGGGGTTCCATCACTGCGGTGGGCACAGTTTAGATAGCCCAATGTGCAGCTTTGCACTTAAAAACAATCTAGTCATAGTGCAATATAAGATGTTTATTTTAATGTAATAGAAATGTGTAATGTGTATGTGTATATATTTATATATATAATACTAAGAGGAAATAAAATTCGTTAACTTGAGGATGGACAAATGCCTCCGTGTGCACGAAGAGCATTCCCATAAACTTTAAACGTTTAAAAGTTTATTGTCCGTATTGTTCCGTTTAACTATGGGATACAAAAATGTCGAGTAATATAGGTGCGTTTCAAGTTACTTTACAAAGCTCTACTTAGAGGCTGACATTGTCCCTAGTTTAAGTGTATTGAGCACATCCTTAGACTATTGGTTATCATCATTGATATTTTTTGTAGAACTCAGTAAAGTTTAACAAAGCTGAAAGTGTGAACTCAATCTCTATTCGTTTTTCTTTTTTTTTTATTTTACAATATGCTGAGATTATCATCTTTATCTTTTAATGAGTTTAAATTCATGCGTTCAAGTCTATCATATTTTGTATCACTAACCTTAAACATACACACACATATATACATACAAAGCGAGTTCAGTATATTATCTGAAAATGACTTTAAATATGCAAATCAGAAAGTCACGTGACAACCACAGCCGATCTAATATTGCGGTGGAACAGCCTGTATTGGAACTACATAATATTGTTTGGCGTTTCGTAGGTAGTGTTATGCCACAGAAAATTAGTTGCTTTTGAGAACGCTACGTAAGAGCCCTTTCCGACACAAAATATTCATACATTTGGGTCTTAAAGATGTTTTGAAATCAAAAATTTACAATTTACAAGACTGGGATATCCCTTATACTTAATGATCTTGAAAAACAAAGGAGTATGGAGCAACTTCGGGCACCAGGACTATCTAAGAGATCTGCAACAAGTCGTACCACAGCGGTTGTAAGCAAAAATGAGAATCCACGAACACAAAGGCGAATGCCCAAGGTTGTCTACGTGTCCCAGGAAAAAATAAGCAATATAATAAAGAAGGATGTTTGTCCGAAAAAGTGACACGAGCTGCTGCGATGACGTATCCATTCAATAATTGCATACCTCCAGCAACTGAAGAATGAAATTAGTATTCATGCTATTCCATACGCAAATACGTCAAGTGAAGTGCCTATGGTTTTCTATGCGATTGGAATATTGAAACGGGAGATAGGTAACCATTGCCCTGAAACACTAGATGGATGATAGAGAGCCAATAGGAAATAGTGGTGTACTTTTAACATTACAGGTTTATGATGGAACCTTCTGCAATGGAAAATACGCTATAGGTCTATTTGTAAGATAAACGGTCATTAAATAGAGCACGACTGGACTTGGCAACCTAGACAGTAACGACGTGGTGAGGTTCTAAAAAAAAACGTTTTAGTGTAACGTACTCAGTCTCTGTATGTATGGGGCATTTTGGCGTCATCAATTTTATTCACGTTCAAAACCAAATTCTCAAACTACCGTTCGTCAAGATTGCAGTGATCTTTAACATTTAAATTTTATTCCATAAATGAAATAATGTTATATTTTTACTATTCCAAAAAAAAACGAAAACCTCATCACTTTCTAAATAACAATATTTTGTTTGTTGTTGAACATAAAACTATGCAATGGGCTCTCTATGAGTTACCAACCGCGGATATCAAAACCCTATTTTTGTCGTTATAAGTTCTCATACTTACCGCTGAGCCATCTGTTCACTTCACTCACTTTGTACCTTAACCCTCGGGGTCGTTGGGGCACCACTAACGACTTTGCAACCAGCTTTCTCCATCTTTCCTGGTTTCCACCATCCTCTGGGAGTTGACTAACTCCAGGCCTGTCCACGGAACTTGATGGTAGGAGCACCAGTAGCACACGTATCACTTCAGTCATGGTGTGAGGCGGAAGGCGCGGTCATTGGTAACCCGGGCTGCCACCGATCGGGTATGTGGTTGTTATCATGTGGTATGCCTTATACAGTTGCAACCTGGTGGCCCCCATCTCCTCTTCTGATTGGTTACCATAGCCGAAATCCACCAAACAATGTGACACGCCCTGGTCCCGAACATGTGGCCGTTGAGCTCATCCAGGAATCCTTCCGCCCTGGGCGTTGACTTCATCGAGAAAGACGTCCGCCCAGTGATATCATGTTACTATCACAACATTTCACCCATGGTTGGGAGACTCGTTAAGGGCAGGAGCGGTGAGCCATCAGGGGGTCTTAATAACAAAGACGATAAAAAATTAAAAAATCCATGCCAGACTCACAATCAAACTGTTTTAATAAGTCTAAAGTTTGTCGTTGAGATTATGGAAAAATGTTTGTTAGGGAGTATAAACTTTTTGTTTGTTGTTAAGCGCAAAGCTACACAATGGGGTATCTGTGCCAAGCTCGCCACAAGTATCGAAACTAGGTTTTAGTGCTATAAAACTTCAGACTTATCGCTGAGACACTAGGAGCTGATTATAAACTCCAAGAATTTATAAATAATAATTTTATGAACGAAAGATATAAAAAAACTGCTCAATTAATAAATATTTATATCCAGTTGCACCTCCAGCATTCCGCAGAGAAACTTAAAATGTTTGAGATACCTGACACTAGGGGTTGCATTTCTGGGATCCCGTATGCTAATGATGCTCCTCAAATCTCGAGATTCAGAAAAGAGATTCTAGATTGACTCCCCTATCTGATAATTCCACATAACCCTTTCAGATTTTGTGAGAATTGAACTACTTAGACTAGCGAACCCTGTTCTACGTTATCTTTATTTCTGTTCGCCGATGGGTCAGCGGGCATTTTCCGGAGTTACAACGCTAAAGTTTGGGGTAAGATTCCCTGAGATAGATAGAGAAAGATAGGTCCATGTGTAGCTTTAAACTAACACAAAAATAAACAAAATCTTTATTTCTATAACAATCAGTCCCCCTGGTACGTCAGCTGTAAGTCTACATACTTACAACGCTAAAATCCAGGGTTCAATACCCTTTTGTGGACATATAGGTGTGGTCGGGCATGGCCAGGTGGTTAGGGCGCTCGACTCGCAATCTGCGGGCCGCGGGTTCGAATCCCGTCACACTAAACATGCTCGCCCTTTCAGCCGTGGGGGCGTTATTATGTGACGTTCAATCCACTATTCGTTGGTAAAAGAGTACCCCAAGAGTTGGCGGTGGGTGGTGATGACTAGCTGCCTTCTCTCTAGTCTTACACTGCTAAATTATGGACGGCTAGCGCAGATAGCCTTCGTGTAGCTTTGCGTGAAATTCAAAACAAACATATAGGTGGCAGATATCCCAATGTGGCTTTGCTCTAAAATGAAAAAAACAAATATAACTATCAACAGTGCCATCTTTCGATTACTTTTTATGACGTAATATCATAAAAGTAGATAGTGCACAGAATAAAAGAAAAAATAAAGTGAACACTTTCAGAAGATACAGCAACTGTAAACTGATAATTTTTTAATATTTTTATCCTTTGCATTTAGCAAATCATAATGACTTCATAATAAGCTCTAAACCTTCACATGAAAAACATTAATTAGTGTCAGGGTTTTGAATATGGGTTGGGATTCTTTTACAGCAGTTGCCTGTGACTTGTTGGCGATAAATTCGAACAATAAACGGACAACATACAATTCTCTTGTTTTAAAATAATGTATTTAAAACAAGTCAAACGTTTGTACAAAAAATATTTAAGTGACAGGATATCACAGTTGTGTCTAAAACTCTAAATAATTTTCTTGTCAAAAGTCCACTTAGGTTGATTCAATTACTTTAGAATCAAATTGACAAGACGAATTATTTTTCTCTGTTCTGTTTCTTACTATACAATCTGCGATAAATTCACTTATCTCTGGGGTTACCATAGTTGCATCCAGAACTTTAAATTATTTATCTTTTTTGTCAAAGTCCATACAGACGGGTTCAATTACTTTAGAACGCCCTTTGACAACTTCACGTTTTCTTTCAATAGCTACTTTTTTTCTGACACGTAAACATTTCTGGAACATGCTAGTCGAAAGTGGCTTTGATTATTTATCAAATAATCACACAAGTTTGAAACTTTTATAGAATAACCCTTTTAACTAAAATTATTGGTGGAAAATAAACTGATAAAATTAGAGTAAAGGAACTGAAATTTAACAAGTGTTATTTGAGGAAGATGTTGTGTTAAAAAAGTTTGTAACTCTTCAAAAACATAAAATGTGGTACTGGTATCACAGTCATCGTGTGTTAGAAGTCATTTGTACAAATCAGTAATATATGTAAAACAGCAATTTAGTTTAATCATTATCTTTCATGATTTTTCCACTCTGATCCGAAGGAAAAACAATCTTTTAAGTTAACATGTTAAAGAACACAAATCTACACCAGAAAGACTCACCTTATGAAGTGTGTTGCTGTTGATTCGTGAGGGAAACTTGATATTCAGCACCGCAAGTCACATGGTTATCTCTGATAGGGATAGTAGTGATACTGTCAAAACGCCGCAGTGGAGTACATGACTGAACTCGAACTTGTCAAGTTAACTGGTTAATTCTTACCATAATTAAAAGCACAGAGATAGCATGCAATTCGCACGATATGTCTACTGTGTCAGAAATCAAAGTACCAGAGTTTATTTAGTGAATAATTTTCCTGCAATAGTAATTGTAACACTAATGTCTGTTTTATCAAGGTATAGATGGAATGGGAAAAGCAAAAATAAACAAAAAAAACATTGATTGTAGCTCGGTTTCAATCACAGATTGCGATTCAGCATTTGTTTGAGAAAGCGCTAAGCAACCAGATAATTGGGTTTTTGCAATCCTCCAGGAAGAACATATTAAACACATACTATGCCTGAGGTATTTCACAATATCAGTTGAAGGTAAGTCACGATGTCATTTGAGAGTCGTCAATCGAGTTCGTTTTATAACAGTTTTAATACCTAAAGCTCTTCACTACAGTACATCAGTATAAGTTATTACATTAGGATGTTTGGTGACATGCTTAAATTTAATAAGTGAATTTTGTATGTATTTGAAAAAAAACCACTTCGAAATGTAAGCAAATAAAAGACATGCGGTTCTGGTGATGAACTATTAATATGAAAATATTGAATAGTAGATTTTTACAAAACTGCACAAGAAATTAGCTTTATAGTTTCTTAAAGATGATAGAAATGACTAAAGAATAAGAGATGTAACAATATTTTACGAGTTAACAGCTAAATTCATGCATGTCCGCCGAGGTTTACGAAAATTTAAATTCAATTATAAAAAACTAGGATACGAGTTAGCGACCTTTATAGCAAGCTTTTAGTTCAAGGTTGGTTGATCATTAGGATTATCATGTCCCATTGGGTTCTCCATTCCGACAAAGTAATATTGTGCCTAAGATGAAAGCGATTATAACAGGTAGTTTTACAAATGAATAGATTTTATGATTATATTTGTTTTACCCATATCTTGAACTTAACGTGAACAAAATATATAATGACTGAAATACTGAAAAAGTACTGGTGTATCAATATCGAAACAACAAGTGACTGAAATTTATTAATGACCAATGCCTATTTTTCCGATTCTTATTTGAGATTTAAAATACAGGCGCAGAAAAGATACTAAATGCCTTGTCTTGTTTTCCCGTCTTTTTCATTCTATTATCATTATTTTTTTTATATAAAACTTATATTGACCTTTCAGGCTTCTGTACGTCTGTGATCTTGAGTTACACCACAACCATCGCTAGGGGCGTTCCGTCTCGGATGTAATAGTAGGACTATAGATCGATTTGATGATTTTTTTGTGAGTCGTTTTTGGTGAAGAACATGTCATAACACGTAGTAAAGAAGATCCGGTAAACTTTGTAAATGCTACATTTTTCACTCTTCAATAAAGCCGTTATCCTGTAATCATGTCACACGTACTAAAATTTTGTAAATTTCGTTTGTTGAGCAAGATGTTTTAGATAATATTACCTCTAGTTTTGGTTATATGGCAACTTAGTATTGTTTACATCATTTAGTAAGGGCCATTTTCTTTGTGTTCTTGTCTGCATTCAAAAGTGCTCTTGCTTATCGTAGCTTTAACTTTGGTCTTTTAGTTTCAACCGGGCCTGACATGGCCTGCTGGTTATGGCGTTCGATTCGCAGGGTCGGGGTTCGAATCCCTATCACCAAAGATGCTCGTCCTTTCAGTCGTCGGGGCTTTAAATGTGACGGTCAATCCCACAATTCATTGCTAAAAGAGTATCCCAAGAGTTAGCGGTGGGTGATGTTGACTAACTGCGTTCTCTGTAGTCTCTAATAAATAGACCTAAACACCTCTCACCAGTAATCCTAGTAAAGGGTTTCTTATATGTAAAAATAAGATTAGTGCTGTATGTTTTACATCGGTTTGTATGAAACTGTTTGTGCGAACAAAACTTTATATTGACAACGAACAAAAAGAAGATTAACACACGAACATTAAACACGAAAACTCTACCTTGTACCTTCATGGACATAGCCTGAAAAGGGTCACTAGCGTGTGCGAACGAACTATTGTAACACGCATGCAGAGGTTGCGTGATGCAACAATGGGATTTCCTAGCTACCGCGCTGAATTCTACCGAAGAATTAATGTAGGCTTCATCCACGACATTCACGAACCAAATCTACAGCCAAGAAGGGAGGTAGAGGTCCAGGGTGTACCTGATCCTCCCAGGTCACTTGAACAAACAACTATCCATGAAACGACTGCCACACTGGGAATAAGAAGTCTACATAGCACCTGACTGGGCCTGGCATGGCCTGGTGATTAAGGCGCTCGACTCGCAATCTGAGGGTCGCCTGTTCGAATCCCCGTCACCGAACATGCTCGCCATTTCAGCCGTGGGGTTGTTATAATGTTACGATCAATCTCACTATTTGCTAGTAAAAGAATAGCTCAAGAGTTAGCGGTGGGTAGTATTGACTCGCTGCCTTCCCTCTAGTCTATCACTACTAAATTTGGGACGGCTAGCGCAGATATCCCCTTTGTAGCTTTGCGCGAAATTCAAAACAAATGAAACCAGTTTCAACTGGAAACAAGATATTTTTGTGTTCCAGAAGGAAGGAAAATCATCGAATAACGCTGTAAATTGTAGGCCCATAAGTCTAACAAGCAATCTAGAAAAACTACTTGAAAAAAATAATAGACTAATAAGTTACCTTGAAACTAAATTAATAGTCCCGGAAATACAAAATGGCTTCCGAAAAGCAAGACAAACAACAGATCATCTTATAAGATTAACGGAAGAAATAATACACGGCTTTAATAAAAAACAATGTACAGTCGCATGCTTCCTAGATATTGAAAAAGCATTCGATAAAGTATGTCACAGCGGACTCAGATACGAACTGTCCAGTTTGGTACTAACCATAGAAATTATTCACTAGGTTTCTAACTTACTGGAAGATAGGAGCATCGGAGTAAATGTTGAGAACATCAACTCCGAGTGCTGAACTCCGGGGGCGGGTGTCCCTAAAGGAGGAGCACTTAGCCCTACGCTATTTATCATGTATTTCAGCAACATGCTTCCCAACGACCCAAACCACACTTTTTGCTCACAGTTTACAGATGATGTTGCAATCTGGAAGAGTGCCCCAAACCCAACATCAGTAACATACAATATAGAACCACTACTAAACGAAATAGGATTGTACTGCAATGAGTGGGGAATTGAAATAAATGCGCCAAAGCACAAGTCATATTATTTACAAAATTGTAGAAAACAAGCAAATTAATACCACAGTGATATCTAGACGGGACTCTCTTACAGATAGCAACATCAGCAAAATTCTTAGGGATTACATTTGACTCAAATTAAACTGGATACCACACATTAATAGCATAAGAACCAGAATTTGGAAAAGAGCGAGCTACCGTAGGAGCCTGACTGGCAACAAACAAGAAGCTTCTCCTGAAAACATTTTACAAATTTACAGAACATATATAAGACCAGTCGTAGAATATGCCTTTATAACATGGATAAATGTATCAAAAACACACATCAACAAACTACAGCAAATACAAAACTATATTTTAATAAAATCATATAGAGTCCGAAGATCAACAAATTCAGAATTTCTACACAACTATTCAAACATGCCAACTCTATCAGTGAGGCATGAATAACTCGCTTCAATATTATAAGAAAAATACTTTATAAAAATGAGCTGATGAGCAAACTAGAGTTACATAACACATGATAAATCAAGCCCTAAGTATCTCTAAACATCATAAAAAACACGTTACAGGCCAAACAGTGCTAGGCTAACTGAATCCTAGACACAAACGTAGCTCTATTTTAAAAGGGTTTTTGTATGTAAAAATAGGATTATGTGTGTGTGTATATGACTGCTAAGGGGAACTGTATTGTTAACACGGACTAATCGTCGATCATACATAAGTGCAGCTAGTTAATAGTACTCCATGAATTGGGCGTGGTACGGAAATGGTATGTTAATTAAAACTTCGGACAATGGACAAAATGTATCATACTGTGAGCAATGCAACAACAACGTAAAAAAGGATTATTACCTATGATTCGGTAACAGTGCAAACAAAATAACAATTCCTGAGAGGAAGGAAGAGGTCTACGATGAACCTGACCCTCCCTGGTCCAAAACATGGACCGAATCCCGATGAAGATGTCACAAAATGCCACACTAGAAGGAAGAGATCTACATAGTACCTAACCTTCCCAGATCTTGATTAAGATTCGTATTCTGCCACAGTGGCACTGAGTCACTGTTAGTTACTTAGTTAGTGTTAACTTTGACTTTGAAATTTGAGTCATGTGGTCGAAAGTAGTCCAAACATGGACTATTTGCGCCCGAAGGTACGACGGAAAGTTCGAGCGATTTTCCGAGTGCTGGAACTGTTGCCCACTTACTCCTATGCCACTAGACATAAATTCATTACTCCAGAATATTTAAACCATTTCTTTTGTCAGAAATGTTACAAACTTAAATATTCGAAATGGTTTGTATGTCACATCTTCTAGGGATCCCAATAAACAAATATAAGTACTCCGCAAACACAACATGCTTTACAAATAGAAAAGTTGCTACTGCAAGTACAACATTCACGAAAACAACAATTACTTCTACATCTATAAGAGTTATGTTACATTTATTGTGCAAAGTTTATAATTCATTTTCTGAAAACCAGATTGAGTCGTAAACCGGTCTCTGCGACGATTAATCTAAATGGTGTAGTCATTCTTTAACAAGTATTAACGGTTGAGCCTCCATACAATAGATACACTTCTCTTACTAAAACAACCAGTTTTTGTACACTTCTCTTACTAAAACAACCAGTTTTTGTACACTTCTCTTACTAAAACAACCAGTTTTTGTACACTTCTCTTACTAAAACAACCAGTTTTTGTACACTTCTCTTACTAAAACAACCAGTTTTTGTACTATGGCATACACCATATTATTTCTTTGTAACGATTATTATTGTTGTAATTGAATATAAATAAGAAACAAGTAGCTGTGAATTACGGCTAACATATATCATAACTATAGTTTTATGCTGACATTTAGAGCAAGTACAATCTAATAATCAAACTCTAATATTACAGTGTATAACGTTTAAGTTGATAGTAAGTACAATATTACATCATGGTAAGATTGATAATGATTTTTATCGTGTCCATCTTTACTGGCCTTTCTCTAAATTCCAGAGCTCGTAAGGCCGATTGGGTTACAAAATGTAAAGTCGTAGTTAAAACGATAAATCAGCGCCTCCCCCCGTGATTTTTAAAACAGTTTTATAGCTTAACACCATAATAAGTTTGTAAAAACTTTTATGTAGTACCATGTCCAATATATATATATATATATAATGTGGTAGATAAAATTATGCCGGTACTCAGTGCCGCCTCTAAAATCAGTTGGTTGTGTACAGGTGCGTACTGGTTGATGTTCATCCATGTTAATAAAGTTGTTGTCTGTTTAAGTAAATATTTTCGATGTAATTATTGTAATCTTTATGTCAGGATGTTTATTCTTCAACAATGAATAGTTATCTGTTTATATTCATAACATAGATCGCAGTGTTTTTATGAACCTTCAAACTGTACCTTACTTTGAAGTTATTTACAAGACCTAACAAGACCTTGTTACCATGCTTCCTATAAGTCTCACATTAGTAGGGATATTGATTTGGTTAGTTTAACTGATATTCCAAACTTTGAAAGTGTGTGCAGGTCTGCAACAGGATGTGCTAAGTGTTCAAAAGTATGCCCACTGTCTTACGAAAACTTTTGGTCTTTGTAAAAATGAAATAAAACCGTTTTTGTTTTTCGTTGTGGTGTGGCTCATAAGTCCCCCAAACTTTCAGCTGAGCAGATACTCAAGCAATTAGAGACAGACTTTTATCAGTTTCTGATATAAAGAGCTGTGCGACTCAACTGTTTACTAAGCAAACACAACAAAACATCTTTAAACAATTGTCTGGATAGCATTGCACAGCAAGGTGAAAATGTTATGCCAGCCGTATAGCACATAATGAAGCTGGGACCAGTGATATGGTAAAAAGCTTAGAAGTTTACTCTGATTGCAGCATGCTAACAAATGAAGCTTGTGCTAACAATAATACTGTAAATTTGTCAACACAAAAGGTTAGGTGTTGAGGTGTGGCTAAGATATACAAAGATGCTCTATTTGACCGTTTCATGGAGCTGTCGGGAAATTTTGGCATTCGAGGGGCGGCCATTTGATTGAAAGCACGCTCAAAAAAACAGTATTTCGTAGCTGCGTAAAATGACTGATCAACTGTATACCATGGAAGCCTAATGTATGTGTGGTTTGTTTATATTATCATTACAGTTCCTCTATGATGAGACCCCTAGTAACTAATATAGCCCCCCCCCGTAATACATTTTGGTACTAAACACATTATCCTTATTTTACTTACATTAGCATAAATATCAATGTTTTGAATCAAAGAAACGTATAATGCTTTGCTATATTTAAATATGCTCTAATCTACATTTATTTCTCTATCTAATGTCCCCTGGTCATGATTATTGCTGAAAAAAGTGATGAAGGGTAACATCTCCATGACCAAAAGGAGCATCAGTATGTTTCTTAATCCATTCTTCATATCGTATACCCATTTACAACTATAGACTCAAATATAACACCGCAACCATAATAAGTCAATTTTCACATGTCGGTTAAAACGCAAAAATAATGGATTTTTCTTGGGAATCGGCTGTTAAAACATACTATAACATTAATACTGTAAGATAGCAAATCGGCTGTTAAAACATACTATAACATCGATGCTGTAAGATAGCAAATCGGCTGTTAAAACATACTACAACATTAATACTGTAAGATAGCAAATCGGCTGTTAAAATATACTATAACATTAATACTGTAAGATAGCAAATCGGCTGTTAAAACATACTATAACATTAATACTGTAAGATAGCAAATCGGCTGTTAAAACATACTATAACATTAATACTGTAAGATAGCAAATCGGCTGTTAAAACATACTATAAAATTAATACTGTAAGATAGCAATGCTTGTTGTCATTCGATGTTGTTATTAATAGTGAAAGGTATTGTTTGAATTTTTTTATTTTTTTTGGAATTAAGTTTTTCTTTCTGGTTTTGTTGAATAAATCATATATTGCTGTTGAACCCTCATTGTAGCGGCTTGTTCATTCTAGATCGTTACGTACATTACATTCTCTACAGGAAACATTTTTCTTTGACTGAATTCAAGTGAGAAACAACTAAATGAAATTGTCAAGAGACCTATACCTAAGGTTTTATTATAGACTCTAACATATAAATCATTGTTAACTTTATCAGTTTTATGTAACATCGTTATTTCTACTGTGTTTCTATTATATTTAATCCGATAAATCCTTATTTCATATGATTACATGTAACATGTTGTATTACACATTTTAGGCTAAATTATTAACTTATCGAGTATCATCGGACATTTTTCCTACCTCAAATGTTTGTCTATGCTGCGGCCAACTTTTGCCTGAGTCTCTGCGGCATGATCTCAGATCGTTAGGAATGAAAATTACACCCATCGTTCTTGGAGAAACATCGAGATCATCCCTCGACGTTCAGGCACCTTACCTAACCTGTTGTATAACCACTTTTCTTTTCTTTTTAAATCTTTTTTCTTTTTACATTTTAGCCCTATTTGTCTTAATTCTTATTGTTTAAATATATTAAAAAGGATATTAATTACAATCTATCACATAAATTACCTAGCGTTACAATATAAACTCTTTATTAATCAGTTACCGTGACAGCTGTAAAGTAAAAAAATAAAAAATATCATAAAAAGATGTGTTTTATTTGTTGTTGAATACAAAGCTACACAATGGGCTGTCTGAGCTCCGCTGACTACGGGTATCGAAACGTAATTTCTAACGTCTTAAGCCTGCTGACTTACGGCTGAGCCACTGATTACGAATGATTTTTAACGAGTTTTCAGCACAGTGTGTTATGAACTATTTCTTCTGATGATTAATTTGTTCTAAGAATTTTCGTTTCTAATCCTAACAGTTAAATTACTGTTTGGATCGCTTTCGTTCTATTATTTCTCTTTATTCTTAGCCTCTAGTGGCACAGCGGTATGTCTGCGGACTTACAACGCTAGAAGTCGGGTTTCTTTACCCACGGTGAGCAGAGCACAGATAGCTCATTGTGTAGCTTTGTGCTTAACTTCGAACAACAACAATATTTATTCTTAATTTGCACCGTTATCTATCAAATTGGTGATCTTCAGTTAAGAGCTCATGACGTTTATAAATAGAATAACGATTGAATATGATAAATTTATTATCAGTATTATGGCACTTTTTATGAAAAATGACTACAAGTTTAAACGTAAACTTTCTCTATAAAACATAATGTTAACAGATAGTTATTTTTATAAAAACCATCCCTTCAGATGACTCGGAGATAAACTTAGGAGTTTATAAAGCTAAAATGCATGGTTCTATCCCTGCGATCTACACAGCACAAATAGTTCTTTTTCGGCTATGCGCATAAATAAATCAAAAAAGTGTTATAAGGTATATAGCTGATGAAATACGAAAATACGAAGATAAGTTTAAAATTATGCTGTCGCCAATGTTTTGGCAAACTATCCTGACATCGACCTTATGAAGGTCGTTTGGCCGGCCCCCCATTGGCCCAGCGGTATGTCTGCGGATTACAACGCTATAAACCTGGTTTCGATACCCGTGGTGAGCAGAGATAGCCTATTATGCAGCTTTGTGCTTAACTTCAAACAAATAAATCGTTTGGCCGAAACGCTGATCACATAATTATGTTTTTCTTCATTAACCTCTTTTCTACTTTCACATATACTTTTCACGAATATGATGTTCAAGGCAAGGTTCAGTTTCTAAACAATGAAGTTTTTTTTCTTGTTTGCATTACACAGCTTAGTTTGGTTTAATTGGAGCTAAACATAATGATCGTGTTTAATTTTTCTCGGCATATACTTCGTACATGATGTCATAAGTGTAATGAAGGCATCACTATGATACATGGGATAGTCTAAATGGTATTTTATCATGACATTTTTTTCGCGAAAAAGACAGCGGCTTATTACAAACAAGGGCTGAACGTGGTTCAGTAGTTAGCATGCTGGACTGTGCATCTGAAATTCCATGGTTCGCGTCCCATTACAACAAAAAAAAATCGAGGTCTACATTTTGGACCCATAGGTACATTATAAGAGTAAGAATCAAATCTCACTTTTCGGTCTTACAAAAGTAGCCCAAGAGTTGGCGGTGGATGGTTTTGATTAGCTGCTATCCTTCTAGTCTATCATTTCAAAATTAAGGACGGCTATAGCAGATATGTGTAAGTTTGCGCAGAATTAACAAAATATACAAACAAAATAGCAAACAAAGTATGCATGAAGTGTTACGAAACGCTCTCCTTACCCGGCCACTAAAGAATGATGTGCGAAGTTATGGTCAGTCTTAGTGTAATGTAACTAAGATGTTTTATACCATAAATAATTCCTCACTAAGGTCTCCTAGCGATCCTTTGTGTTTTGGGTTGCAATAACCTTGAAATCCATCTTTCAGACTGCTCCAGATTTGTTTGTATGGGATTAAGGTCCGGAGAAAAAGTTTACTAGATTCTCTCTTGATATTCATGATGGCCAATGGAGACATCCTGGTTAATATTATAATGAGTGGACGGAAGCTGGACATGACACGTTCAGTGTGAAAAGACACCTGGACCGATGGACAATTTGTTTCTTGTTAAGTTCAATTCTACACAGTGTGCAATCTATGCTGCGCCCACCGCAAGTGTCGAAACCCGATTTTTAGTCTTATAAGCCCTCAGACTTACCGCTGAGCCACCGGAGGGCCTTGAACTAATTGATATGTATAAACATTATTAGGAACGGTACTCTGAATGCTGTGCGTTGCATGGACGAGATAGTGACAACTGTTTATCGGGTATTTCACTGATATCATTGGATCATATTTTATTCTGATGGACGATAATGCTCTTTCCATTTGCTAACTTATCGTCACTACCTACACGACAGGAAACTCATCTACAACTAGTTTTAAGGAGGATTTTACGCCTACCTACAGAGATCAGCCTTGATAAAGTAATATGGAAGCGTTCTTCAGATTATAATTCGCCTATTTATAGGTACAGTGAATCCATAAACGTTGTACGACTGTGTTGGTCCCTTGGATTTGACGTAATCGCTATTAAGACGAAAATAAATATTCTGAAACTATGTTTTGCATCCGTAAATTGTGATGTTACTTTAGATAACGTGGGCGTTGCCAGAATCTTTTCAGTGCGGGAATCTCCCAGTGGCTCAGTGGTAAATCTAAAGACTTATAACTCTAAAAACTGGGTTTCGATATCCGTGGTGGGCACAGCATAGATAGTCTATTATGTAGCTTTCTGCTAAGCAAAAAATACAAAAAAGTGTGGGAGGAGATGGACGGGGGTATGGTTTCTGAAATTAATACCTCATGTAGGCCTAATAAGTCGTGAGTCAGTAGCAGCCCAGTACCTGGTCTATAGCTAGGTTCATGTCAAACTGAAGAAACACGTTGACATACGAAAGGGATTATCAATATAAAATTAAAATACCATGTTCGTCAGATAATTTTTGTGTTACATGCTACATCAAAAATCAGAAAGTGTGACATATCAGAAACTATTGCGAAGTAGTTTCATGCTTTTAGCTCGAGGTGTTACGATATTGCATTGACACTACAATAAGTTTCATTTTCAGCAATAATTCAAGAGCAATAATTTAGTTACTTGTAAACTGTATGCTAGTAATTTGTTCATACTTTTCAATTGTTCAGTATATAATTCCTAACTGAAGTAATCATTGGTACAGTTAATTTTAAACTAGCTGTATAACTGTCTATGCATTGAAAAAAAAAGTAAAAAATATTTTATTTTAGTTTTGGTCTAGTGTCTTAAAAAGCACACGGAGAGAAATTACAAAAAAAAAAGCTTTAGTAGTCAGGTGGTTAGGGAGCTCCATATGCAATTTGTGGGTCGCGGGTTCGAATCCCCCGTCCCACCAAACATGCTCGCCCTTTCAGCCGTGAGGGTGTTATAATGTGACGGTAAACTCACTATTCGTTGGTAAAGAGTAGCCCAAGAGTTAGCGTTGGATGATGATGATTACTAGTCTTTCGCTATTAAATTAGGGACGGCTAGCGCAGATAGCCCTCGTGTAGTTTTGCTCGAAATTCAAACCAAGCGTTTCTACGGAAAAAAAAAATCAAAGGATGCAAAATCCTCTTACAAAATTTTATTTACGAAAAAAAAACTTAAAAATGCTGGCAAATGATGCAAAATGTCCTTAAAAGAAAGGGTATTGTTTCTCGAAGCCGCTTAAAGTGTTTTTGTTGATTTAGAGGGCGCTATATTTTCTAAAAACCCGGTTTCGGCTTATACTTAGAATTCTTGAAGTCCTGTTTTTGTCTTTGTTATTGAGGGTAAAGCTACACAATGGATTATCTGTGCTGTGCCAGTCTCGGGTATCGAAACCCGATTCTTAGCGTTAAGAGCCTTCAGGTGTCCTATCAGCCTACTTTCGCCATAACGTAGTGCGAGTAATTACTATTGAAAATGCGGGCGGACCATATAAATTTTCCAAATGAAGAGCATATTTCATATTTTTATAATAATTTTTTTTGTATTTCATTCATAGTTTTGGAATAATCATTGGAAAATACTCGCTGCTATATCACAGTTTATCTAATACATTTTAAAGTTTTTATTCCAATATCATTTTGTTGTATTTTAATGCTTTTCTTGGTTTGCATCAATTAAAGAATTAATCGTCAATAACGTTTTAGTCTTTATTCTGTGTTACTATTCAACTCATTCATAACAACTGCTTTTCAAAGAAGATCCAACATTATTAATGTATGAAACTAGCTTTTAGACCAGTGCTTCATGAGGCTATTAGGTAGATGTTTAATATTTCAAAAATCTCAACGAGATCCATAAGTACAAATCTATTATATCGGGACAAGCTGCAGATCGGAAGGTCCGCACCACTGAATACATTCTGATATTTCAAATGTGGGTGAGTTATAGGAGTGACAATTAATTCCGTTATTCGGTTTAAATTTTTAAAAAGTCCTTTTAGCGGCTTGTGCTGCTGACTGGCTGGCTTTTTCTCTGGGCGAACCTGACCCGACCGTTTAGCCAATGTGCTTTTAAAGTATCATAAGGCGGCTATTAGCAATTCATTTTCATCTACAAGTACATTAGTTATTTCTGTAGCACTCCTACTGACAAGGATATAATTTTAATTTTCTTAGATAATATTGGCGAAAATCATGTTTCATGAAGAACAATTTGAAACAAACGATTTTAAATTTTAATAATGTTTCATATGTTTTTCCAAAAAACTGAAGATATCATTTTTAAGTAACCAAAATATTTTATAAAAACTATACAACTTCGCGGTTATATGAAAATGTTAAAGAAAGGCCTCGTAGCATCCAATGTAAAATCATTTTATACATATTGCGTGCCCCCCAGTGGCACAGCGGTATGTCTGCGGACTTACAACGCTAGAATCCGGGTTTCGATACCCGTGGTGGGCAGAGCACAGATAGCTCATTGTGTAGCTTTGTGCTTAATTACAAACAAACAAACAAACATATTGCGCCTAATCGTTGTTTGTGGCGCCCTCTCTTGGCTAATATTACACTTTATATCTACAAACTATGATCTAATCATAGAATTTCCAATGTAGTCATCCCATTAGATTTTTTACATATTTTTTATAAACTATGTATGCACCAAATTGCTTGTGGATTCATGACTTTCTTGATTACACAATCCCCAATAACATAAGACTCACACATAAAAATATATAAAGAGCTTTCAATATTGTTTTAACCCCACTAATTACTGCTAAAATTAACTAAGTATTTACTCAGAAAATATGTGATTTTACTCGATTTCTTTCAGACAGTTCTTTACTCTGGTTGTTGTGACAACCAAGTGAACGGAATATAAATAGGTCGGTAAGTGAAGTTAAGTTTTTTGTTGTTGTTTCTATTGTCTATAAATGTTTTAAAAAACTTGTTAATTGGATAAAGAAGTTGCCCGAAAAGAATGGTCAAAATTGAAATACACTGAAAGTGTGAGATTTGGCATTCAATACTTTTGAGCTAATAATTTGTAAGTAACTTACCACTAAATATGCTCCAATGATAACAGTATAAGTTAATCATCTATACGAATCTTTCCATTCTACAGCCATGACTACAAACAGCACCATGTCTTAATCAAAACGTAGTTAATATTTTATTTCTTTTTATAACTTACTTGTTCAAACCCTTTTATAGTTATAAGAAGAGACTTCGTATTTTTTTTTCACAATTATATCTAATCATTTTAAATAGTAGGATTTGCATAAAGTGAGAAGCAGTTTCATATTTAATTTTTTGTTTCTAGAAACAAAAAGTATTAATGGTTAAAAAAATAAAATAAAAACCACGAAAAGTATCAAATTTGCGCCACCTTATCATATGTGCACCTACTGGAAAAAAAAACGTTATTCTTGGAAGACATCGTCCCTAGGAACTTGACTGTTAATTGATCATTACTGTATAAAGGAAAGACCAAGCAGATGTAGACTTTCCATCATAGAAAGGCCTCAGACGTTTCCTGCGTTAGTCTCTTCCTGTTGCCATTGTAAAATGGCAAATCACGTTGAGCTAACTTTCTTAATCACACATTATGTTCTAGTCTTTCTTTTTTTTTATCAAGGTTTCCATTTGTGTTTTGTAATTCTCTGCATTTTCTTTACTGTACCACTTTATGATGTACACATTTTAAATCGTCATACAAGTTGCAGCAAACATATACCAGTAGCCTGAATTAGTGTGTATACAAGAATGTGTTACTTGTCTTTACAAAAACAATAATCTTCAGCTTGTTTCAATTCAATTTTACACTATGTATATCTCGAATAACTTTATACTTGTTTTCATAGATTCGATAATTACACAAGCAAAATAAATCTCAGCATACCTGTTCATTTCAAACATAATTTCTGTCACAATATATTTTCTAAATATTTGGAAATAAAAGAGCTATAAAAACATGAATAATACCACTTCAATGGTTCTAAAAAATCCATATAGACGAGGTACCCCAATGCAATTTGGGTCTTACTTTCGACGGTACCTAAAAAAAAAAGAACCAGGACACAGTACATAATGACCCGCCACATGGTTTATGCCCTGATGTTGGTTTGTTTGATATCAAGCACAAAGCTTCACAATGGGCTATCTGTGCTCAGCACACCACGAGTATCGAAACCCGGTTTCTAGCGTTATAAAACCGCAGACATACCGCTGTGCTATGGAAGGCTCCCAGTATTGAATGTTTCTTTTGTGGCTGCATGTATTTTTATTTATTCACTTTATTTTTTCTTCTCCACAAAATTAAACCTAACCATATATACATATGACGTATTAAAGCTTGAGTATCTTTGACGTTTTTTCAGAATTAACTTGTTAAGTCCATTTTCAGTGAGCATGTTATCCTGTTATCTTCATACTTAATAGATTTATTAATTTGACAATAACAATTGCATACAGCTCAAAACAGTGATAGCATACAGCCTTCAAAAATAACCAGAACTTTTCGTTACAATAGAAATAGCTAAATTCTGAGCTCTAAAGTTTAGATGTCATAATTTATGAGACCTGTTGACCACTTTTCTGATTAGTGGTATATATATATATATATATTATAAATTGTTGCCATACTTGTATGCCAAAACTAAAGTTTTTACATATATATGTACCTAAAAAATATTCATTGAAAATTTTCAAAATGCATCTCTAATTATTAATTAAAATAACTGTGGAGTAGTCTGTAATGTGCTTAAGGTATTAAAGCTGAATATTTTGTTTTTTTATTCTTAAGCAGGAATGCCATTTCACAAAAGAAGTGGGGGCATACAAAAGGGGGCATACCTCCTCCAATTCACCTGAAGACACTATGGTAAGGTGTAATTTGAGTATATAAATTACTCCGGCCTAACGATTATAAATGCCTCACAGAAACTACCATTTGTGGACCCCCTCCCTGAGTTTGAGGGCGTTCCTATTGCCCCCTCCTCAAATGACGTCCTTGATCCTAAGTAATCGATTCCAAAAAGCAACACTGACTTCTAATGGCATAAAAATAATAATGTAAGAACATAGTGTTATTTTTATATATTGTTACGTCTCCGTTTCTTAATTGATTTTCTGTAACTTCGTTCCGACGAAACTTAAGCGACACAAGTTCTTTCTTAATAAAAACTGGTTTATTCTTTCCGAATATAACTTTACCGATACACTCAACTTCAACAATCGCGCTAAACAAACGCTATAACAACGAACGTGCTCAATAATACTTCTGACTGCAGATCAATTACTCACTGTCTACACACACTACATTAATCTCGTAACGTCTTGACC
>NW_013665620.1:1354296-1367130 GCF_000517525.1 Limulus polyphemus
GGATAATTCTAGAAAGTAGAGAGCGTGAGAATCACACGATCTCGATGACGCAACAATATACTTGTTTTCGACGATAATTGTGCGATTTTTAAGAAAAAGCAAAACTTTCGTTTTCCTTCTTTATCACTTAAAAATATGATTTATAAGTTTCTTTGTATTTTGAAATCCTATGTAAACACTTCCTGTAATAATTTCGTTATTTACGGATAGGAAATTTCCATAATTTGTAAATATTTTTGTGTTGTGTAGAAAAAAAAAACTATATTCTTTGAAAAAAAACAACAACAATTTTTAATTTTTTTTTGCTTGTTTTAATATACACTAAATGATTTTTTGCGTCACTAAAGTGTTATATTTGATTTAATGTCTGTTGTTTTGGGAAGTTTTTAGTATCTTTATATGATAGGATCACTAAAATCTCATTACACTTAGTAGAGATGTTAATTTGGTAATCTTACTCTAACAATTGCACACAACTGAAAACTGTTAGAGCTTTCAGCAGTTTTCTAAGAGGGGGGCTTTCAGCAGTTTTCTAAGAGGGGCTTTTAGCAGGAAGAAAAAACATGTATGAAATCTATGATATTTTGCGACTAATTTTTCAATATCTTAAAATTCGATTTACATATATAAGTTTTGTTAGTGAAGATTTTATATGTTTTAGAATTGTATAGTAACAAGTGAGGATACCTCTTCAGTGATATATTAGGCAAAATCCACACCCTCGATAACAATAGGATTTCTAAAGCACCACCCGTGACTTCTGTAAAAATAGTCTATTTTTATCATTATAAACCCATGATGTTGGTGCAGTTTACGTAAAAATAAAATACAATTAATACATTTAGTTTCAAAAGGGTTGGTACTGCTCAAGAGTGGCACACCATCAATTACATGCATCTTTCACAAGAAGTCAAAAGTGTAACCGAGTAAGATTGAAAGCCACACCCGAAATTTTGAACTGTTAAGTTTGGAAGTCATAATTCAAGAGTCCTTTTGACCACTGTTCTGATAACGATTTGAACGTGAGATCTGAAAAATCGACATATTTTTTCTCCACGAGTCGTTTGAAAGAATTAAATTATGAATTTTGTACATTCCAATTATAACCAATTCAAATGTAAAAATACAGTTTTGAATTTTCAAATAATCTCATCAATCTATGAATGTTTTGTCTCTACTATTTAACTTAAATCTTAGTATCTACTTATTACAGGAAATGTATTATATTTTATTTAAACAGCCAACTCCTAAAACCTATGTCCTCCGGTGGGACAGCGGTAAGTCTTCGGATTTACAACGCTAAAATCAGAGATTCGATTCCCATCGGTGGACACAGCAGATAGCCCGATGTGGCTTTGCCATAAGAAAACACACACACCCACGATCTATAATTTCAAAATTTATTTTGACGTTATATTGATTGTGAGTTGAAAATGTCTTTGCTTTTGCTGGAATTGAAACATCTTTTAACTTTCCAAATTACAGACTGACGTATTCAGACAAATTTCGTTGACATTAAGCCACTTCTAATTCCAGGAAAAGTATTTTAATTCGGATCTGAAATAACTGGATTTCAGACATTCTCAAGAATTCATTTTCTTATACTACAGTGAAAAAATGTTTAGTTTTTATTCCATTGTGAGTTTACCTCTGAAAGTAGAATGCTGCTTCGGAAGAAATTGTGAAAACGAAATGTTGAGGTAAGACATTTGATAACAGCATTAATGAAATACCAGTGGGGTAACCTTCAGTTCCAGTAATGTGCCAGCCTTGCATGGAATCAATCGAGGAACAGGCTTAGCAAAATTCTATACTAAAACCTAACATCTCGTTAAGACACGTGGATGATACACTTGTTATACAACTACATGAGAACGAGACAATCCCAACCTTTCCAGAAAAACGTAACAACCAGAAAAGTCTAAATTCAACTTACGATTGAATCAAGGACGATAGCTAATGTCCATTTCTGGATGTGCTGGTTGTTCAAGAATGAATTCAAAATGTCCAATACAGCGTACTGTAAATCATGCTAACAAACATTTGGGCTATACATCTTCTCATGCACGTTCTATTAACATCGAATTTCTTGGAGCGTATAATTACTGGAGAAACATGAATCTATGGAACAGAAAAATCTTTTAGTAAGTTCACCTACTAACAAACATTGTTGTAAGCGAAAAGGCCAATAAGTGAAAAGAAACTCCGGGACTTGAGCTTGTACGCTGAACCGTTGATTAACAGGACCAATGCTCTAGCCATCTGAACTATTTAAGGGTACAAGCCATCCATATCACCCCTCCCTCATTATTTTTAACCATAAGTATTGAAACCTCATACTTCCTTGTGTTGAGAGACAATTAGTGTGTTCATTTACCACTACCCAGCCAAATCACAGGGCTCTAAAAAGACTCACATTATTACAATATGAAGTTCATGTTATAAATCAGAGAAAGCACACTTTCTAACAAACATTAGTTACAAAACAATTCTCAATAGTCGCGGCACTTGAAATTCTTTTTGGCAAGATTAGAGTAAATTAATCTCTGAGACTTTGGGCGTGGTCAAATACATCAATCGAAAGAGTTTGACCTTTAGTGTCCAAAACTGTAATTATATCTGAAATCGGTCAAGAGATGACGGAACTATGAGCTAAAGGTTTATACTTGAAAAAAAAAATCAATAACGAAATTATTAATGGCGTAATAATTGTAGACAGAGAATCATTTCCGGTACTCAAAAATAAAAGAAGCTCTTCACATAAATAAGACAAAACGTTAAATTTATAAAGATATTGGATGTTAAACTAGTTGTATTTTAGTTGGACGTATTAACAATACACCACAAAAATTCATGATACAAATATCCTACAACTTTGTGACATATATTTTATCTATTTCTGATTGCATCTCTGCAGTGACTTAACTTTTGCTTTCAGCATCACTGGTTTGGGTTGTTTGGAAGATCGCTAGCCGTCCCTAATTTTGCAGTGAAACACTAGATGGAAGGCAGCTAGTCATCACCACCCACCGCCAACTCTTGGGCTGCTCTTCTACCAATAAATAGTGGGATTGACCGTCACATTATAACGCCCCTCTCATCAGCTTAGATGAATTTAATAACAACATACGCACACACACACACACACACACACATACATATATATATATAACATTATTATTCATATTTTTTGTTCATTTTCCAATTTCTTAACCACATGAGTTTGTGAACTAATTATTGAGGTTTTACAGTTGTGAAAGCTTGTGCCGTATATTACCCTCTTGGTATTCTAAATTCTTATACCCTTTTTGTATTATCTGTATTCTCCATAGCGATTAGTGGAAATGGGGTCCAAAGAGAGACGTATAATTAATAGACGAAATACTTCTCAACGAAAAATATACTGGGATCACAATGATCTCAGACAATCTAATAATATAAAAAAAGGAATTATTATCATACCAAAACAAAGATAATAAAACAATTTGATCATATCACATGCTCATTAATTCTAAAGAAGAAGTTTCATGATATAAACCTAAATTAAAACTTTTTTTCTCAGTTTTAAATTGTTTTAGCGCAGACTGATATATTATTTATTTATTTTAAATTAAGTCAATAAGTCAGTAAACAGAACCAAAAGGCGTTGACCCTTTAAATAATAGGTTAGAAAATGTTCATCCATAGTCCCGAATTATTATTTCTATTCCTACTTTTCCATTTATATACCCATGTTAAAACTGACATCGCAGTGTGTATGGATTCGTTCTTTCATTCTCTATTGTTGTGTGGAGCCAATTTATTCTCTTATGAATTTACCAGACAAAATAAAAGGTTACTTCTGAAGAGGTTGATAAACGTAACGTTGAGCACATTAAAATATTTTTTTGGAATTAGCGGTCGTTTAGTCAAAACAATTCTGCATTTATTCACCACTATATTTGTTTGTTTAATTTCCAGCTAAGCTACTCGAATGTTATCTGACTAAAGACTAGAGGAAAGGCATCTGGTCAGCATCACCTACTACTGGGCTACTCTTTACGAATAAAAAGTGGGATTGACCATTACTTTATATTGCCCCCACGGCTGAAAGAGCGAGCACGATCGGTGACAGGATACGGACCCGTGACCAACATATTGCGATTCGAGCACCCAAACCAACAGGCCATATTAAACCACGTGAACCTTTAAAAGTACATAATAAATTCTGAAGAAATAAAAAAAAATTAGTTTTCGTTATTTCTTGAAAACATTACCAAAACGACTTTTAAGCTGCCCCGATACAAGATAAACTTGTATAAAACTGGGCAGTTATGATGAGATAGTAATTTTGAAAACAAAACATAGGGTTCTGTAACCTTCATATCGAAGTCAGATAAGTACAATATGTTGTAATTGAGGGATTAATTTGAAAGATCGCACTATGTTTGTCACAGCTCATCATCAACGCTTGTGCGATGCTTCAATAACCTTCTATTTTTAATCGATTGCTTTACTTAAAACTTCTGGAATCCTTTTTTGAAGTCAGATTATTGAAGTCATATATTTTTGTTTTCTGCATATTTTCACTTCACTGCAATAAAGTTCTTTTGTGTTGTTAAATATAAACATGAAGGCAATGTGAGTGGGAAAAAATATCTGCGAAACCATAAAATGTCACAAATAATTTTATTTTACAAAAACTCCTGGATAAGCTATATACAAGCTGTATAGTTATGGACCTACAGTAGTCATACTTAAAATTGCAGAAAATCTTTAATATCAACCGTATTTTTGAGGTTTGCTCTCTTTATTACAATGCATTAAAAATAGAACAATGAAACTAAACTTTCAGAGGATTTATTTGTAATATACGAAAACATTTGTAACATGATTGCTTATATTTGTAGCAATATTTTGATTATTAAAGTATTAAATGAATATTAAAATTATTAGAAATAAAACAAATTTTTACAATGAAAAAAATACGAGTTTTTCATATTTAAATAAAACAAAACTATCCAACTGATAGAAAGCCGTATAAGTCAATACACGAAAACAACCAATAACTTAGTAAAAGTTAAAATATGTATAAATGGGCGCTGCTTATTTACTTTGGTCTTCTTTGAAACGATAAACATTTTCATTCTTCAACACGTGATTCTGTTCAGCTTTTTTAATACTATAAAACCAACATGACACTAAAACTGTTTATTGTTTCTAAATCTTACTATCCACGATGTTCTATAAATTACTGTTATAGCTCTAGAACGAAGTATTTGAGTTTTGACTGAGTGATATAAAAACTATTCTTAAGTACAAATATTGACCAAAATAACGAAATTAAATAAGTAACGTTCATAAGAAATAACTGATCTTTGCCTTTTTAGATGTGTCAGTTTAGCATCCTTTAAGAATCATGATAACTAATACGTTTATTTACTCAGAAAAATGCTTCTCAATAATTATGTTATGTGTTTTCAAAGGCTTTCGGTTCAAGTCAGTAAACATTTTATGTGTACCATTAAATGCTCACTATATTTTCTGGTCAGTTTCTTCACAACCTTAAGATGTAAAAGCAATACTTTTTACCGGCTTTTAAAAGTCAAATATTATGATAATTCTATTTTAAACTAAGAAAAAGCTTGCCCCACAATGTTTTGTCCTCTCCAAAAACTACATCACAAACGAGGAATATCATAGATTTCATAAAGAAACTCTAGTTCACGATAACTTTCAAGAAAATGACCATTCCTTCTGATTTAATTGGTCGAAATAAATTCTCGCTAACAAAAACATCCAATAGTACGTAGCATGGTAACAAATATACATTTTCTTGCAATTAACAAACTAGTAAGAGAGCCAACTTTTTAACCAAATCCTGAGAAATTGAAACACAAAATCATTCTTAAGATTTATTATTCTCTTTAGGAGGTCATGAATAAAACTTTAAATAAAATCAATATTAAATCACCAAGACTAGATAGCTTCATTCAATTAAATCTGCTTTTTCATCAATTAGCAAATTTGAATATTGTTTTGTTTGACAACAATAATTAAATATTTTTCTGACTTAGCTCACAATTATTTAATGCCATTAGACAATAACCTCAATAAAAATCATTAATAAATGAAGATTCGAAATATTTCAAAGTATTATATGAAGTAAAGTTGGTAATATGAGTTTCCAAAACTGGTCGCCAGATGTCAGGTCTTGAACATAATACTATTGTTCCACAAAGCACGAGACAAAACGAAATACTGTACGTTTCTCTTTTTGTATTTCCGCATGAAAATATATTTCACCAATCATTATAAATTCACTCTGAAATAAAATAAGTTAAAGAAAACTAACATATTAAACAATTTTTAAAATATACTATTGAAAAAATCGTTTTATCGCATTACAAATGAAAGGTATGTACAGGAGAATATAACTGAGCAAATACCTTTAAAGATTTTAGAAATTTCAGAATTAACCATTATCCAAGTCAAAACGAATTCCAGTACTTGCACAGATGTACTTCTCATTATGTACCATACATGTTATCGTTTAAATGTATAATATGTTCAATCTCATATCGTTATTTCCGTCAACAAAATTAATTAGAAAACATTATCTATTTCATAAATATTTAGAACTCTATTAATAAAACTTATTGTTGTAATTAACGGCTGAAAAGTTTATACATAGCTGCTGTAAGTGGTTCATATTTTCCCAAATTGTCATTCGAAGACTCAATGAAATAATGTGAAAAGAAAATTAACTACATATCTTATAAAACATGTTTGGATACTTTCCTAAAGAGCGATAAAGTCCTGAGAAATCGGATCATTTCTAATGTTCTTGACTTTTATTATCTCACCGTGAAGTTGTACTGCACAGTTTATTGAGATGGGTTTTGGGTTTTGAAGTAATGTCTTCATAAATAGAAAATATTACATACAAGTTAGATTTTGAACAAGCTTTTGGAAAAGGTAGAGTATAATTTCATGTTTCTAGCATCATTTTCTTATATTTAAATGATACTTTTATATTACACTTTCTTTTAAATTACTCAGTTTATTATAATTATTACATTTTAGACATCTACATCTGACGATAATTCTAGCATTAGTTCCTTATTTTATAGTAAATAGAGAAGGTTCATGAGAGCTTTTGTATAAATTTAAATAATTTGTTTTATTCTTTATTAAGTCTTGTAAATATGTATATTATATTAGCATTTTTACTGGGATTGTAATAACATCATTTAGGTTTCCATTTAGATACCAGTTACGTCGATCAAGAAATTAATCTAAATTCGAAGAAATATGAATTTTCATCCAAATTAGCTACATTATTTAAACTGAAATTTACGGTTTTTATTCGCAATTGTTAATGAAGAGATTTTATAAACTAAACTTATAATCAGGAAGTAGATGTACCTTTTAATATAAACTATGATCGTGTTCAACAAGCGACAAAAATCTAAATAATGAATCAAAAGAAATATTATGCTATATGTTCTTATAAAAAAAAACTAATTTTATCATTGTTAGCAAATAAACAATATATTAATGATCAAATACTTTGAATCTCTAATTAAAAACAACTTAATCAGTCGTAACTATTGCTAATCATACCACATATCAAATTCAAATAGATTAACTGTTTTTCTATATTACTTCTAGTTTAAGTCTTTTTCCAAAGATTGTAATTCATGTGCAAAATGTACATTCTACAAGGATTATCGAGTGATTTTTCTATTTGAACTTTGAAATAAGAAATATTTCTTTGCATGTTAGTATTGAACTTGTTATGAAGTTCGTAATATTTCTTCGTTATTTTAGCATAATATTTTTATTCGTCACTAGTTTTAGTAAATGTGGCTTGATGACATTTTGTTTCGGTTTGTGTTCTCATACACATACTTTTAATAAGAAGTCTTTTTTGTCTCAGTTATGAGCATGCCTTATATTTGCATTGCTAAGAAACATGCAAAGTATTGATATCGACATAAAGTCAAAATATATTTCATACACAAATATATGAACATAAAAACTGTCAGTTCTAACAAAGCTAAGTTCTTCTGTGTTCAACAGAACCAAAATAGTAATACATAGAGTCTGTACAGATTATGAAAGCGAAGGTAAATTAGCTATCATTTCTCTGCGAATATATGAATGGTTCAACAATGCTCACAATTCTGTTTCCCATATGACAGGCACACCGTTAACCAGGCTTGTAAAATGCCTCCAAAACTTGATAGGTGGTGAAGATTATATATGCTATTTCCGAAGATGAATAAGTACACAACGAGAATTTTACATGATGTAAAACCATACGATATGACATGTAGAAGAAGGAAGTCATGTGTTCTCCTTGAAGGGGAACCATTCTCACAACAGAAAGTTTAGAAAAGCAACGGAATTCAAAACCACATTGTAAATAAATCAGAACCAAAGTCTATATCTGAAAAGTGAAGGTCATGGCTACCAAGAAAAACCCTCTGACCCATAAAGCAATTGTGATTAAGCCTAGATAACAAGTAAGCTAACAAAAGTTCATAAGCAAATGATTCACAAGATTCCAACCATATCTCAAAATGAATAGTTGCTTCAATGTCAAAGGTGGCCGAAGAAGCTGAAATCACAACAAACCCCTTCGACCACATATCTAGTAAGTCTCCTGATGCAGCTCCAATGGAGATCTGTGCCTTTGGTCTGCTTAAGCTTGGGTTTGAAAGTCAAAGACCTTATTGAAAGCTGCACACGGGAAAGGACATTGCCACAAAATGCCGCATGGCTGTTCCACAAAAAGAAACCTGATCTCATAAAAACATCACTATAAGAACATTCTTTAGAAGCAGGGAAAAGTAGATAGGGCATGACTGTTGGTTAAAGTACGGTCTTCAGTATCGCAGGAAAGTAATTATTTCGATTTTTCTTGTTTACAGACATAGAGGTAGCAATATAATAAAACCATTGAATCAATAAGAGCTGCACTCATACTAACAGGTCAAACAAAGCCACTGAAGAGGATTTTCGAAACTGTGCATTTCTTTAAAACATTTCTGTATTTAGGAAAACAAAGTAAGAGTTGATAAGGCATATATTATAGCAATAAGATTGTCATCAGTACGTCACTGGACGGCACGTTAGAATACAGATTCATTAAAAATAAAAATTAAACTGTGTTCGACTTGTTTGATGGGAAACTAAAAAATAAGATAAGTTGCTATATATCGACTTAGTAGGAACTGCCAGGCCCATACCCCGCTTATAAAGCTGCTTAGTAGGAACTGCCAGGCCATACCCCGTTTATAAAGCTGCTTAGTAGGAACTGCCGACACATAAAACAGCCTGATAATGTCTGTGGGAAGAACTATAAAAATACACCCACTTTCTAGGAACTGCAAGGTAAAACAAGTTGCTAAGCCTGATTAGTAGGAAATACCTAAACATACCCAGCCTTTTAATCTGTCTGATGGAAACTGTCAAGTTATACTGAGTCTCTTAGGCTGTTTGGTATATATGAAAAATGTCAGAACATATTTGCTTCTTAGGTCCATTTTATGAGATCTGACAAATAAGTCCATTCTTTGTCTCCAAGTCGCAAGATTCACTTTGTGAAATCAGAAAAGGTTCGCTATAGTGGTATCTATATTTGAGTTGTTACAAGAACAAAAACAGGATGAACACATAGTGTGGGATTATTAAAGTCAGTGATTGAAATTTTGAAATTAGAACTCTGTAACTTTTATAGCCATATCTTTCTAGTGCAATAACTAATATTACTTAAACATGTCAACTCTACTGAACTGAGCAGCCATTTTTAATCATAATTCCTAAGGCTTTTTTTTTTTTTTGCTAATACAACTTAACAAGTAAAGGTGTAAGTTTCTGAAACTTGTTTATGAGTTTGAATGGTATGAATAAAGGATGCTCTAAAAAAACGCGAAATGAAAGCATCTTAACCTTCTGAGTTTGATTAACTTCACAAGCTAACATGCATCAGTGTGTATATAAATATACACCGCATTGTATAAGAAATGTATTGCCATAGCTGTATTTGTATAAGAAAGTAAAAGAAAGACGTATTTTAATCTACTTTCCACAATAATAATTTAAAATCTCTACAACTAACTTCCGGTGTATTTACAACGTATTCAAGGCAGATGTGGAAGAGCATGAAGATAATGGTGTTGTTAATATCTACTAGTAAATTCTTCCAATACTGATTTTAAGAGTTCTGTAACAGCTTTCCTTGAAGAAAGACACAATGTGTGGAAACAATAGCATGGTTCTATAAAGTCATTATGAAAACTAAATTCATCTGTTTACTTTATCAGTGCAATAATGCAAATAAAACACTTTTAACAGTAGACAGTTCACGTCTGTGTTAGTAGCAACTTCAATAATGAATTTATTTTAAAACGATATCTTTATATAAAAAGATAAATTACTTATACTGGTAGCAATAGGAATAAAATGAAACGTCAACAAATGATCTACTTTTTCTCTCTCCTTTCAATATGTGGTAACGGAGAAAGGCTGCCATCCTTTCCTTGTTCATCTATCTCAGTCTCTAGCATTGCCCGAACTGTCGAATCCGAAGAGCAGGCTCGTGGTGAAGGGGACTTTGCCTTCGCCTTTCCATGAACACTTTTTCTTTTGAAAGACCCATGGTGAGAGCAAATATGCTTGGAATGCTCTGAAGAGTTCTGAGATCCTTTCAAAGGTTTCAGTTCTAAATGAAAAGTATTTTCACCTTTTGAAAGAGGAATTGGGCTACTGGAAAGCCCAGAGTTATGGGCGAATTGTTTTAATAGTTCAGTTACTTGCTCGTCTATTCGAGTCATTTTATTGCTAATTTTTTGAATTTCAAGTTTGAGGTCCACCCGTAAGTCCATAAGATTGGCTATAATCTGCTGATAGTCTGTATTAGAGATACTACGGGGATCGAACACATCACTCGGAAAAGTTCCACTGTCACTACTTCGTTCTTTATTAACAGATGTTTGATCTTCAACGTGCAGATTTCTTTGATAACTAATCTTTACATTACTGACATTTGTATTTGAATTTCCACAACTAGATGATTCTGCATCTTTTCGTTTTGGAGTAGATTGGTGTAAGTTTGGTTCACTAGCCTCTTCAATTGTTTCCTGACGACTACTCAGAATCTTAGACAACTTTCCGAAACCTTTACTCCCTGTCCCTGATCCCGGCTTTGCATCATTACTTATTTGAAAAGAGTCATTCTTTTTAGCAACAGCTTCCCCCCGATTGGTCAACGATTGATTTTCAGAATCAATCTGGTTTTCTTTGTTATTCCTACCTTCGTGATCACTACTTGTGGCTTTAAAAGAACCCCATTTTGAAGTCCTTTCTGGTTTATCAGCTTTCTCTCCAACTTCCGAAATACTGAATACTTTCACTGTGGCATTTTTATTCTTTTCGCTTCCGTTGTCAGTAGCGCTAGCTGAGGAACGTTCTCCTTTTTCCACATCAGTTGCAAGAGATGCTCCAACTTGGTTGCCGCCGACCGCTTTCTCAGGACCGGTTTTCTTAAACCGGTTGAACAGTTTTCGAACCAAGTGATCCTGAGAGAGGTCTTGCGGAGGTTCATTCTTCCGTTTCTCTGCTAATTCTTTTTCTCTCTTAACGTCAGCAACTTTGCGAAAAATCAACTGCCAAAATAAAGCAAAGTGACTTTACGAAAATAATATGTAAGAAACAAGCAAAACAACAACTAACTTTTCACAGTGATGGAAATATTTGCTAATTAGATAGGTAAACCCAATAGGTGTATTAATCAGTGGACTCCAACAGTCTAAGTACTAAACCAAATAACCTACCTTACTTCTCGAAACTTTGTGATTATGAGTATCAAGTAAAAAAATTTGTTTGAAAATTATATAATACGACTTTTTTAAACAAAAATTCCTAACCGATTAATAATTAATTGCTTAACATTTCCTGCTTGTTTAAATATAATGATAAATTAATTTTCCTATAAAACTTCTTGTGCGGCATATACTATAAACAAACTGATAATACGAATGTCCTCGCCTTGTTTTTTAAAAGACTAGGATGCGGTGGAATCGATGTAAAGTCTTTGCCGGAAGTGACACTCGTGCAACACTACGCAGGATTTAATGAGTCCCGTATGGAATTTAGATGTTCTGATAATAAAACTGGATATTTAACAGAAAACGCTGATTTTTCAATTCATTTCAAGTCCTTTTTATCTTTAGTTTACAAAATACAGAAAAAAATGGCAAAACCGAATGCTTGTCGTACATGAACAATGTCCCACGCAAAGGTAATAAATACACAAATAATAATTAATCTAAGAATGAGAATAATATATTTATTTTATTTAATAGAAGAAGAAATATAACTTAAATATGCATATTAGTACGACAAAATATTTTGTGCTAAAAAAAGGCAAAAATTATGGTTTTTTGGTTAATATTAAGTACAAATCTACACAACAGTATATTTGTGCTCTGCCCATCACAGGTGTCGAAACCCAGTTTCTAGCGTCGTAAGCCTACAGACATTATATTATTTTATTTTGAATGGTTTGTTTAAATAGATACTGCTATTTTAAAGATGAAAGAAATAATAATGCCCCATTAGTCCTTTATTTGCCGGCTAGGTCCTTAGAGGATTCTTTAATAATCACTATAGAATTTTAAAGCATCAATAAACACATTGGATAACGGCTAGGTCCTTAGAGGATTCTTTGATAATCACTATAGAATTTTAAAGCATCAATAAACACATTGGATAACGGCTAGGTCCTTAGAGGATTCTTTGATAATACTATAGAATTTTAAAGACATCAATAAACACATTGGATAA
>NW_013665620.1:1367151-1370202 GCF_000517525.1 Limulus polyphemus
ACACATTGGATAACGGCTAGGTCCTTAGAGGATTCTTTGATAATCACTATAGAATTTTAAAGCATCAATAAACACATTGGATAACGGCTAGGTCCTTAGAGGATTCTTTGATAATCACTATAGAATTTTAAAGCATCAATAAACACATTGGATAACGGCTAGGTTCTTTGATAATCACTATAGAATTTTAAAGCATCAATAAACACATTGGATAACGGCTAGGTCCTTAGAGGATTCTTTGATAATCACTATAGAATTTTAAAGCATCAATAAACACATTAGATAATGGCTAGGTCCTTAGAGGATTCTTTGATAATCACTATAGAATTTTAAAGCATCAATAAACACATTGAATAACGGCTAGGTCCTTAGAGGATTCTTTGATAATCACTATAGAATTTTAAAGCATCAATAAACACATTGGATAACATCCTGATTGGGTCGCTGCTTCGCACGAAACAGGTAGCGCCAGCTTCTGGCCGTTTAATAGAATATATAACGAAAGCTCATGTTTTATATACACGATTATAGGTAACACACGTATATTACAACTATAAAATAATAAGCCTATGAGACATGTACGGTTGTTCACCATTATTTAATCAAGTGTTGACCTAAGAATCATATATCAGAGAAATACCTTAGGTAAAATGAAAAACTATATTCATGTATAACGTTTCAGTTGTCTCTGACTCACTACAGTGAACCTCTGTTCATATAGGATTTGAAGAATATGTAGAATTGATACTACTAACTCATTCTTTTGAATTGATCAGGGAACAACCTGTTTAAAATAATAAACATGAAGTCAAAGTTATCATTCGTTTCACCAGGTGAAACTGTGTCATCTCTTGAACGTCATAATTAATTCGTAAGGTAGAGTAGTTTGGCCAGCTTATAATATACCTCGCTATCCAGGGTTGCAGAAGTTATCAACTTAATCACCTACGTATGTTTGTTTGTAAAAAAAAACGTGAAAGTTTTTAAGATATTAAATGGAAAAAAAAAGTTTTAGAAAAATATATATTACACGAGTCAGTCCATTACGAAATCTCAGTCTGAGTTTTTCGTTTTGTTTTTTGTACAAATGCAAATAGATGTTCAGATAGAGTTTGTTACTACTAAAAGTTCAGTTCAATCTAAAACTTCTGGCACTGAACGAAATGCCTCCTGAACAGCGACATGTGGCAGACAAATCCGTCGTGGATTAACTAGAATAAAATAGTAGAAAACATGTGCATTTAAAGGTCATTTCATTTCTTAGGCATAATAACGGATATTTGGAGACTAATTATTCCATATATATAAACCTTATCCTGCAGTTTTATAAACTTTACTATCTTGACGATTACGCTTTTTTAAATAGTTTGATCACATTTATAAAATGTATAATTTTTTAGACAGTTTATCATGGCGGCTGGTAACAGTAATGTGATAGTAAAAGAGCAGGCTCAATAATTTGATAAAAATGTTTAAAAATTATTTATCATCATGTAATCTATCCTCAACTCGTGTATGTTTGATATTAATTCCTGTTGACTTCGTATTTAATCTGTTGTGATATCCTACAGGAGAGTAAGTGAAGTGAGTCACCTATTAATTCCAATTGACTTCGTGTATAATCTGTTGTGTTATCCTACAGAAGAGTAGGTGAAGTAAGTCACCTATTAATTCCTGTTGACTTCGTATTTAATCTGTTGTAATATCCTACAGAAGAGTAAGTGAAGTAAATCACCTATTAATTCCCGTTGACTTCGTGTATAATCTGTTGTGTTATCCTACAGAAGAGTAGGTGAAGTAAGTCACCTATTAATTCCTGTTGACTTCGTATTTAATCTGTTGTTATATCCTACAGAATAGTAAGTGAAGTAAGTCACCTATTAATTCCCGTTGACTTCATGTATAATCTGTTGTGTTATCCTACAGAATAGTAAGTGAAGTAAGTCATTTAATGGATTTGAAAAGTGCTGATGTACTTTTCGTATACAGTTTAAAGCATAACCACTAGATAGGAATTCTCATTACGCAGAAAAAGAGGCTATTAGGGACATCAACAGATTTAATACCCTTTTTACAAACTTACCCACAGTTCAGTTAGATTATGTATATAATTTGTTTTGTTGTTGTTCTATTAATTAAGTCTGCAAAAAAAGCATCAATTATTTTGTAGTAGTATTAGAATAAATCCAGTCGGGATCCAAGCATTTTTCAGTGGCAGTACTTACTGTAAGATAATAACTAGATAATTTCAAAAAGTAGCTATTTTACAAGCTGCACAAGTATAGATGATTGCATGTGATTATTATTATTATTGATTATGATCGGTTTAATACCAATTTAATATTTCTGGCATTCAAGAAGACGCATAATCGGACTAAGTCTATTCTACTCTTCATTACAAGCCTTACAAAGGCAATCCACCATTTGTAATTCTAATTTCATTCGTCTTCTCAGGATAAGAAGGCACAGAATTCCCTGGTTGCAGCAGCGGTGGTTGGACAGGGATGTACTAATAACACCTCCATCGTCTCTAGCTTCCATGTGAACTTAATACCAACTTGGTCGTATCGCTGTAATCCTTATCATTCATTCGAGACCCCGATATAATGTAGAAGTTGGTTTTGCAGAAACTTGCTGCCATTTTAATTGCGTGTCGAAGTGATCTTTGTCGTTCCGCGATCACGCTAAAAATGACTTTAAATCACGTGGTTATTGATTAACTGTCATATAAACGTATATAATTAAATAATATTCCACCTGAAGTAACCATCCTCTTCTTATCCTTCGCCTGTTAATCATATAGACTCAAGCATTGATTCATACCCGTCCAGAAGTCACTCTGGCTGAACTTACGAAGTTGGGTCTTGAGCTTCATCTCAAGCAAGAAGTATCACTCTCGACAATATTCCCAAGAAGTATTCATCTCAAGCAAGAAGTATCACTCTCGACAATATTCCCAAGAAGTATTCATCTCAAGCAAGAAGTATCACTCTCGACAATATTCCCAAGTAGTATTCATCTCAAGCAAGAAGTATCACTCTCGACAATATT
>NW_013665620.1:1371202-1374805 GCF_000517525.1 Limulus polyphemus
ATTCCCACAAATTGTAGAAAAATATTAAACTGCAGTATTTTTCTCAAACAAATTTTAACTTTTTTTTATATAAAAGTCATAGTTCAAATAAGGATTTATAACTTTGGGATTTCATGTAAGAACATGTTTTCGCACAACAAGACTCTTATCCATAAATACATTTTATTCACATTCAATCTGTCTTAGGAAGAATAATGAGTGCATTATCCACAGCATTTTTATAAGGCTATTAAAATTGTATTACTGTTTTAATTGTAAGTGACACTTAAACACTAACCATGTAGTTATTCAAAACCTGGCTACGAGACAACGTTAGGATAAATTAAAGAATCAATAAATGACTTAGGTAACAACGCGGGTAGAGAATTTGCAAACTATGTTCAATAGAAGAACTTTAGCATTATATGTAACGTTGAAGCAAGTTTAAACGTTATTCATGAAGCTTGAGCGGTTTCCTAAAATAACTCTATGCGCCTATTCACAGAAGTTACTTTATGTAAAACTAAACCATTCTCGAATTAACTAATTGACAAATGAATGGTAAGCATAACGCTGCCCACTTTTATAATGAATATCTAGCTTTACATCTGATACAATAAAAGAAACTTTTACAAACTAAATTTGGATTTGAAAATCGTTTAGAAATTATATGCACATGAAAATGTTCAAAGTCTTATTATCTAAATAAAGCTTCAACAGAGTGATATGGGGATGTATTATTATCATTTTATACTTTCAAATATTTACATTCCAAACCAATTTTCATAAAAACGATCTAAATTTCTCGCATTCCAACAACACGACTAGTAAACTAAACATTGTTTTATTTTATTACATGTTACAGTTAGAAAGAATATTTTTAAAACGCACGACTTTCGATCACTAGAACGGTCATTCTTAAATACTGTGAAAGCTGTAATTTGTATTAAGATAATACTTATAATCAGTAAGTAAACTCGAAACGAAACTGCACAATGGGCTATCTGTGCTCTGCCCACCGCGGGGGTCGAAACCCGGTTTCTAGCGTTATAAATCCGCAGACATACCACTATGCCACAAGAGGGTTATTGAGTAAATGCCCGCGTACTAACAGTAAATGTAGCGCATGATCGGACAAACATGTACTAATTGTTATTCTGGTTTGTGCAAGTTGTTTTAAGCATTGTTCGTCAAAACACATATACACGCCTGTTTTGTATAAAAGAGTGTGTTTTTGATACACTATTTTTATAAACAGATCAACGCTTTGTTCAGACAATTTCTTATAGGGCATTAAATTGTTTGACTGTCCAGATATGAAGCAAACGGATATTGTCAGAACAGTAGGGGACCCCCAGTGTACTGTATCCAGAATCCTGAAACGTCATCGGACTACAGGAAACGTTGTTCCAGGAAAGTCTGCTAGTAGACACCGAAACATCACTGCTGATATGACCGTGTTTTGACCAGTCAACAGTGAATAGGAGACTGACAAACAAGGTTATTTTGCAAGAAAGGCTATCTGCAAACCGATATTAACCAGAATTCAACGCCATCACCGTGTTACTTGGGCAAGACAGCATGCCAACTTACAGTTAGGACACTGGCGACTCGTGATATTTTTTAGATGAGTCCTGTTTCCGGCTTGTTAAAGCTGATGGTAGGATTAGCGTTCGCCGTTTACCTGGAGAACAGATGAAGGAAGACTGTCTTTCCCATAGAAAATACACAGGAGGTTGTGCAGTACCTGTATAGCCAGCTATTCATCATAGTGGAAAAACTACTCTTAATATCCTCCAGGGAAACGTCAATGACGCCTCCTACAGGCATCACGTGAAGACGACATTCATGCCATATGCTAAGGCAAGCTTTAGCAATAACTTTGTGTTCCAGGATGACAATTCCATTACCCACAGTGTGCGTATTGTACAGGATTATCTCTACCAGGAGGATGTTACGAGATTCCTAGTACCAGCAAAGTCTCCAGATTGTAATCCCATTGAGAACTATTGGGCAAAATTGAGCCGGAAAATTGCTAACCACGACCTAAAAACATCTACTGTAGCAGAGTTGCAGCGCCTTCTATTGACAAGTTGGGATGAAATCACGGTGGGTTACACCAATAACTTCATCGACAGCATGCCACGTCGCCTTGCGGAGGTTATTAGAGTACGAGTTGGACCAATCAAGTACTGAATATTTAATATAAACCGATATAATGTTACAGACGCTGTTTATAACAATTTGACGTTATATTTTGTCATTATATCTGTTTTGGTAAGGTTTTGTTGTAATAGGTGAAATGCTGAATTACACATCTTTCTGCAGGTGTCTGATAAAATTGTTTGTTGTTCCAATAAATCGTTCATGATGTCCATAGAACCTGTCTCATTATACCAATTACATATGTAGATGTTTAATAAAATATGCATTTCTCAGTTTGACAGCACTATGTGTACTTGTATCCTATCTTGATAATAATGATCTTATTTGTTACAAAACATGCAAACATTTTGGCCAAGACTGTAAATATACACAAACGTCTCTATTCTTTAAAATCAAAAACGTTTTCATGACTATATAGCTTCCTAGTTAGGAATATATCGGTGCATTTGAAAGCACAGTATTAGCTGTGTAAATATTTGTGCGTGGTTATGAACTCTATAATTGCAACCAAAAAAGAGTTTCTTTGTTCGTTGATTTCTATATTTCGCACAAAACTACATAATGGCCACCTTCTCTAGCCGTCCCTAATTTTAAAATGATAGAGTAAGGAGAGAAAGCAGCTGACCAACCCCTCTGCCAACTAGACCACGCCCGGCCCCCAACAACAACAAGCAAAAAACAAAGCGAAAACAGGTTCATATTGATTTAAATTATATGAGATTTTTTGGGTAAAGCAAAGCGTCGCAGTTTGTATATTTGTTATCTAAACCTTATAGAAAATGTAAGCTTTTTTTTATCCATATTCAAGTTTCGCCGTTATTAATCATTGTTTGGTATTACAACAACAAGAGAGGAAACTGGTTAGTACTGATTGACATTCTATGTAGTTTCTTAGGCAGAAAGGAAAACAATTAATAAATCTTAGTCATCGAATTGACTATGAAAACTTTACTTCGCTTTGTTCGAAATGTGAATTTTCCTATGTTTACTGTTAGTGAATTGGCCCATAGTATCACGGTAGAGCTCTGAATTTCGGAAATATCAAGCCATCTTCGAATCCATGCAATACCATAAAGTGTTCCATGCTCTTTAATTTGTATCAGCGTTATACAGTCAATCAGTTGGCATGGATGATGGGTTCTGCTGATCAGCTGCCTTTCCTCTAGTCAGTATTTCAAAGTTAAGAACGACGGCAGGTAGCTTTAGTAGTTTTATCATAATTATGAAATAGAATATACATACGAAATACCTTTCCCTATCTCGTTATAACCGTTTTTAATAAATTAAGTATTGTTTTGGATACTTCTGAATTAAGAAACTTCGCTTCAAATAAATACTTTTAGCATTTCCCTATATAGGTATGTGTATATAACTGTCAAAAAGTGAGTTAGGAGTAAGTTATGTATATATAAATGTCAGAAAATGAGTTAGGAGTAAGCTATGTATATATACCGTATT
>NW_013665620.1:1375042-1396674 GCF_000517525.1 Limulus polyphemus
TACACAAGTCATGTGTAAATATATTTAAATCGGTATGCATAGTTTAGTTCAATTGAATGTGTTATTTATAACAATAGTAGTTTTTTCTTTTAAAAACATAACTATTTATAATGCTTCCTAAATAATGAAAAAATAAATTATAGTAATGGAGTTAGTAAAGTTAGTATAGTAAAGGTTTCCCCAAAACTTTGTTTTCAAAATAAGGGTGCGTCTTATATTCCGAAAAATACGGTAACTGTCAGAAAGTGAGTTATGGGTAAGATATGTATATATAACTGTCAGAAAGTGAGTTATGGGTAAGATATGTATATATAACTGTCAGAAAGTGAGTTAGGGGGTAAGATATGTATATATAACTGTCAGAAAATGAGTTAGGGGTAAGATATGTATATATAACTGTCAGAAAATGAGTTAGGGGTAAGATATATATATATATAACTGTCAGAAAGTGAGTTAGGGGTAAGATATGTATATATATAACTGTCAGAAAATGAGTTAGAGGTAAGTTATATATATGTTAGTTTGTATTTCCAGCACCAAGAACTGTTTGTTTTTTCTGCAAACCAGTCGTGTCGTAGACAGTTTTCGATTGGCTGACTTCAAACTCGAATGTTATTTCATTTACTTTGCTAAGGTCAGTGTCCCTATAATGAACAAGCAAGGAGCTATTATTAGAATACTGTTACGTTCAGATGAAACACGAAAACAAGAACAAAAACCTAAAATCAATACAAGAGCAACAACTGCAACAAATCTGTTCCTTTATATTTTTGTGCAAAGTTACACATACGCTATCTGCACATAGCCGTCTCTAATTTTAAACACATAGACTAAAAAAAGGCAGCTAATCAACAGTATCCGCCGCCAACTCTTGGGTTACTCTTGTTTCATTGAATAGTGGGTTTGATCGTCACTTTTAGTAGCTCAGCCGCAGCTCCATAGTGTGGGTCGTGTTATTGTGGCAACGTAACGCAAACCGTGTGAACCCTCGGATTCACAGTCCGAGCACGCAAACCACAAGACTACGACCAGCCACAAAATATCATGGCTTGACACTACGGCTGTTTTATTGAATAGCACTAAACAAATTATGTGTTTTCATTTATAATACAACTTTGAGACAAATCACCATATTGTAAATACTTCATTACTCACAACTATACCCCATTATATATTTTCTCTAACCCAAATACTTTTTTGTATATGTTAGCTTATTCAAAATGGTCCGTGTATGGCTTAATGTTTAGATGTCGAAATGTGAACCTGAGAGTTCATGGTTCGCGCTCTGTTCTTTGGAGCCGTGGGTGTGCTATAAGAGTGGGGGGTTAAATCCTACTTTTCGATTAGAGTATTAGAGTAACCCAAAAGTTGGCGGTTGACTTTCCCTCTAAAAACAACTCTGAAATTCAGCAGTCAATAAATACTATATTTTGCGACTCAACCCTTATTTAATTATGTATTTTGTATATATAATCAAAAACTATATATGTTTTTTGTACTTGAGAAGTTCCTGGAATGTCATTGTGTATGAATACGAGCTTCCATGAATTCATTATAACAGTGACAATTTTTTCACTTAACTTCATTAATCTTTTTGTTCAAACTGACTAGAACTTCAAGTTCAATGTGTTGAAACCCATATAGTAGTGAGTTGAGATTTCTTATGGACGTTTCTTGACTTAGTTAATAAGATAGATGACGTTTTGGAACTGAAAACAAGCCTTAACATAAGGTCCAAGACATCTTCCACCAAAAGACAGGTGCAGTCCACGTTTTCGTTACCTACAATTTCAATACAACACTTATCGTTACAACAACAAAACTATTACAAAGAAATGAGGTTAAATTTCTTACCCGATGCCTGAGATTATATGTGAGAACAAGGTTTCTCGCAAAAGAATTGGCGAAGGCATGATAAAAGTTGAGAACCTCTAGAAGCTTGTCTCTCTTGATGGAGTGTATATCACAGTATGTCAGGGCCCGGACGTTAGCACAAGACTGACCGATCGTAGGTTCTTTCCAAAAAACATCCCCGAAAACATCGCCTTTTCCTATTAACAAAAACAGATTTTATTGAATTATAAAATAAGTTACAAGTCGTATAAAAGCTGTTGATTTTTTTCTGACAACGCTGTTGTTCCTTAATCAGCAAATGTGAAGGAATGGAGCTGGAAACAGAAGTTACACCGGAAGAAGACTACATTTGATGATTATGGAAGAGTTTGGAAAATTAGAATCTGATATAATTTGCATTTCAGTTTCTTTATAAGCAACACATTGCCTATATCAATTATTACTATATGCTCAGGTTGACAACATTAAAAAATGGGTGAGGGTACTTTGATTATATTCAAATCTATGCGTGTTATCAATACGTTTCGTCAGTCGGTAAAATTAAAGAGTTATGAGCAAAGTCTGATTGGTGGAATTAATGACTTTTAGGCCCTCTAGCAAGGAATGTATATAATTATATATTAATTAGTAAATTTTATAGCTGCCTTTGAAATTTTATTTGGATGGAATTTCAATGTTAAAAATAATGAAGCCAAGTAAACTTTTTGAAAAAACATTAATTTGGATCTTCAATCATACAGTTTTGTTATTTAATTACCGAGAAAGTGCTGAAGGTACCGATATGTTTTAATATATATGTTATAAAGGACTGTCCTCCAAATTAAATATGTGGCTAAGGAAATGTAATAACAAACTTTGTATAAAACATCTAATCAGTCTTCCTAATGTTTGAACTGCTCTTACTTCGGATAAATTAGAAATTGCATGGGTTAAAATCACGTTCTTCTACCGTGACATGTTTAAATATATATTATTAACTCCTTTCATTTATATCTTAATTTTGGGTCAAAATCATGTTCTTCTACCGTGACATGTTTAAATATATATTATTAACTCCTTTCATTTATAGCTTAATTTTTAATTTTTCTATGTTCTTCTACCGTGACATGTTTAAATATATATTATTAACTCCTTTCATTTATAGCTTAATTTTTAATTTTTCTTACGTTTGAAATATTTTAGATAAATCTCAATTAAATTTAGTTTTCTTTTGAAAAATACATAAATTATACATTCAAACTTCATTCCGTCAGTTTGTGGAAATAATGTCGCTATTTGTCATCAAATATGACAACTAAATAATAAGGTCTCTTATTCTTCTCCAGCATGTAAAGTTACTTAGAAATTATCCAGACAGTCTATTCAGAGTTAAAAATGGAATGCTTTATCAAACACAGATCAATTTATACTTTCGCACATAATATTCTCAAACCCGTCCTCCTTCTTTAATAATAGTCCGAATCCCCGTCTCACCAAACATGCTCGCCCTTTCAGCCGTAAGGGCGTTACAATGTGACGGTCAATCCCACTATTCGTTGGTAAAAGAGTAGCCCAAGAGTTTGGAATGGGTGGCTTTGATTAGCTATCTTCTTTCTAGTCTATCACTGCTAAATTAGGGTCGGTTGGCGCAGGTAGCACTCGTGTAGCTTTGCGCGAAATTAAAAACAAACAAACAGTCTTTAATAATAAATGTTTAAAATCGGTGACTTGTTTTGTTATTATAAGTTAATAATAATAATGCTACATAAAGCTCGTAATGTTCACATAAATTGTGCAAACTCATTAGTCTAATAGCTACCACTTCCAATGTTCACATACTGGTCGACCAGAAAACGTTGCAAGATACACAAAGATCTGCTCTCGTAAAAAAAACTTAAACTATAATTGCATAACCGGTTCTGCAAACATATTGAAAAAAACAGCATAAAAAATAGATCACTTGAGAGATATAGAATCTTGTTGCAACACTGGTCGAAATACAGGTGTGCTTGAACGACAAGGACAAGAATGTGCGAGAGACCACGACGAAAAGACTTTCCAACGAGGCACAGCAGATTTAAAGAAAGTTTTTCGTCGGGTTCAATGGTGTTTCTTATATAACGGATATTTAGAAATTCATAAAGTGTATAAAAAAACAAAAGTTAACTTCACAGAAGCTTGTTACGATAAAAATTGTGAAATAGGACAATTGTTTGTAACGAAGGTCATCAAAAGCACGATCGATGACAACACACAAATTAACTTCACAGAAGCTTGTTACTATAAAAATTGTGAAATAGGACAATTGCTTGTAACGAAGGCCATCAAAAGCACGATCGATGACAAAAGTGGTGTTTCCAAGGGAGATCGTTCTTATAAGGTGAGATTAACTTTCCGAGTTAACAAAGTACGATATTATATAACTTATAAGTGAAACTGCCCCCCCCCCCACTGGCACAGCGGCATGTCTGCGGACTTACAACGCTAGAAACCGGGTTTCGATACCCGTGGTGGGCAGAGCACAGATAGCCCTTGTGTAGCTTTGTGCATAATTAAAAAAAAAAACAAGTGAAACTGTGTAACGCCTCTTTGTTTTAAAGTATTTCGGAATCATAAACGTTTCAGTTGACTGAAAACAAAACATAACAAGCTTTTATTAATATATCAAATACACGTGACTTCTAAACAACTGAAATATTTCCCTTGAAGAATTGTTTATTATTTCATATTTTTAAACAATTAGAAGATAACGTTCTGGTAAAACCACAAAATTAGAGACATTATTACAAATCTCACATTTATAAATTAGTAATCAAAATTAGAAAAAAAATAATATTATACAGAGGGCAGTATATAATCTTTGTAACCTTGTATCCTGACTTAGATGATGGTCGATGATGTGTGAGTAATAGTATAGCTTACATTCAAAACGGGTTATTGTACAGTAAAACAAGTAAAGAAAATTGAAATCAACATAACTGATTTTCGTTTATTTTTTTATACTGCAAAAAAAAAGGTGTTAATATAACAGGATCCACGAAGCCATAAAAGTTACCAATGTATCATACGTAGGTCCAGGTGAGGGATATTGGTTAGCGTGTTCGGAATTTAAATTCGAAGGTTCGTGGTTCGTGGCCCTTTAGCGCAAAACTGCACTTTGCACTTTGTGGGTAAATCCTACTATTCAGTGAAACAAGAGTAATCAAATGGATGGCGGTGAATGACGATAATTAGTGTTTTCTTTCTAGTCTATCAGTTCAATATTAGGTACGACTATGCGAAAATAGCCTTTTGTGTAGTTTTCACGAAAACGCAGATGCAGCTGGAGCAAGAATAATAATAAAAATAGCAAAAACAGTATACAGCTTTGACAACATTTATATCTTATGATTTTAATCATTGTTAGATTTGTTTTTAACACAATAGGAAATACCGTTTGTAGGCGCATTGTTGTAGTTATTGCGATGCATAATCATAGTTAAATTCATTTAATAATGTCAAAAAGTCATAAATATGGATTATTAAATTAGATGTTGAATGTGTTGTTTGAAGAAGTGCAAATGGAAAACTTTAGAGGGACTTTAAAGAAAGTCAAGCTATATTCCAAACTTTTTAAACTTACATTAAATTACACTGTTGGTTAAAATCTTTAGTATGCATATCATATACTTAATTTTATTACGTTTCATATATTTTATTATCAAGCGATTATTTTTCGGCATTAACTTAATACATTGGATTTAAAACTAACTTAAGTCTCCTAAGCTGGCCGAACCTCGTGAGTATTATTGGAATTACGGCCAATAATACTGCTAAGGATACTCAATTGGTAAATCTGTACATTCTAAACATTAAAGTATTTGTTTTAATGCATTCCGTATTCCTATTTGGATCGATATATTAAATTAACCCCAGTATTTACTGTTTGTTTGTTTTTGAATTTCGCGGAAAGCTACACGAGGGCTATCTGCGCTAGCCGTCCCTAATTTAGCAGTGTAAGACTAGAGGGAAGGCAGCTAGTCATCACCACCCACCGCCAACTCTTGGGCTACTCTTTTACCAACGAATAGTGGGATTGACCGTCACATTATAACGCCCCCAAGGCTGAAAGGGCGAGCATGTTTGGTGTGACAGAGATTCGAACCCGCGACCCTCAGATTGCGAGTCGAGTGCCTTAACCACCTGGCCATGCAGTATTTACTAGGTTACTTTTAGTTCTGATCTGTGTAAGTAGCTTGCTTTGATCAGAAGTTAATAATGAGCTGCATTCTAGAATACTTCAACATACTAAGTAAATGTTTGCTTATAACACAAAGATAGTCTTTTAACGCCCTTCCGACAGCGTTAAAAACATTATCACAGTGTTTCAGGCATCAAATTATGTTGCATGATAAAGAAACAACTGAACTGACAACATGAAAGAGTTAGATCCTATTAAGTTATATAAAGACCTAAGTGTATTATCTTAAGTGACACGTATTTTGTTAGGTATTATCGCAAATATTCCAGACTGGTGTATTTCATCTGTCAGACATGAAAATATCCATTTTGAAGTCCATAAAACAAATGGAATTTCTTATTTTCTTTTTAAATGTATCCAGTGAAATATTGCCTGCAGTTATACAAACGAAACCTTAAGTCTGACAGGAATCCGCCCATTATTAGTAGAGCGTATAAATGTCTGAAACAGCAGGGAAAAAATAGAACGCAATCAGATCAAATTAAATGTTATCATTTTGTTGGTTTCAGACTTAATGCATCGAATGGTCTTATAAATTTGTAGCATGTTTGTTATCAATTCTTATTTCAGCTAGCTTTCCTTTCATCTATTCGCTGTAATGACATATGACAGATCGAAAATTGGAACGCACAAAAATTAACGATATTTTCTAGGCCAAAACATTTGTCGTGTTACCTATACGTCGAGAAGAAGTTATGTCGTTTCCTGATTAAACTTTCTTTCTTTCATAACATCCAGTGTATTTGTTGTTTTTTGAATGAAACTAATGTTATCGTTCGGTGCCCAGAACCAAAACGTGCACACGTTGGCTAATGAAATTACAGAATACTTCTTGATAAATTATGAATAGAGTAGCTGAACAACGTCAAGTTATACTCCAGTATTCAAGGCCGGCAGGTAAATTTTGTACTAATGTAGACGAGCGTTCTCCTGCGATAATTTCTCCGAGTTTCAGTGAAAAGTATGTAATGAAAAATAAAACACTTTTTAAATGTCTTTGAATGCTAATTTGATTATATATTTAATGCATACGTTTTACTGAATGAACTAATTAACATTATGTAGTTTATTGTATAAGAATACGAAACCAGGGTAGTGATTTTCGTTGCGCGTGAAATTTCAGATTTCTGCAACGGCGTTTAAAGCTTTTCCTTAGCCTATCTTATTTTTAAATATCTATTGGCGTGTTTTTGCTTTTTGTTTACTACAATAAGTTCGAAAATAATGAAGTACTATTTGTATTCTAACAAACACAATTTACTTTAACTGCTGTTTGCTCGCAAAGCTCCACAAGGGCTATTTTCACTGTGCCCACTTCAGGGATCGAACTGAATAGTAGAGTCATATGTCCTCAAAACTGAGGCTGAGTCACATTGTTGAAAGAAGTAAACATACGAAAATAATTGTTGTGTTTATTATATAAACTACACTTAACAGCATAAGAAGCTGATAATTAAACTGAAGACCTCTCAATTCGAGCCTGAATCAGAATTATACACGTAAATAAATAAAATCAAGTTGTGCAAGTAAATTCTATGTCAAAACAAAAGTTTTTCAGTTCTTGAATTAACAGAGTTGAATATAACATTCAACATAGTAAAATTCTAATTATTTGGACTTAAAATCAGCAAAATTCAAAATTAACCTTAAGCTCTTCCTAATCTGCTAGAAATAACCAAACATTGGATACACAAGAGAGTTTACCAAAAATTATCAACTTCGTGTTGATGACTCTCATGCCGGAAAATGATATCAAAATTATGTTTTATCCTGCAGTATTTTTACACTTTACAAATTTATGTGAACACTTAACGAAATCTATGTATCAAATGTTTAACATGAATTTAGCAGAGTTTGATAGTTTGGGTAACCAGAGTACTGTGTTATATGAGGTACGACAGTAAAAACATATATGGCCTCTTTTTGGTAATACCCTTTAGCAATATACTAAACATTCAAATTAATGTGTTAGGAGTAGGTGTTTTTTTTTTAATCTACATGATTTTATTACACTTGTTACTGAATTAGTAATGTAAAACGTAATATTTTCTATTCTACAAACAGTGAAGTTAGCTTTTGAATAAATCAAACAGTAATATTCTGGAAAATTATGCGAAAAAGTGTTTAAAACATCTCACAATCGGCTTTGTACTTGTGGGTTTTTGCATGCTATTCTCCAGATGAGTTTACTTATTTAAGCAGGTACCACAGAAAGAAATTAGTTTTCCTCTGGGATGTTGTACAGATAAAACTCATAATGTTATTCTTTCATTCATTGTACCAGAACTACAGAAACTCAGGTAATATTAACACTAAAACCTGCATAGCTGAGATGTTCGTGAAGTATCCATCCTTTTCCGTAGGTGTATGTGGAGGCTAGTTTCCAGGTGTCAATAAATTGCCAACTCAACTTGAATATTGTATTGAATTATATATTTTCTTCTGTAAGCCAATTCCGGTAACATAATCAGGTCGTTAGTTGTAAGAAACAACCATAAAAATACTGAATTATATCACAGTAAAATCGCCCATTCATTCTGAACACTGTGTTTGTGCATTTCAAGTAGGAACTAAGTAGTTTAGTAAAAACTCAAACATCTAAGATGTTATACAACAGAAACAATTCCAAGTTGATTAGCATCATTAAAGTACATATTAGAATTCAGTTCTGTGACAATGTTTCGTTTCTTGACAAAACACCTTTATGTCTTGTTATGGATAAATTACAATGAACGTCTTCTAAAAACGTTCTAGAAAAATATCTGCATATCAGATCACTTTGCAGATGCTCTGTGGGAACTCGAACTTATGTACGTAAGCAGAATATTTATTAAAAAACACACACATATATATATAACTTACTTTCTTCTTCTTCGCCAGGAAGTTTTCTAGACTATTAATGAATGTATTGAGTCAGAAGTATTCAAATTTCCAATACACCCATAAATAAATGACAGAATTCTAATGAAAGAAAATTTAGATTTTTTGCACAGTCGTTTATACGACATACTGTATTGTCAGCCGACAAAATGAACATATACATTTTGACTCTTATTTATGTATGAGTTTAATTTCGTCTTTGAAATAAATAAATAAACAAAAAAACATTCGTAAAAGAGCTTGATACACAACTTTCAAACGTATACGATTGATCTCTTAGTTTTAGTTACGCATTATCAAGGAAAACATGTACTCCTTTCTCAAGCAAACTAAACCTTTTGCACCATTTCGTGTTTTATGTTTCTTTTATTTGCTTAAAACGTTTTATTTCTTCCATCACTAAATTACAAAAATACATATGAAATTAAAAATATATATTTGTATTTTACCGATTTCACTGCATTGTAAATTTTGTCTGATTTACAAAAAGTATTTTTTGATTTAGTAATATAGTTAGTGGAATACAAAGAGACACCTTTTAAAAACTAAATATATATATACATATACTTGTGAAAATTTTCTTGTAGAAATTCTAATAGAGAACGTCTGTCGAACACCAAATAACAAGTTCAAAGAACAAATGTTCTGTGGTTTTATATTAGATCATAAATATATTGTAAATTACAAGTTTGAAACTAGCTCATTTCAGAAAGACTTAAATCAGAGACGATTTAACATAATTCTTAACGATATCATTTAACTTATTGTGGATACATTATTAAGAATAAGAGTTTCAACTTCCTCTGATAAACAGAGACGTCTTCATTTTATAGTTTTTCTAATTAGAATGAGTGACAAATGTGTATGGTATAGCCGGAAAAAACGTATTTTTTTAACTCCATAAGAGAACAAACAAATCTGTTTAAAGTCTTCAGAATATGTTTCGAGCGATTATATAGCAGTTGACGTTTCTACGAATATATGGGTACGTCGTACTGAACAAATTGAAAACATCACTATCAGCATTGTTACTGCTTCGTTTATCCTTGAAAGTGGATTTGGTGAAGCTGTTAAAGATATGTAAAAGTTTGTGCACGCAGCTAAAAATAAATAACTAAATTGAAACATACATAAGCTTTCAAATATATAAAATATTACACACCTTATCAAGAATTGAAATTTTAACACCGGTAACTGATTTGTTATCTACTATTTATTGTTTCTGCTTCACAGACTTGTTTTACTTTATGGATTCATCTTCAATAAAGTAACGAAAACACTAAGTAACCCCGTATTGGTCAAACGTGTTGTTATTGAATTAACCTTATTTCTTTCTCTTTTTTTTTTGTTGTGTGTGTGTGGGGGGGGGGGGTAAAATAATTAAATTTTGTTGAAACAGTTTCGTCAAAATTAACTTCTTCGTTTCTTTAATGCTTTGTTGAAGCTACTAGAGAGATTCTATAAAATTTCTTTCTTGAATTTCGCGCAAAGCTATTTGAGTTTCAGTTGCGCTAGCCGACCTTGATTTAGAAGTGATAAATTAGAGGGGAAGGCCTAGTCAACATCAACCACCGCCAACGCTTGGGTTACACTTTTACCAACGAAAGGTGGGATTGACCGTACCACTAAAACGCCCCCACAGCTGAAATGGCGAGCATGTTCGGTTGCGGGATTCGAACTCGCGGTCCACAGATTGCTAGTCGAGCACCAGGCTATGCCAGGTCCGCCTACAACTTACTTCATAATCTAGAAAATTAGCGTAATAACATGACGTAAGAAATTAACATGAAATAGAGTATGTGGAGGATTAAAATACAGTGTTGAAGTATTTATTGTAAACTGAACTTTTGACAAAATGCTTAGGTTTCGAAGTACAATAAAACAGCGGATTTTTTCAAAAACAACAACAACAACAAGCAAAGTGAACAATGCAGTTGAAACTTTGAGAAAAATATAGGTATTTACTTATACAATTATACATACGCAAATAATATATATATTAAGTGTATAATCTTAACTATATGTTTAAACTAAAGTAATCTCTACATGGGAGAATAAAACATTAAGAATACGCTCGCTCAACCTTAGCTACTTCGACAGAAAAAACACTATATAATGAAATTTATGTTAACAATGTACTATGATCATTATAATGTGAACCACTTAGCGGATATATAACACTTGAAGCGCTCAGTGAATATAAAACACTTGAACCACTCAGTGGATATAGAACACCTGAATCAATCAGCGGATATATGACACTTGAACCACTCAGAGGATATATAACACTTGAACCAATCAGCGGATATATATGTCACTGGAACCAATCAGAGGATATATAACACTTGAAACAATCAGAAGATATAGAACACTTGAATCAATTAGCGGATATATAGAACACTGAACCAATCAGAGGATGTAGAACACTTCAGTCAATTAGCGGATATTGAATGCTTGAATCAATCAGCGGATATAGAACTTTAGTGGCTAGATTGCACTAATTTTGTTCAGTTAAGTACTAATTGTATTTTCGGTCGTTTTCTCTCTTACACGAGTTTGGGGTAAATCAGTATGTATAAACACACATTTTGTTTATATGTAAAGAAAATAATATTCATCATTAATCTTTAACCCATTTAACTAGGATGATAATTCGGAAAATTTATTATTATTACAGTGTACGGAAACACAGTAATAACATATAATTTGACAAATGTATACAATACTTTAACATATTAAATTTGTCGAAAGTACCGTTCATCAAATTATAAAACTGACATTTTATAAGTACCCATATAAATAACTACTAGAAAACAGCAACAGGAACCAATCTAAACTCTTCATGTAAAAAAATCTTACGTGGTCAGCAACCTGTATCTCCTTAGGGTATATATACGGGAAAGGTGTTTTAACAGTCACTTAATGAGAGCCTTCGTGAATGGTAGTTTTAGGAGATGACCAATAGGCAGTAAAAACGACCCCGTGCTCACCAAATATGCTATTACTTGCTAGTTTCGGTAATGAGATTCCCTCCATCCTTAGCAAGAAATGCCATCTGCTATCTTGAGTCAACGAAGTTTAGGTCTTTATAAATGTATAAGACAATTTCTATACGCATTTCACAAGTAACCATTAGGATAGTTTACTAACATTTGTAATAGTTATCCGTATAAGCCCTATGGCGGTAACAATACTATGATGACCTAGTGTTTTACAAACATTAAAAATCTCAGTAAACTTAATTTGAATACGTATACTTTTTTATCGTTCACTAAGTTAAAAATAAACAATAACCATAACAATAGCGTTAACGATAGACCCATATACTTAAATTGTGTTCGACTTCTTTTTTTATAACGTTAACGATAGACCCATATACTTAAATTGTGTTCGACTTGTTTTTTATAACGTTAACGATAAACCCATATACTTAAATTGTGTTCGACTTGTTTTTATAACGTTAACGATAAACCCATATACTTAAATTGTGTTCAACTTGTTTTTTATAACGTTAACGATAAGCCCATATACTTAAATTGTGTTCGAATTATTTTTTTAATACGTTAACGATAGACCCATATACTTAAATTGTGTTCGACTTCTTTTTTATAACGTTAACGATAAACCCATATATTTAAATAGTGTTTAACTTCTTTTTTTACTTTATCTGTTTGTTCAATACTAAAATATACGACAAGTCACTTCGACATTAGTCATATTGACCACTTCATTTAAGTTACTGATCCTTATTTCCTTTTAAAACTATAACATGTACTTACAGTATATTTTTTTCCATCTTATTAAAGTATTTAGTACAGAGTATCCCAAGAGTTGGTGGTGGGTGGTGTTGACTTCCTGCCTTTTTAGCGCAGATAACCCCCTAATAGCTTTGCGATAAATTCAACAAAACAAGCTAAAGTACTTATTTAGTTTCACAATGATCACATTTATCCGACAGAAAATTTTATTTGTCTATCAGGCCAGAAAAGTAAAAGCCCCCCCCCCCCCGTTTTGTGCATTCTGTATAGTTCTTCTACACGTTTTCAAGGATGACACTCAGTGATCATAATAGTGTTATTTCAATTTCCTAGGATAAATTACACGGGTAATTCAATGTAAATACTTGTCATACATATTATATATATGTGCGGATAGTTTGCTTGTAAATGTACAATTTGAAAAATGATCGAACACAAAACATATGGGGGCAACTGACGTTTCTAATTTATACATATAGGGTTGAAAAAGAACTGATCAGCAGAAATATTATATATTTTACCTATAATGTATTGGTATTAATGGAATAAAACATCCAAAATGCACCATTTACAGCTTACTCCAGTATGTAAGACAACACTTAATGTTAATCGCTTACCCTGAAATGTTCCACAATGAGTAAATAACTTTAAAGTATGAGATAGGTGATTGTTATATCTACATATACATAGTTACGTACATACACACACACACATACATACACATAGTTACGTACATACACACACACATACATACATATACATAGTTACGTACATACACACACATACCTACATATACATAGTTACTTACATACACAGATACATAAATACATATACATAGTTACGTACATACACACATACCTACATATACATAGTTACGTAGATACACACACATACCTACATATACATAGTTACTTACATACACAGATACATAAATACATATACATAGTTACGTACATATACACACATACCTACATATACATAGTTACTTACATACACAGATACATAAATACATATACATAGTTACATACACATACATACATATATACATAGTTACGTACATATAAATACACATACATACATATATACATAGTTACGTACATATAAATACACATACATACATATATACATAGTTACGTGCATATAAATATACATACATACATATATACATAGTTACGTATATATAAATACACATATATACATATACACAGTTACGTATATATATACATATATATACACACACAGAGGATGCATTGCACTTCCTTTGAAAGATTTGTATATGATAAAAAAAAAGTGGCGTATCGCCCCAGATGCGAAACGAGCATGCCAAATTAGGGATCCAATTTTTATGGTTTGCGCCCCGTTGCCTCAAAAAAAAACGTCTTGCACACTGGGACAGTGAGTGCTTTATTGGAGTAACAGTCAAATCCCACTATTTTATTATAGTAGCGCTAGAGTTGTCGGTGAGTGCAGTTGGCTGGCTATATTTCCTCTTGTCTATGAGTTCCAAATTAGGGAGAGTTAACGCAAGTAGCCTTTGAGTAGCTTTGCGATTATCTGAAACAAACAAATAAAAGATCCGTGCACCTAGAGCACTATGTTTATCATTAGTATGTTTAATTCACACAGAATTCCTGTTAAAGCCCTTTCTAAGGAAGCTTATTCGTATAGCGATATCGTTAAACGACGTACAACCACAGAACACAACAATTCGAAAAAGGAGCCTTCAAGGGGATCCAAGACCACACCCAAACGCTAACCAGAGCAACACCACTCATACACAAAATAAAGGCTTTGGTTACGAGAGAGATCCCTCAAACCCAAAAAGTCATAACAATGAAGCTGAGCATATCTTCTGGTATTGCTAACAAGATAATAAACAATGATTTGAAGTTTACAAACTTTTACAACCACGGTTCGAGAGAGATCCCTCAGACCCAAAAAGTCATTACGATGAAGCTGAGCATACCTTCTGGTATTGCTAACAAGATAATAAACAATGATTTGAAGTTTACAACCACGGTTCGAGAGAGATCCCTCAGACCCAAAAAGTCATTACGATGAAGCTGAGCATACCTTCTGGTATTGCTAACAAGATAATAAACAATGATTTGAAGTTTACAAAACGTTTACAACCACGGTTCAAGAGAGATCCCTCAGACCCAAAAAGTCATTACGATAAAGCTGCGCATACCTTCTGGTATTGCTAACAAGATAATAAACAATGATTTGAAGTTTACAAAACGTTTACAACCACGGTTCAAGAGAGATCCCTCAGACCCAAAAAGTCATTACGATGAAGCTGAGCATACCTTCTGGTATTGCTAACAAGATAATAAACAATGATTTGAAGTTTACAAAACGTTTACAACCACGGTTCGAAACTAACAGTAATTTTCATGAGAAATATGGCCTACAATTTTGGAATCAAATCAACTCATTCAATCGCATACTCGTTAAGTTCTCCAGTTCATTTCCAATGGACTTTTGTCCCTTTGGTCTGCTTAAACGTGGTCTTGTAAGTCAACGTCTATATACATTGGAGGGTCTGTGGTAATGTTGTCATAATTTATGGTCTAAGGTTGACCTGACCACCCTTTCCAAAATTTTACTTCAATGAATATTGCTGAGTGTCTGGAATAGTGCATAGTTATATGGCCATCAGACTGAGTACAATCAAATACTTTCATGTGTGACTTGGAACATCATTCTTGTAAAATACGATTAAACCTCAGTACAACACAGACAAACACCTAATTGTTAAGATGAAGTTAGTATGCATTATTTTGATTTTGCGTATCGACAACAAATACTTCCAAATCGCATGTATATAATGCAGATTCGTAGTTAAGCGTATTATTTATTGATCTGTTACAAACAAATCTTTGAAGTGATCATTGATGATCGTTATACACCAATTCTATTTAAACAAATCATTGTCTTTTTTAAATTTTTGGAACGTGTGTAATGCCCAATCTTCAAAACTCAAAAATTTTAACGATTACTTTATACAGAATTCTATAAAAATGAGATTGTTTCAAGTCTCCAAATTACTAAAATACAATAACTTACTTTACCACTTTATATCCTGTACAGTAAGTTATTGTATTTTAGTAATTTGGAGACTGGAAACAATCTTATTTTTATAGAATTGTGTATAAAATAATCGTTTTTTTTTAAATTGTGAGTTTTTAAAATTCATTGTCTTGTAAAAGTAAAACGACTATATTGTAATAACTAGTTTATTTTTATAGTAACTACACGTATTCAAGTCAGGAAATAAAATCGCCATATAAACATGAAGCTCAAGGACTAAAAGGTCCGGATAAATGGTTTAAAAAAAAACGCGCCAAGTTCATTTTATTTTTTTTTGTAATGAATATTTACTCTTTCATTACAGAACCAAAGCCTTCACTCTACAGAGCGTTCTTCTACTTTTCAGCACATATATATATATATTTATATACACATAAAACCGTATAAATAGCAATCAAATACTAATAGACTGTGAAGACCGTGTAGTGTTTTGTTCTAATACTGATAAATTCTTTGATTTTTTTGTCATTAATATGGTTTTATTGTAGCGGCAGAAATTCTACAACTGCAAATTGATTCAAACCCCTGTTTATTGAACTTTATCAGTGCAACATCACGTCACAAGTTCAGAAATTTACCGACATTTACAAGGGATTTGATTAACTTAGCTTGTTAGTTAAGTTTCCTTATTACACACGAAAACAGGTACTTTTAAAATTAAAATTAAGGTAAGTCTTTCTTAGTAGACATTATTGACTTTAACTGCATTCACACACACATATAAATATATATATCTGTGTGCGTGCTTGTTCCACTTCCATTAACTAAACAATTGTTCTGATATTAGTTAATTAAAACGACAAACAACTTAAGAAAAATGTTTAATTACTTGTAACCGACGTTTCGGCTTACGCCTTTATCAAGGGTCTATGAACGTCTATGTTTCATAGACCCTTGATAAAGGCGTAAGCCGAAACATTGAGTACAAGTAATTAAACATTTTTCTGAAGTTGTTTGTCGTCTTCATTAAATAATGGTTTTTATCCTTCAGTCAGCACTGAAAATTAAAAAAACAGTAATTGTTCGGATATCTTTTTTTAATCTTATAAACTTTCCTTGTTATTATATTCATATTAAAATCAAAATGTGTTTGATTTGATTAACGTCGCTTGCAGTTTTTTTATACAAAATATGCAAACGTAAACCGAGTACTATTTTTTAATGAGATATATCTTAAAATAGTTATTATTTTTGGTCTTTACAGGTCACTAGAGTTAAGAGAATAGAAAACTCTTTGAACAACTTAAGAAGTAAAATATTTATCTACATGATCATGAATTGAGAGACGTTTCACAAGTAAATCCAATGACTTCAGCTCACGTCACTTCAACAATAATTTGCAAGGTTAAAATTCCTGAGTCAGGGAAAGTTAAATTGTTGAGACTCGCGTTTTTGCTGAACGTTTTTCAACTGAACGAGATCAAACAGTTGGTTCCAAAGAAGTTTTAATCTGCAAATAATGAAGCTTTACGTCAATAATATACGGAAATCATCTTCAGTAGATTTACACGAACGATCGAAATTCTTTTATCACAGTATAACAGTTTATTTCACATTCATTAGAAAGTTGCCATATTTTGAAGCTCTCATGCAAATTTACTTATTAGAATTTTCAAAATACATTATACAGGATAATTCTGGAATAATTAGATATCGACACGAGTTGTAGAACATTTGATTCTGTTATTACTTTAGACTCTGTTATGATTAGTTACCAATCTGGCTGTTCACAGATATTATTAGAATGTTTAAGATTTCACGAAGTTTGACCAATAAAACATAAATCTGTTGTTGTTTTTTCTAATAATTTTCAATAATATAGGACTTGTTATACTTGAGTCGATGATGATCTTATATAGCGGAATAAATTAATCTAGAATGTGGTAATTAACAATTACAAATAAGATTTAGTGTATTAAAAACTGGTTTAATATTATCAAAACACTACTTTCCCTAACATCTCACACGTTTCGCTACTGACTAGTAACAACGTTAGATAATAATGGATTTAAACGTATAGATTTGGTTTCGATAATAAGTCGTGCAGGAAGAAGTATATACAGTAACTTGTTAATTAAATTTAAAAAGAAATTTTAGGACCTTTATCAATAAGATAGGTATTGAATCACAATTGAATATGATAAAATTACGCTTTATACTCAATTAAAGTCGTGTCCAGAGCCGTAAACAACATCTGAGTACAGTGAAGAATATGATATGAGCAGAAATCAAGAGGTTTGTGTCTTAGAACTTCGGTGTCAACACTGTATACTAAAATATCAGCTTTTTATTTGGAAATGATTTTTTTTTTATCTTTCTCCAAGCTAAACGGAAAAATTACATCTGTCCAACCCACATAGAAAGCATAGATGTCCCCCATTGCGTGACAAAGGTGATCAGATCCGAATGCCAACTCACTATTTCACTACCCAGAAGCCCCAAGAGTGCATGCCAAATTTTGTGACAAGATCCAGCTGTTCGCCAGTTGTAAGCGGACTCACACACAGACTTGTTAAATAATAGATTAACCAACAAAAACATTTGTTGATTAAATGTGGTTTCGTTCCCATGCGTAACGAAATCGAATATTATTTTGGAAGAGAATATTGTTAATTAAGTTGATATAATCAATTATATATATCACTGTACCACCAATCACTGCTCCACTACTTTTCAAAACGCAAAAATAAGTCGCATGGTTTAGTAAGTACTTATCGTGTATTTCATGATAAATGTAACTTATTTTCTGTACGTCTTACAAGTTACCACTAGTAGTATAAACATGAATTAATTACAGAAATAAGTGTGCAGTGTTGGGTATCTCCAACGTAATGATATTTTTGATATTCACCTTTATCAGGCCACATTTTGTCATGCTAGCATTCAATTTCTGAATGCTATTAGTGGATTTTTACACCCCTGTTACAGGCGTATTAATCCGGAATATATTTTAGCCTAGTGTATAAACAGACTGGATAATCTCTAATCAGTAAAACTTTTACATTACAAAATAACTATTTTAATCCCTTGCACAAAATGATCACGTAGGTTAGAACGTATTATAAATGCGAAACTAAATAATTGGCATTTTTTTATTTACTAGTCACTTAGACCACACTGTCTTTAGATTTAGATGAATATCAGATGTCCACTATCAGATTTTCATTTATTTGAGTTTATTAGTTACAAGAATACTTTTCTACTATGTCAACACAAAATAAACTAGTTCTCTGTTTAAAACATGTTGACTAGTCAGTGTGACCATGATTTGGAGTTAATACAATCTAAGGTATTATAATGTAGCAATGTCTCAGGGGATTGTAAGTTGATACTGTTTCAGGGATTGCAATTTAACAACGTGTCATGAGACTATCGTAATTAACGTTATTTTCTCGTTTTCAGTTCTATATGGTTCGTTTAAATCATATAACAATTTTATTGGCGTGAGAACGTTAAGCAACTTGACACAGACACATTGATTATTCAATTCAGGTGACATTACACATTTTAAATAACAACAGCATGTATTATATCACTTATAGATATATCTTATAGATGAGCATGGCTTACACGTAATGACGATTTAATCTTTCATCGTTTATCAACTCTACTGGAGTCCTTTCATTCATTTTTTGTGAAGAATAGGCACTCTTGGGTTGAATCATGTTTTACTTCAATCCACTTTGTTCTGTTAAGTCTGTTTCGTTAATCTAAAACTAATCCGACCAGTGTATATATTTGTGAAGAATAGGCACTCTTGGGTTGAATCATATTTTACTTCAATCCACTTTGTTCTGTTAAATCTGTTTCGTTAATCTAAAACTAATCCGACCAGTGTATATATTTGTGAAGAATAGGCACTCTTGGGTTGAATCATATTTTACTTCAATCCACTTTGTTCTGTTAAATCTGTTTCGTTAATTTAAAATTAATCCGACCAGTGTATATACAGTATTGGTGTCTTTCATCAGAGTTTTGTTACATAAAAGATATGTAATGTAAAAAAATTCATTAACATTTTGAAAAAACTTTATGGTTAAAATACCTATCATTTTATGAGATACAGGAGCGTGGCCTAGTGGTGAAAGTGCCAGATTGTATTCATGGTTCGCCACTCGCTGCCGCAGAAATTCAGTCTGCTATTTGGCGCCGTGTATGCACTGTAAGAGTGACAGTCAAACCCCACTATTCGATGAGACAAGAGTAGGCCAAGAATTGATGGTGGGTGACATCAGTCTGTTAGTTTCAAATGCTTAGTTAGCTCTTGGACAGCTTTGCGCAGAACACCAAGACAATGTTTGTTTGAAGTTAAGCACAAAGCTACACAAAGGGCTATCTACCACGGGTATCGAATCCCGCTTTCTAGCGTTGTAAATCCGCAAACATACTGCAACAAACAAAATGTTATTAGATAATTCTACAGAAATAATGGACTTACCTAAAATGGCAACTACTTCGTCATCTTGAATAACCTCGAGTGATCCAGCCACTACGAAACATAGTGTGTCAATGCTTTCTCCAGTGTGGTACAACAGGTCGCCAGGAGCACTGTGGTCCATGCTGAAATACATGGCAAGAGCCCGTAGACATCCATCACTCGCCAACCGGAAAGCTGGGTGTTCGTTGAACACTTTTCGGTTTAGGTGAACACAGATGTCAGCCATCATATCTTTCGGACAGTAACTTAGTACCTAAACAACAAAGCAGAGCCCACTTAAACTAATGAAAGACACTTCTGTCAAGCTGTAGTTAAGAGACTGCTTTTAGCTTCTTTTCCCATCATCAGATTTTTTTTTCTTTATTTACAAGGACGCTTTTCTATATAAAACAGGTTGGTTAGTCGTTAAGACGACGAGTCAAATTTAACACAAACTGTGGTATTATAATGTAGCAATGTAACAATAATAAAAGAACACAGTATCGTGTATAGCAATTAGTGAAAAACCACAGTAAACGGAACAAACTGTCAGAAGACTGGTATTAGAGAAACTAGTTTTCAGGGATTGTGATTTAACAATGTATCAAGATATTATTATGATTTACATTATTTTTCCGTCTCAGTTCTGGATAGCTGGTTTAAATCACATCATAGTATTTTATTAAAGCATACGTTATGAAAACAATGCTGTTGAAATGAGAAAGAAGGATATTTCTCTGTTACTTAGTACATTTTAAAACAAACAGTTTACCAACGCTTTCATGTCAAATTAAATAGCCTAAGAGTTGACCTTGGGCACTGTTGGCTAACTGCCATCCTTCTAGTCTGTCACGTAAAAAATTTGGATCGGCTATCCGCAGTTAACTTTGTGTAGCTTTGCGCGTAAATTCTGAAACAGACAAATTATATGGCGTTTCCAAATACTGATCGGAAGATTATTTAAATGTGATCTAAAAGATAAAGTTGTACTCTTACAAATCAAGTAAGTTTTTGCTTTCTTCTTTGATAGTCGTGAAATTCTCTTTCCCCAGTCGTAATTAATGAGGTTAGATGCAATGCTTGATATTTTTACATCCATGAGGAATTTGGTGTATAAATAGTTTAACCGTGTAGACAATATTGTCATGGTTACGCACCTCTTATATATACGATTTGTTTGTTTGTTTGTTTTGAAGTTAAGAACAAAGCTACACAATGGGCTATCTGTACTCTGCCCACTACGGATATCGGAACCCGGTTTCTAGCGTTGTAAGTCCGCAAACATTCCGTTGTGCCACAGGGGTGCTTATGCATATGAAATTATGCGGTTTTCATATCACAATTTCTCACCTTTCAACGCTTTCGGTTTCTGATGTATTAATTTCTCTGTCTATATATATATATATATATA
>NW_013665620.1:1396843-1411335 GCF_000517525.1 Limulus polyphemus
ATATGTGTGTGTGCGTGTGTATTTACATATAATTATATGTATCAAAATTTATTCGTAAATATTTATAAAAAATAGATATCTCACTCACTTCCTAGTTTGCCCCTGAAGAAGAAAGGTCCCCCTTTCGAAAGCGCTCGGGTTATAGGGTTTTTATTTATTTCTATCAAGACGTCTTGAACCTACGTGTTTTTCTAACATCATGAATCACTTACGTTTTCTAATTATTACGTTAAAAGAAAGTGACGTCACCTAGCTGAAAAAGTAAAGAATCCAGGTTAGTGTGGTTTGGGTATCCATGCAAAGCTACACAAGAGCTATCTGTGCTAGCCATCCATAAGTTTGCATTGTTAGACTAGAGGGAAGGCAGCTCATCAACAACACCCATTGCCAACTCTTGGGGTTACTCTAATCGAATATTAGGATTTGATTGTCACTTTTATAACGCCCCACAGCCTGTCTCAAAGTGGGGGGTGGGCACGAGCCATGGACCCTCAGATCCGCAGTCCGGCCTTCTAACCACTAGACCAAGCCCAGCCTAGCCCAAGAATCAGGGAAAAGGCTGTTGGATACAAGGTACTATTAAGTAGTGAAAAATAAATTGACAAATCTGGGAGGAACTCTTTGCATTGCCAAACAATCTTCCGTTAGAAACGAAAATACGTTGATAACATCCTTAAGGAATGCCCGGATGTACAATCAATCTCTTACAAACAAATAAAAACAGAAGGTAAGATAACAACAATTTTATTTACATGAAATAACTGATGGTAGACTGAACTTCACTCAAACCGGAGTGGTACAGATTACATTTCTATGTTGTCTTCTATCTAAAGCTGAAGTTAACTACCAATTTCGACAGGTTTTCCTGCATACAAAAAATGATTATCATAGTACAATATGAATAAAGTGCAAACTAAAATTGAGTTTTAGTATTACATTATTGGCTATGTGTCTTCAATTAGAATCAATCTTTATTATGAACGTAAATATTAAATGAGAATTACAATGTGTTTGTTAGTTACATATTTCACTTTTAGAGTGGACACTTATAAGGATTGAATTATGCTCTTCTTTTTTATGTATTTTTTTCACATTATAAATTTCAGAACCTTTGTTTTGTGTTTCCGAAGAACAAACAAGAACTTGAGATTTTATTGTTTACAAAAGGTCACTTAAGAAACCAGCTTTCAATGAGCTAAGTTATTACCATTTTAGTGTCTATCCCTTTGTTCATTGCCCAGGTGGATACGACGTAATCCATCACGCGCTCGCTAAGTGATTTGGGTAATTCGTGTAGCTTCATGAACTCACGCACGTTATTCAACATTTCGTGGTAACGTGCTGTTACTGACGTCATCTGTTGGATTATAGTGGTCACGTGGCCAAATATAGTAGCATACAGCAACGCTATAATTAATTATAATAATTAATCATAATTCGAACAGAAACTTTTAACTAAAAATATGAATCAGATAGTTAGCTAAGATAATCAGATGTTTAGCTGATATCACAACACATTAAATTTAGCATAAACAGAATATATATGCCAAATAAGACATATTTTATAAGCAAATTTATTCAGAATAAAAACATCCACGAGAAGAATCGTAGATTTTTGTTTCCAATATTTTCATAAATATGATAATAAACATGAGAAACATCATTTTATACATATAGCAATGTTGGATTATGATTAGTACTCACTAGTTATTATTCCACGATACCAACCGTACTCTTTAAAATAATCAATAAACGAAAAGGTCTTTAATACAGTCCGTATTGAAAAAAATAATGGAAACTACAGAATTCTTGGTACAAAATAGCGAAATGATATTGAATTCTTATTAAAACAAATAGTGGAACTGTAAAATCTTGTTACAGAGTATTCATCTTACCTCCTATTATCATCATACATATACTAAAAACTTTTTCGTTGTCCGTTTCGGCTGCCACATTTCCAAATCCAACACTTGTCATGCATGTCATAGTATAGTAGAGGGCAGTAACGTACATGGTACCTCGTGGAGGGCCTCCGATCAGTTCAGTTTCGAAAGATTCGTTGGAAATGTGAAAGTAAAATGGTATTTGAGTAACATTCGAGAGTTTCCACAACCAGCTATATACAAAAGCATTTTCTGCGTCACTGCGACCAAGACTGTACCAAATGCAGGCTAACCAATGAGCAACTAACATGTAAAAACACAGAAGAAGTATCAACATGGCCGCCCCGTACTCCAAGTAACGATCGAGTTTCCGTACAACTCTTCCAAGTCGAAGTAACCTTACGACTTTTAAAGCACTGAACAGGCTCCCAATCCCCTGTTTAAAGATACAAAGTGCAATGAACAGCTATCAAACGTGCGAGTAAAACACAAACTAAAACTTCACGTTTACGAAATTATATACAACTATACAGACAGCTAATAAAACACAAATAAGTAAACAATGCATCAAACCGGTGGCTAAAACTTAGTGCACAAGCCAATAAGGTCTCTTTGAATATTCTTATGATGAGTTGGTGTTAATATGATGTCTGATGGTAATGTAATGTCATAAATTATCACCGATTTTACATTAATGACATATTAACTTTCAATTCATAATGAGATCAAATTGGAGGTTTTGAATTTCAGCTTTAAGTACATTATAAATGATCTATATTTAACTTTTTGTGCTATTAGGTAACTGAACCTAAAGTTTTTCGATGTTGGTTTAAATCACATACAAGACAAAAGCTTTTCTTACATCATCATCTTGATCAAATGCGTTAAAGACGTCGTACGGGAGACAAGATAGAAGATCAATAATGAACCAACTTTTCAGATAATTCATCTTGATGATTTTTGGGTCAGAAACAACTTCTCCGCCTGGACCTACAAAAGTAGTATGAAAGTTGAGGACGATGTCGATGAAGAAGATGACATCAACAATACTATCAAGCACAAGAAAGCTCACGTCTTCATTGCTTTTACTCTTGAAAGCCACGTTGTAGGGCACCATGATGGCGGTGTAGAAGGTTAGACAGAGAATAATCCAGTCCCAGATGGCTTTGAAAGCACAATAATGAAGAAGAATATGTGGAGGGGTCTTGGGAGCTTCTTGACGGTACTGTAAGGTGACATCAGGATTCAGGCTCATCACCTACAACAAGAAAAAAAAACAGTTTAGACTAAGGCTGATTTAGTTGAAGACAAGAATGAAACACAAACGCCTTACTAAACCATTTTATCTTATAACAAAAATATTCCACAGACAAATATTATCAGTGAGAAGTATATATATGTTATTAAACATGATCAAATTGTTTGAACACATGTACTAAACATCCCATTTAGATCTCAGAATTAATTTTAATTAATTTATACTCACAGATATCTTTTCAATTTTTCAAAAGGTCGTTCTCATTTGCTTAGAATATACCTTACACATGTTTACTTCATGTTAAAACAGAAAGGTATGTCTGAAGATGAATACGCTGACTCTAAGGAAGAAATTCTTTCAAGTGATTTAGGTCAGCGGAATATATATCTATGAGTTATTTCCTTTTACACATTTCAGTTTAACAACAATAACCGGTTTTAGGATTTTTCAATTCAAATTAATGTACGCTAAAAATGAAACGTTCCTCATTCATATTCAAACTGTACTTGAACTAACGCACATTAAAAATATAACTTCCCTCATCTCAATTAGTCCACACGTGGACTAATATATACTAAGGATCAAACATTCCTCATCTCATTTACACAACTCGTGAGTTGTTATACACTGAGGACCAAAATTTCCTCATCCCCTTCAAACATGTGAACTGTTATACACTGAAGACTAAAGCTTCCTCATCTCGTGTCAGAAAAGGCTTCAATTAATATTCACCACAGATTTTTTGTTTGTTCTTAAGCACGAAGGCACAGAGTAACTCTAAAGATACTAATTCTTTAACTCACTTCAAACCATATCTGAACTAACGAACACTGAGGATAAAGCTCTATGAGAACAAACTTCAAAATATGTCTGATTAACAAGAGGATAATCAAGTATTCTTAGTGATGCAATCCGTTTTTTAAAATGGTAGGTCTTTTTTTGTTTGTTTTCTTTTGTCTGCATCAAACTGACATTCAACGCACAGGTACTATCCATTGAGTAAATCCAATAACTTTTTGGAAGCCAGAGTTTACTCCATTAATATTTATTCAAATAGTATATGTCTTCCAAAGTGACTTAAGCCAATTTGAGATTTATTAAAGCCTAATGTGTCTTCACCCACTGATGTAAGCTTCCTTAATTAGAAACTTCAACGTATTTCTAATCCGGTTAAACTAACAGTGCTTAAAAAACAACACTACGAAGAAAGCTAAAATGGTTGTTGTATGGAATAAATCAGTAGGAGTACACTAAATCCTTTCTGAAGGACAAATGGTTAGTGACAATAGCTCCATCTTAACAAAAAAGTGGCATGGATTTTTGCAAATGAACACCCTTAATATTTTATTATTTCACCATTTTGAAGCAAACACATTTTTCCATTTTTCACAATCTTACGTTTTTTGTTTTTTACAATTTTTCAAAACAGATTTGGTTGAAATATGTTTTGTTTTCTTGCCAGTATTTCAGAATCACCAGAATGTAACGTCCTTTGCCATCCATAGTCTTTATTCGATTCAATGTTTTTCATTTGTTAAGATTAAATATACATACATCAAGGACGATATTAGTTTCTACTTTTTGTAACTGTTTCATAAATATACATTTTTCTTTTCATTTATTCATAATGATTATCCGATTTAATTTCACCATATGAAAAATTCCTCTCCCTGGGATTGGTACCGCGATGTTGTCATTGCAACATGATGAAAGAATTCACTTAAAATATCATTATTATTGAGACCTGCTTAAAAAAACAACAACAAATAGAAAACATAGGGACTCCTTTGAGTTCAAGGTTATACACATATACTTGGTACATTTAATAACATACATCTAAACATAATCACAATAAATGGCCAGAGAATGTAGTTCAATAACTGTTCCTCGATTTTTGTTTTACTTAGTTTTTAATTATTATTTTTTCTCGTAATTTCATTTTAATATTATTTATATTCTTTTATTATGATTTATTTAATTACACCGAACTAAGTGAGTTACCGTAGCAACGCTTACATAGTATAGAATAGGAATCCTTCGTAAATTGCAACAGTCATGCTACCTTCTATATTGTTGCTCATTGGAACGAAATGGCGTTGCTAAGTTACCGAACCTGTAATTATTTTTCCACGACAGCCCAGTACAATAATTAATCATTAGCAGAGACTAATAAAACGATGATTTCATTTTATATAAACCTCATTAATGATTTTTCTCAAAGAAACAAGAACACAACTTTACTGAACTAGGGCTTAATTAGAAAGGGGCATTCTTTTCACATACAGTATTTAAAACACAAATAATTTTTAAAACATTCCGTTTAATTCAGAAATACCAGATGGAAAGAAAGCATCCATCATGCTCTTGAAGTTTGAAGGCTCAGAATATTAAAACTCTGGGTTCAGTCCCTGATGTAGGCACAGCGCAGATAGCCCATCATGCAGCTTTGTGCTTAATACAAACATAATAACACCAAATATAAATAAGTGCACGGTAATGTTCAAGTGATATGAGTCCTATAACACTGTAACGTATTTATCAAATACATTGTACACGAAACCAACCTTAAGAATGAAGTTATAACGAAGTTGTTTAAACATTTTATTGCACGATAACAATTATTTTTCAAATAGGTCATGAGAAGATGAATACATTTTATTAAACCAATCTGAATACAGGAAATATAATGTTTTCAACGAGATGTATTTTTTACTCTTAAATAGTTATTTTTGCCCTCGGATTCCACAAGTGTTGACACGTTTTACATTTAAAACTCATGAAATAAACTGATATTAAATCAATTATATCTTGTACACCAAAGAAAAATAAACTGATACAACTTTGCGGTGTAAAATAACAAACAGTGCCAATTGAAAGTTCATTGCTATCTTCTTCCGTATAAAAAAATTAAACTATCACTAACAAGACGTTCTATCAAAATATAGGAGATAAGGACCTTTTATCTTCTCTGAACATGTGATACTATCTATGTTTTCTTTCTCATAAAGCCCCCACCCCCAATACCTTCAGGGATATGTTTGGGGACTTATAACACTAAAGCTCAAATTTCGATATTTTTAGTTGGAAATGCGTAGATAACTTATTGCACAGGTTTATTCTTAAACAAAACAAACCCTGAATGTTAATATTATTCTAGATAAGTTATTAATTATTCAAAACATAATTATCAAATAATATTTGTTGATAATCAATTAACTTATTAAAATATAATCCTTTAGACATAGGTTTGTAAGATCAAGACCTGTTCTAACTTTAGTGGGATCTGACCATGAGCTACACAATGGGCTATCTGTGCTCTGTCCACAATAATAACAAAAGTGTGCTTGTATATTATATACACAAGGTTAAGTACATTGTATTAAAACGATTTAGAATTTGTAAATCAGCAAATCACGTGACGAAAAAACCCTTTCTGAATCAAAAACATAAATATGTGTTCAGATCGGGAACTTATAATTTCTAAGACAGGAATTTTTCCTGTTTTTAATGGCATTGGAAAACAAAGAAATACGGGTCACCTTGGGTCAACAGGACCATCCAGAAAGTGATAAACAAAGTGCGGCGTCTTATAACAGGTGAGAATCCACAAGTACAAATATCAGTGCATGACAAATGCCATCCACGTGCCCCAAGTAAAAGTACGCAAAATAATCATAGATTATTTCCGTCTGGAAATGAATCCAACAGGGTATGGGTTCACCAAGATAAGGCTTTCAGTCATACCTTTTGTTCAACCGTCGTATACTTCAAGCAGCTGACAAAATAAAACATGTACTCATGTTATTCCATACGAAGCCATGCCAGTCAATTCTTTTATTTGGACTGTTGAAACTGGCGCTGGAAAATCAACGTTCTCGTACACTAGATGTATTATGGAAAGCAAGACGGAAGGAGTGGTGTGCTTTGAACATGACAGCCTTACTATGATAGTTTTTACAATGGAAACTATATTGCAGATCTATTATCAAGATGTACAGTCGTCAGACAAAGCATGACTGATAGTGGCGACATGGACTGTAACGCATGGTGAGTATTCAACCTCTGTATACACACACACTCACTCATATATATACCATATCTGTTTTAAAATAAGATGCCACACCTTTAGTAGAACATGCTTAATAGGGTGCTCCAAATATACAGCAATTACAAAAAGTTGTTCAAAGGTATGCTCCTTGTACATTTTTCCATTCCACTCATTTTATTCAAACATTTTCATTTTCAGCCCAATTGAAGATGTCAAAGCTGGAAAAAGCACTAAAAATGTTTTCATGTTCAAAAAATCTATCGAAATTTGGAATCTTGTAATTATAAAATTTTTTATTTTAATTAAACGATTATGAGAAGTTGTCTTGCTTTTTATTGGATTTTTAAGTTTTTAATGCAGCTGTTTTAATGTAACAAATAAATTTTGAACGTATAATTTGAATTCACTGCCGTAGTATTCGTTGAATCTTGTTTATACATATTGTTTGGCCGATCCATTGTTCGTCAGTTTTGAGAAAAGTTCAGGATATATAGTTTATGAGAAAACTAGTTCCTGAACTTTTAATTTCCAGAAGACCCTCAGTGGCATGTCTACGTACTTACAACGCTAGAGACCGGGTTTCGATACCCGTGGTGGGCAGAGCACAGATAGCCCATTCTGTAGCTTTGTGCTTTACTTCAAACAAACAAAAGCTTTTAGAATTCCTACAAAAAGAGATGTCCTATGGCTGTTCTTCTATTTAAAAGATGAACCAATGCAGCATGAAAAGCACGTCAACTTTAATGGCGCAGTTACAGACACAGTCGTACTTGAAATTCAAAATCAATGGGACAAAGCAGAAATAGCTACTCAAAGAAAAGACAATGTCAAAGCTAAGAAATGTGCACCTTTATGATGATTATAAAACACTGCAGAAGAGGAAAGGATGCAAATCAAATGAAGTGATGGAAAAATTGTTTGTTGAAGAACTACAAAAGTACTTTTCGTTGCACACCAAGATGCTCAGAAGAAAATAGAAACTGGCTAATTCGGAAACCAGGAACAGAAAAAAGAAGTTTTCGAATTTCTGAAAGCCTTACAAAATCAGAAGAATGTGTCTTTAGTATCAGAAAACAAAGCATACAGCAAGAAAAAATAAAATAAAATGATATAAGAGAAAAAGGTCAGAAGAACAAAAAGAAAGTCTTGCAGCAACTGTCAGTATAAATCCAGAAAATCCCAATTCCGAGCCAGTAAGTTCCACAGACAGTCCAGATACACAGATTGAAAAGGACAGTTTTGAATGTCCATCTTACTCTGATGCTAAGCCTAAGAACACTACATCCACGAGAAAATGGAACTGTTACTTTGGACCTTCCAATCAATCCATTCAGAAGTCCAAAATTTTTTCAGCAACAGTAGATTGCTTAAATTTATCAGCAGGTCAACGAACAACATTCATGGCTGTAATCGTTTTAGAAGATGAGACTGATCTAGATAATGTGATTCTTTCTAAACCGAGTACAAGTAGTGAAGCCGAAAAACAATCGAATGGAGGGTGCCATTGCTATAAAACAAATTTCATTTATTATACCGAATACAACATTGTACTGGATCATAAAAAATGTTCCAGGAGATGAGCAGAGGCCAGCATTTCAATGATTTCAGACGGAACTGGTACAACCCAGGCTAACACAAGTCATACTCTCGCACTCCAGTGGAAAATAGAAAACACTATTGTTATATTTTTTTTCGATACTACTGCTTCAAACACTGGATGGAAGAGTGGCGCTTGTGTGCAGTTAGAAACTTTGTTTTACAAGAAAGTTTTTCACTTTTTTTTTGCTGTCATCATATTATGGAAAGAATTTTGTGTGCAGTTTGGCAAGAATTGTTTGGTACAACATCCAAACCGGACAACCCTGAGTTCAAAGAGTTCAAGAAATGTTGGAAACTTCTTGAGAAACGATAAACTTTTAAGACGCTGCATATCTCTGATCGTCAACTTAAACATCAGAGAGAAGTTGTTATCAACTTTCTCCGAGGAAGATTGACTTTATCTGAAGCTGCCTCGGAAGATTTTCTGCCTCGTGACGATTATCGGGAAGTACCGAGTTGATATTGATTCTCCTAGGATGTCTTTTGGATGGCAAGTGTAATTTACAGTGCTAAGATGTACGCATTTGGTGATCATCTGAATTACGATCAAGCCAAAATGACTTGTTTAATGCTCTCTTCTGTGTAAAAGCTTGGTTATCCACAGTTTCTGCTGCAGACACACCTTCCAATGATCTTCAGCTATGGTATGATCTGAATATATACAGTAGTATTGATCCAACACTGGCAGGAGCAGCCATTACTGCTCTCCACAGCCACCTCTGGTACCTGACGGCACCTTTTGCGCTATTCTCCAACTTGGTGTCAGAATCTGAGAAGAAGTAAATATTTCGTCAACTTATCAAGGTGAAGGACAAAAAAAGGAGTCCCGATTTTTCCACAGCTAGCTTCATCAACTAAATTGACGTCTTTAATTGGCAGAAAATCATGGCTCCTATTCAACCTTCTTGGTATCGATATTGACTGGTTACACTTGCCATCAACACAATGGGCCACTGATGGTGATTTCCAGGAAGCTGCTACGTTTGTTCGCCAAGCAAAAGAGTTAAACGGTCTTTCTGAAAGAGCATTCAAGCTCATCAGACTTTGAAAATACCATAATGAAAGATGAAGAGCAAAGGTAATTCATGCTGCAAATAGTCACTGTCGCAATGTCCCAGATTTCAAAAACAAAACTCTTAAAAATATCTTAATTCTTGTTTTCTGTGGCTGTCTGATTGTCTATACGATTCTGTAGTGTGACTTTTACGTTGTTATTAAAATCATTGATTAAATTGAATATTGAACAAAATATATGATTTTTTTATATGCATTAGTATTTTAGCTATAGATATATTAAATAGTGAACCACCATTTGAAATGATCCTTTTTCTAGTGGCAAGCCTTTTAATGATCTTTCAGAGCTCAAACATGACTCTAGTCACTTAGAACGATCAATGTAATGGAAAAATGCTCAGGTAACGATTATTTTTTAAACTTTCAATTTTTCGGAGCACCCTAACGCTTACGGATCTTTATGAAATTTCGTTTACACGGGGAAATTAAAACATTGTTTAGCTATTCATAAATTAATTTTGAGCTTTGCTAGTTAGAAACATTTATCAATTAATCCGAAGATAAGTTATTGTCAAGACAGGCTTTACTAGTGGTCAGCGTGCCTGAAGTGTGAACTGGGGGTTTCTTAAACAGTGAGTCGCGCGCTGTCTGTGCTGAGTCAACATTTTATTTAAATAAATAAAATTCCCGTATTTTTTCATTCTTTTATAAATAATAGGTGTCGCAACGACCAAAGCTCAAACGTGGGTATCGTCTGACATATCCGGCTAAGAAACACTGGTCTAAATTCTCGACAAAATAATTCGTCATTTTATCCCACGTGGAAAAAACACAGAAAAAAGGGAAACGTTCTATTCTTAGTGTAAGTTCAGGTTAACTGAGGTATTATAAAATAAATACATAGAGAGGTACTATAGGGTGGAGCAGAAATTCCAGAAAACTACATTGAGAGGTACTATAGGGTGGAGCAGGAATTCCAGAAAACCAGCCCCCCCCCCAGTGGCACAGCGATATGTCTGCGGACTTACAACGCTAGAAACCGGGTTTCGATACCCGTGGTGGGCAGAGCACAGATAGTCCTTGTGTAGCTTTGTGCATAATTAAAAACAAACAAACCAGAAAACCACATTGAGAGATACTATAGGGTGGAGCAGGAATTCCAGAAAACCACATTTTGTTTAAGTTATTCTCGATGTATGTCGTGAAAATTTGAACAGTTACTGCTATAAGAGCATGATACTTCTGCCCATAAAGTGTTTATATCTGTGATATTATTAGGCCATTTTTTCGCGTAAAATAGAATACTAATGGAAGATTTTTAACATAAGTAAAAAAAAATTACTTATCAGTAAAAAGACTTATTTATATAATAACTTTGGTGAAAGAAATTTCTTTTCAGAAATCTCGTAAAACGAATTAAATGATTTCAGTATTACTCATTTTAACATTTCTATTATCCTATACATTTCAAATTTAAATAGAGAAATTTTAGAGAAAAAAGCAAGAAATTTTATCGAAGTCTTAAATACATTTTTTTAAATCATGAATTTTATTTTCACAAATACAAAGCTGTGTTATGCATCATAAAGTCCAAGAAATCCTAATGTTGATCAACAATTTACAAACATTATTTCATAACTTGAGACAATAGAATTGTTTTAGTGATGACAAAACGATCAAACAAAACTATAAAATGCAAAATAAAGATTTTTATATCCAGAGACAACATTATGGGTTTCTGTTTTTAAGGTCAACAGAATAACAATATCGATCTAATGAGGTACTTTATCCTTTTTTCCCAAATAGCATTATCTTGCTGAAAACACGTAATAGTCTAGAAAAATCACTGAAACTGTAGAGATACTAGAAAAAACGTTTTCTTGTTTAACTGTTGCTTTAACATTCAAATGTTCAAATATAAGTTGAAGGGGGTGCGAAACGTAAAGGCTTACGAACCAATATAATATTAGGAGTATTGACAGAGTTTAAATTCTTATCATTATCTTATGTGAAATTTAAAGCAATTGGATGATATAACTAAGTATACGTACTTTTACCTCTTATACAATAATATAATTTCTTATGTATTATAAAGTTTTGTAACACAATTTTTATTTAGGTATTATAGATCAGTTACAAATGCATAACGGCGAAACTACCTGGCCCAGTTGTGACTGTTTTGCATTCTCCGACTTTACAACAGGTAGATGTGATGAAAACTGCTGAACAATGACAGAGCGACTCCTGGTGACTGATCTGGCTAAACGGGCAAACTTGCTCAAGCCTGAACACAACGAAATGATTTTTTTTAAAAGAGGAGTTTTGAAAATATTAAAAATGTTTTCATATATGATCAATCTAATTATAACTCAAAATAAAAAGCTTGATAGATATAAATTTATTTATGATTTAAATTAGCAAAGGCAGTAGTACAGGGATACTTTATGCATTTCATAGAAAAATTGAGGATAAAAAATATCCAAGCTTATAAGTATCCCTTCTTTTTAAATAATCTTCTGACAAAAGCAAATCTCTTGGAAACAGTTGTGCTGTGAAATATTTCATACACTTTCAAATGACACAATCTTGTTTGGCCCTACGTCACAATGTTTCTTTTTACACGTGCTATATAAAATAAATTCATGGTGGTAACTCAAAGAAGAAAATGTATACTTAAAATTCATAAATAATCTAGAACTTTAAAACTTTAAAGTTTATATAGTTATGTTCATTAAACATTGTTACAAAACTAATATAATATGTATGTGTGTGTAAAAGTATAATATTACAGATTTATATGTTACGAATCTGAAATTAGCTTCTGCTGAGAACATCTAAAGACACCACTCATCAGAACTGTACTTTTAGCAGCTTCGTCTTCCAGAGGCTGCTTTAGAGCCGTGATGTCCCTGAACGTCAGCAGAAACAGCACCACAACGTCCTTTTCATTTTTTATAGGTGCAATGTGAAGAAGAAGCCATAATGGTGTTCCTGAAAACAAAAATCAGAAGTAGAGGTAAGACACGTAATTCTCAATGACAGAACATCATTCGACATCAATAATGATTGAGGAACTTCTAATTTTGTGATGCTTAAGATGTGCCTAGAAGTATCTGTGTTCACTGTAGCAGCACGATAGGAGTTGAAAATAGCTGCAAGTCTTTATTTGTTCGTAGTTTTATTTGATTTATATATATATATATAGTTGTAGCTTTAAGGAAAGAAAAAATTAAAGAAGCAATAGCGAAAGTGAATGATAAAGAAAATAATTTTTACCACTAAGTCAGGAAAAAATGAACGCTTAAAACGAAAAAAAAATTAACAGAAGTATGAAGACAACATCGAGAGTGATTGAAAGTTACTTTCCAAACTTCTCATAAACCAAAATATTTCTTTAATAGTGTTAACCTAGTACAAAAAAGGCGGGTTGGAAAAAAAAGGAACTGCATTTTGAGGTAAAAGTCTGTAACATATACTACTTTGTGCATTTGAGTATGCTCAATCTGAAAATATAGGTTACCAAATTTTCTCGCTCCTCTGCATAATTCTAAATTTCATTTAAAGCTAGTACCTGTAGCTTACAAGATATGAATATTTACACATTGAATAATACCCACACAAGTCCCATTAATTTACCTAAAGGATCAGTTAACATGAAAAGAGAAATTATAAATTAATTATCAAAATTATGTTAATGGGTGCATCATGTTTCAATAGAGTGCATGGGGACTTACGAATCAGGCGTTTTAGCAGGTGTTTTGATAGGAACATCTGCTGCTGGAGACATATAATCAACTATGCATTTTGTTGCGTTGATATAAGTTAGTTTAGTATTCTTCACATATATATATATATATTGAAAGTTTGCTACTTGAAGAAAACGGTGACATCTGTTAGCCAGTGATTAGGTTGAGTGATCATATCACAGTACTGTAATTAGACTGAACATGAGTACTTGATACGCATTCTATCTGAGCAGGTGACTCATATCAGTTTACAGTAGTATAAATTGTACAATCGGTTTGGATATAATGCTGTTCTGCTCATATGCAATTAATAGACAGAAATATGAGCTAACTGTCTAAATTATAAAGATTTTACTCTTCTCGTTTCTAAAGAAATAAAAACGAAATAAACATATCAAATAAAGCTACGTTTTATAGATCGCAGTTTGGAAATCATTACTATCGGTGCATAAAAGTTTGTAACATACTTTAAATGCAAGAAATACCGTCTTTGTTGGCTGAAGTACGTGGATGCTAGAAACACGAGAAGGAAGTTGGCTGAGTAAACATGATGTGGGGGTTTTAAATAAATAATTACTATGTATGCAAAAATATAATAAACTAAGTGTAAATAATTACTATGTATGCAAAAATATAATAAACTAAGTGTAAATAATTACTATGTATGCGCAAATATAATAAACTAAGTGTAAATAATTACTATGTATGCGCAAATATAATACACTAAGTGTAAATAATTACTATGTATGAACAAATATAATAAACTAAGTGTAAATAATTACTATGTATGCACAAATATAATAAACTAAGTGTAAATAATTACTATGTATGCGCAAATATAATACACTAAGTGTAAATAATTACTATGTATGAACAAATATAATAAACTAAGTGTAAATAATTACTATGTATGCGCAAATATAATACACTAAGTGTAAATAATT
>NW_013665620.1:1411763-1441049 GCF_000517525.1 Limulus polyphemus
AACTAAGTGTAAATAATTACTATGTATGAACAAATATAATAAACTAAGTGTAAATAATTACTATGTATGCACAAATATAATAAACTAAGTGTTTGGCCAAAGTGTTTTTGTAATACAATGGTGGAAATATATTATCTTGAAGATAAGGAGTACGATACTATTTTTTAAGCCTTTCTCTGTAGGTGTAAAAGTTTGATAAATTGAAATCACACCAGATGTAACATTGTATATAAATCAATAGTTTGTACATAACCAAATATATATATATATATATATATATATACACAGTCAAATTTGGAATTTCTCATTTTTTCGTTTATAAAAACTATTTGTTTGTTTTTCTTAAATACATCTATGTTTCTAATTCAATAGTATCCAGTATATCAAAACTAACTTAACAATGATGCTTTCCCATTCTTCATCAGTCATTATTACTACCATCAAAACATAACTTTTGAATAGTTGACTATGTAGAAATATACTAATTTAAGGTATAACATACATTCGTACTTCAAACACCTCAACGTTAAAGAAATTAGTAGTAAACAACACTCATCTGCCAGGTTTTATGAAAGAATATATGCAAGTGTCATTTACGAAAAGTTATAAAACGAATCTTTATAATTTTGGAAGGAAAACGAATGTCATATTTAGCTTCCCCATTTTGAGTCTTGAAAAATTTTGTAACCTAGATATTTGGATTCACTGCATTCACATTAGCTTTAAAAAATGGTTACCAACGTTTCTTAAAACATTCCTCTACTTATCACATCCATCATTTATGTACTATAGGATGTGCATCAACCTCAAAGCAATATTCGCATTTTTTATAAACTTGTTATTAAACATTAAAACATTCGAAAACAAAAGTTACTAAATAAACACATTTGGTTTAATGTATTCAATATTTTTTTTGCTTGCAAAATTCAGTATTGAAAAAAATTTGTTTCAGGAGCAATTTTTTAAATTCACATTCTCGTTATTTCTGCAATAAATCAGCCAAGTAGAGGGATGTCACTTGCAGATATCATAAAAACGTATAGGGCTGTACAAAATAAGTTTGAGCATAAACAGAGAACTATACAACCAACAATTTAATCAGTTGGTACAGGTTTACAAAAACACATGCAGGAGACATTTATAGAAATAATCAAAGCAGTGCTACAAAATGATATTTAAATATATATATATATTTCATGTTAAGAATACAGTTGTGACATTATATTTGTATTTATGTCAATGCTACTAAGGATATCTGCCGCTATCTCTACTTTTAAACTATAGAAGGCAGCCAGTCAGCAGCCCCTACCACCCACGATAAGAGACTGACTGTCACTCGTATAACGCACTCACATCTTAAAATACGAGGTATATTTTGTGATATCGCACAATTCGAACCCGGCTCGCCAGCTCCGAAACCCATAGCTCTACCACAGGTCCAACGTACGCCACTGGTTGTATCGATGCAAGTCACATCAAATGTTCAGTATATTCTCCATCCATTTAAACAACATATTTGGATAAGACAAGACACTATAGATAGCTAACTCAGGTGTTATCACTGAGTATAATACAGTTGTCAAAATTATACTAATTGTGATTGAAGAGTATTGACACTAAACTCACACTTTTAGCTGCAATTCCTAATGTCATCACATGATCCTGAACTACGGTTTCAAAGTCACAATGGTAGTTTGTTTTTGTTTTGTTGTTTCACTTATTAAAGCATGATATCTATTTTCAATAAGGCGCAGCCATTTGAACAAGATCACGTGTATCAGGAGTGAATTACAGCCGGTATGTAGGAATACCAGCAAAGTAATTTTAGGGTGGTACTGACTACTGGTATAAACAATTTTTGTACAAATTATCGGTGTTAAATATAGTATTGTGGTACAATTTCCGCTATACTTACTATGTTGTTAAATTATAAAATAGATTTAAAACGTTATGGAAGGGAGTTGATGGGCGTATGTATATTCGATTATTTACCCTACATGTAATGGCATAATGTTTTCAGAGATTCACCGCTAGGATATTTTAGCAGTACTCCTGGTCAATATTCGAGTTGTTGATGTGGTATTACTTATTTCATGTGATATCTGTATAAATACATAAAGACCATCAAAATAAGTTTTACTTAACCAGAAATTAAAAAAAAAAATAGCATAAAATATGTGTGCTCCGCTGCGGGATTCAAAAGCACTCTCATGATTTAGAGAAACGCTAATGTACCGATCAAGCTCCTCCATTATCCCCAATTACTTCTATCGCTACACGAAAACATACTCCGGTAGGACACCTGCCCAGCCCGTAGTACGTTGGGCAGGTGTGCCACGTTTGGTCCCACAAGCTTATTGTGTCTTCCTCTCTGATCGTTATTTTGGTAAAGTGATCAGGGAGGATCAGATACACCCTGGACCTCTACCTCCCTCTTTGACTGTTGGTTTCGTTCTTAAATATAGTATATGAAGCCCATGTTCGTTTTTCGATATACTTCGGTCCGGTAGCTTGGGAAAATCCGTTCTTACATCATGCAGTCACTGCATGCACGGTACGATCGTACGTTCGAAAACGCGAGTGGCTCTTTTCAGACCATATCCATGAATGTACAACGAGGATTTTTTCTTGTTTTCTAGTAGATACTTCGCTTTTTTCGTTCACTGTCAACGTGAAGTTTTGTTCACATAAACAGTTCCATAAATATCACTATATCTACCGCATTCATACTTTTCTACGTTTTGATACATGTGAACTAAGGTTTTGATTTCCGTATTTAATCATATATTGGAATAGCCTTCATTTACGACTATTGGTTGTAAGAATAATGACGTTACTGGACTGTACTTCTTCAGTAATGTATGTCTTTGCTTAAAGAAAATCGTCTGCTTTGTTCGCAGAGTCCATTCACCACGAGCGCTAGTGGTGTTTCCTGATAAGGTTCTCAAACATTCCTCACACTTGCTGTTGTTTGCTGGATAGAATGGCCACAGTATTCAAAACTTCAAACATTCAATATGACTCATATCCAGTCTTTCGCGTCAAAATGGTTCTTTCAGTTTAATTTAAGATCTAACAACTGTTCTATTGTTTCATTTAACGTTTTCCTGAGTTCAAATCTTTGCTGTTTTAACCCTTCGTTTGCAGCTTTAGTACTGAAATTAAAACTTTTAACTGTGATATGCCTTAGAAGTCTTTTCATAGAACTTCAGATGGTTGAGAAAACTGATAATCCCAACAACCTTGTAGAAGATTAACTTTTTTTTTATGTAAGTTTGTTTCTTGGATCTTGCGCAAAGCCACACAAGAGCTATCTGCGCTAGCCGATCCTAATCTTAAAGCGATAGGTTAGACTGTAATGGTTCCTGGGGGTCCGCGAAGGTAATACTGAGGGTTCGTGAGCTATTTTCTTTAATTAAATAATGCACGGAAGGACGCAAAATAATAACACGTAAAAAGCTGAGACTGTTCTATAACTGTCACAATGTTTCTAGCTCTCTAAGTATGTGAGAAAAGCTGTTAAAATTCAGCTAAGCTCCTCGATGCGTTCTCGTGGGAAAAAAATTCGGAACATAGTATTAATAAAGCAGCATTAACCATCTCATTAAACAAGTAATTTTTTCCGTGGTAAAAAAAAAGTTATAATAAGAGGGGTCCTAACTACTTTACCGTGATTGGTCTTGCTATACAGGGTTTATAGAAATATATTACATTATCCGTACCTGAGGGTATAATATAGTGTAACTAGGTTTATGATATACTGCCTATGAAGAAACGTTTTATTTTAACGGGCAATATACCAAGGAAAGTATTACAGAAAGTATATCTTCTTGAAAAGTACATGAAAATTATTATGACTCTGATTCTCACGTTCCAAAAACTTTAAAGCTTTAAAGCTACAACGATATAACCCACAAATCCAAAAATGATTCGCATGCTTCAGTAATCATGCTATTTTACTTTTAAAAGCCGGATGTATAGACACTATATAATATTATAGCTTACAAATTGTTGTAATAATACTTCCTCATGATAACAGAGGAAAACACTGGATAATGCATGAAACAAAGCCTGTACTTGAAGAAGGAAATAATCTCTCAACGAAAATAATTACAAACCAAACAAATCATGGTCATCAAAGAGGGAAACTTATAACTTGGATTTTACAAACCAAACAAATCATGGTCGTCAAAGTGGGAAACCTATAACTTGGATTTTATAAACCAAACAAATCATGGTCATCAAAGAGGGAAACTTATAACTTGGATTTTATAAACCAAATAAATCATATTCATCAAAGAGGGAAACCAATAACTTGGATTTTATAAACCAAATAAATCATGTTCATCAAAGAGGGAAACTTATAACTTGGATTTTACAAACCAAATAAATCATATTCATCAAAGAGGGAAACCAATAACTTGGATTTTATAAACCAAATAAATCATGTTCATTAAAGAGGGAAACCTATAACTAAATAAGGCACATCAGCGACTGTGTTGTTCTTTGAAATTGTAAACAAACTTATTTTGACTATGTGAAAATTACGATCTAGCTTTGACTAGAATAACGATCGTCATGTAAATGACAACAATCAGATGTTTTTCTTTATTCTGAAGCAATAAACCTATTTATTCATTTATCTTATAGCTATGTATATTTTGCTTTCATAAATATTAATATGATATGTAATGTACCACTTAATATCATCATCAAATGCACTGTTTCATCATAAAAGTTTAACTTGAACTTTACGTTATATTCAAAAAGTGCTAGCCCGAGCCCACAACTGAATCTTATATAACTCTGTGAAAGTTTAAAATTATTTCACTGGACACAATATAATAATAATAAACAATAATTCAACCAAGACTTATGGTGTACACTATCTGAAACTTGCTATGCAAAATATTATACTATTAAATGAATTTTTAATGTTGTTGTTTTTTTGCCATGTCTATTATTATAATGAAATGATAGAAGTATAAATTCCATTTTCGTATTTTACACACAAGTCATCTTTGATACGTGTATTATCCTTTTTTCTCATGTTTGTGTGTAAAAAGATCGTTGTTTTTTATGTCTATAGGGTTTCTTGTTGAAAGCTACAGCAACACAGATTTCAGTTTCTGGTTTTCCTCGAATGACTTAAATACTGCAACTTAAGAAACCATAAACTTTCCCATTACTTTGTATCACGGAAACCCTTAATTATTATTCTTCAAAATTACCCGCGATACAGATTTGCTTCTAAAATGGTAGAAGATTTCGAACAGCTTGCATTAAGCCATAACTTGGTAATCATGATGTTGCTAGAGAAAGTTTATGGTTGTCTGGACTGATTGGGTCTACAATGGCGTCGAAGGGCACCTTTATACTGGGATTTCAGTAAGTAAAGATCTGTAAAAAAAAAAGCTCACTACTTATATTCGATTCAGAAATTCAAGGGGAAAAATCGATGTAGTGTTTTAAGCTAAGAAATAGGATGCATTTCCTGTTCCAGCCTCCAGACATAATAAACAGATTTCACATAACATCTAACACTTATTCTGACTTATTTATCTTTGTTTGAAAGAAAATGTTTATTATAAAAGAGATAACTATGCGGCCCCCCAGTGGCACAGCGGTATGTCTGCGGACTTACAACGCTAGAAACCGGGTTTCGATACCCGTGGTGGGCAGAGCACAGATAGCCCATTGTTTAGCTTTGTGCTTAACTTCAAACAAATAAATGATGATGAAAGTGTAGTTGAAACTATAAGAAAGTTAATAAAAGTATAATACATTTCCATAAAAATCTTTATAGCAAAAATGAAAACTTACACACAAATAATCCTTATTTTTCAAACACAAAATTATTAGAAGAAACGTAGAATGGTGAAATAACTCTTGGTGAATTGACTGATGGTTTTCAATCTCTCCAACAAAAAAAACAAACAAAAGTAGTGACTAGATATCTGAAAATATTTACGTATTTTTTTCTTAAATGTTTAAAGAATCTCCAGAAAATAAGGAAGAATTTTCTTGGTTATTGAGACAAACAATAGTTCGCTTATTCCTTAAAACACTTCTTCGTTGTGACTATAAAGTTTTTGCCAGAGGTTTTGCTAATCGAATCAAAAACACTATACACGAATCCTATATATATAATACTGGGAAGGAGAATATTTGACGATACAGTCAACTCTCGATTACTCGGGCTAATGGGGAGGTGGAGATGCACAAATTGAAAAAAACACGAATAATCCGAAAATATCCATTTCTGAACACCTTTTTTGTGTAACACATTAAAATTACATTGTATTTTAATATTGCAGTAGACACTACTTAATAAATAATCTGTAATCCTTGCTTGTTTAGCGGACTTATTGGCATCATTTCTTATAATTGTTTTTGTCCCCCTAGCTGCTGTAATATTACTGTAGTCAAATCCCTGCTGTCCCATGTAATTTAAAACTGTATCAAAACTGCAACACCATAGTGTCCCTCACGTACTCACTTTCTGGCCCTTCTACTTCTCTATCACTCTCGTGGCTGTAATCCTCTTTCTTCCCCTCTTGCTGCACTGTACTTACATTATCAGAATCATTCGTGTGTTAGAAACCTGGTTCATACTTGTCACTTTGAAATCATTCCGTCAGATTCTCTTCGACAACATTCTCACAAACACATTTGCACCGACACAACGTAGAAGTGCGAACAGCTCGGCATTGTTGACTTCAACATTAAATGATGATAAAAAAATGATTATTTTTGCTTCTTCTGCACGGATAATCCGCAGCACGAATAATCGGAACGTAACTGTATCAGTACACTTCGTGATATTTTTGCTATTGACAATTGCAAAAACGAAATGTATTTCTGGCAAACTTTAATTTGAAAAGGCTTTTAAATGAATGATCACGAATCCTTGAAGAAAACTCTTTCTGTCCTTAGATTCGTTGTTGTTTCATTAAGTCAGTCAGTAAATACCCTATACTGTAACGTATGGTAACGTGGATAAAAGCTATTCATCTTTCTTTGGTTTTTAATAAGGTTGGTCTCAATCCTTTCACTGCTGATAAACTCTGTAACCCCCGTGCTGAGCAACTCTTTGAAGAGTGGAGTTTTGTACAATGAATCAGTTGACTAATACGTTTCATTCTTAGGTTCTAAATAATACCGAGAAAAATATCGATATAAGAAATTACTTCCTTTCTCGATTGGTTGTCGAATACCACTCTCTAACATAAGTTTCACTTAACAAATAATTCATAAAATTGTCATTTACGAAAAGGCTTAAATAGTCACATGATTGAATTATGTTGCGTCAACTTCAACAACATGTGCACCACTATAGCACTTGAAGATGTGAAGTCTGCCTTCCTCCAACGTTGAACTAAAGGTTCTTACAGTCGCTTTTGTTGCTTATTTCGAGATTCATTCTCTTCAGTATCTTCATCCTCTTGAATTTCATTCAATTCTATACTGTCTTAATTTTCTGCTGCTGCCTCTTTTTATCGTAATCAATATCGTCAACATCATCACCACTTGCTTGACTCTCATCCTCGGCAGAAAAATACTCGTCATCGTCGCCAGAATCAATCCAAATACTTTCAGCAATACTCTCTCTAGTTATTCAATTCGTATTCTAAAGGAATGCTAAGTTTCGTTTCATTTCCCACTGAATAATTATACGGATCAAATTCAAGATGGCTGAACTATAACCGTTGACAAATTTCAATAAATCTTTATTTTGCGTGTAGTTAAAACTAGTTATCTACTCCCTTAATAAGCGTTATTTTCTCTTTGTGTGCGGTAATCGGTTCTTTAAGAGATGTAGATAATTTATAACATTTGAATAGAAAATGAACGTACACAGTACGTCATTAAAGCATACTAGCGACATATATGAAACGACGTACTGTGTACGTCTCCGTAGCAGTGAAATGATTTATTTAGTTCCAATTAACCACAATATCACTAGTTTCCAAATTGTTTATCCGCAACAGTTAATTAACGCGTCTCCGTTATTTGCTAATTGTGTACTTGCTAATGCTATTATAAGTTATATGTTGGATATTCTTCGTATGGATTCATAGGATTTCGATATCTCACTTTTATCTTCCTTATATTCAGAAGCTCTTAGGAGAGAAAGTTTCAAACCATTTCTAAACTATTTCATAGAACCCCTCCTTGATGAACCTCTTTTTACAAAAATTCATTTATTGAATATGCAAACAAATCGGCCCTTTTATCAGCCTCAACGGATTCCTGATCACATTAATCGAGAGGTGAACTTATGGATCATAATGCTCTGAAGTGGATCATAATGCTCTGGAAAGACATAATGCTCTGAAGTGGATCATAATGCTCTGAAGTGGATCATAATGCTCTGAAGTGGAAAGACATAATGCTCTGAAGTGGAAAGACATAATGCTCTGAAGTGGAAAGACATAATGCTCTGAAGTGGATCATAATGCTCTGAAGTGGAAAGACATAATGTTCTGAAGTGGAAAGACATAATGCTCTGAAGTGGATCATAATGCTCTGAAGTGGAAAGACATAATGCTCTGAAGTGGAAAGACATAATGCTCTGAAGTGGAAAGACATAATGCTCTGAAGTGGAAAGACATAATGCTCTGAAGTGGATCATAATGCTCTGAAGTGGAAAGACAGTTTTTCTCTATTTCAATTGAAGATTTCTTTGATCCTTTTTCTTTTACAACCAAGTAACAGAGTCTGTTAATGATAGACGACTTATTCAGAAATCAGGCTTAAGTCGCCATGATTTTTTATATTCATAAAAGAAATGGGCAGTGTTTTTTAAACTTTCTACTATAGCTTTTTATTTTTTACTTCTGCAACGAGACTGTCATTTAAAAAGTCCTACAGAAACTCGGCTTTTCTCTCTAATTTGGAAAGTTGTTTATACCTCGTTAGTTCAAAAAATGCATATATTGTACGGAGATTTCTTTCATCATGTTCGATCTTCTCCAGTTTGACTTAATAATGTTAATCTCAGTCAGAACAACCACTGCCCCGGATGCAATAACGACGCTGAATCTCTTGTACATATTTACTGGAACTGTTTCACTAATGTTGATTTAATAAGAAGTATGTGTAAAATATGTTCCTTGTTTTTACGTTAAAATAGTACTTGTTTTGATTATTGGTATTTATTTTATTCTGACTATAAGTTTAACAAAAAACATTTATGTAATAATATTTTTCTAATAGCTTAAAGCGTTATTTATAATAAATTAGAAGAATTAGCTTATAAACAATTATTTGACAAAAGTATTTGTATTCGCTTATAATTGACGAACCGCTGGGCCCAATGAAGTGACATATGGAGTTGGTATTCGGATCTGACCCCTATGTCATTTTTGGGGGCCGTACGTCTTCTCTGAACATTGAACGGGAACTAGTTTATACCAAATGGTGTTAGTCTGCAAATGAATGCAACACTGGAAATGAATTACAATATTTTAATATCAGATTAAGTGCTCGTGTATTTAAAAAGAACATTTTTTGTTATTTAGGACAAGGTAATCTGACCCACTTTTAATATATTTCGTCTCCTGTAAAACCATGTTTAGAATTACAATTGAGAATAGGCTAACTTACTAAATTTGACTATTTTATCCTTGTATATCTTTACTTAAGTAAATATAATTATTACCTTTAAATTATTGTTTTAATACATTGCGATTGATATATGTATACGTATTATACAGTTACAGTGAAGGTTGTATTGTTAGTCTGAATAAAGTATCAAGATTGTAATAACTTGAAGGAAAGATAGATAACATCAGGATTATATGTAGTGTTCCATTCAAAAGTTAAATTTTGTAGTATCTGAATGTGATTTTTGTGTTGCATAGTCGAAAGTAAATCTATAATTCACCATTTTACTTGTTTTTATGAATATTTTTACTGGGGTTTCTGATCATCAAACGTTTTAGAAATGTGATGAGAGATGTTTGGAAATATCTCGTTAAATCGTTACAGTAGAGGAAGCAATTGTTAGTATGTGTGTAAGAAGGATTATCAAAGATAGGCATAATGGTTGTGGAAAGTAAAATAATAATTTGATTACACTATTAATACAAGACACTAAAATAACTAAAACTTCCCCACTAACAGTAAAAACAAACCTAACATATCTTCCCTCTACTTCTTCATTACCACTGGACACTAAGATGAATACTATCAGATTAATACCATGATCCAAACAAGACATTATTATATTTTACTACTACCTGTCCTTCATTAATATAGATCAAAAGTTTATCTTACCTCTTCCTCACCACTAACATATCATGTCCCGACTTTTTTCCCATCAATAAAACACATGAACATATATATTACTATTGCGTCCCATGTCTGATGGTTAAGACAGTCGACTCCCGAACATGCTCACCTTTTCAGCCGTAGGAACGTTATAAGGTTAGGGTCAATCCCAATATTCGTTGATAAAGAATAACCCAATAACTAGAGATGGGCGGTATTCAGTAGTTGCCTTTCCTCTAGTCTATCACTTGAAAAGGTTTGATATACGGAAACATCTGTTATATTTTAAGATCTGTGCAAGAACTCAGCTAACAGATGTTTCCGTATATCCAAGCTATCTTCAAGTCTATCACTTCGAAATTAGGGCTAGCGCAGACAGCTCTCGAGTAGTTTTGCGCGAAATCCAACAAACAAACAAATAAAATTCACTATCTCCTTTGGGCCAACCAATAACACAAATGTATTTTATCGGTGCCACTTACCCATCAATATGGAACGTTGACGTATCTTATCATTATCCTCTCCCACCTCGATACAAGATACTAAAATGTTCTATCAATACTGCTTTTTATTAATACAAGATAATTATATGTCCTACTACTATTTCTCCCTTATATACCAAGACACTATTCTGTTCTATCTTCTCTCCATTTGTACAGAATACTAACATAATTTTATCACTGTCTCATTCCTATCAATTTATGGCACAACTGCATCATTAACTCTCACCTGTCAAAACAAAACATTAATTTATCATACCACCATTTAATACAATTTTTACATTTAATACTTCTTTAATACAACACAGTAATATGTCGTACCACTACATAAAACATAGGCTTTACGTCGACCCTCCCTATATCGTTCCTCGAGAGCCCTAAGGGTAAATGCCAGATTTGGTGAAAACTAGTCCAGCAGTTCGCTATTTATAAGCGGACACACATACATTCGTCAAATAATATTTTATTTGAATTATTATTTTGTACAGGTGCAAGAATTCAAAGTCGCATTTGAGTATTCATCTGTATTTGTCTGTCTACAATTTTGTTCATTTTGAAACTATTGGAAGATTTAAAACAAATTATTCAGATCATACGAGACCGCTTTAAGTTAAATAACTCTATCTTAAATCTTTTCAACATCTTCCGTTTACATAGAATGCAGGGTGTTTGTGGCTGGAGTAAATTTTCTTTCTCAAGAATCTCCAATATTGCTTTGCAGAAATCGAACATTTTAACGCATGCACACACACACACAAAACGTTAATATTATCAAGAGCCAGTAAACTTACGATTGACGTAATGCTCTGAGCCACTGCCGTGTAAGTGTAAACTAGCTGCTACTAGATTGTAATGTCAGCGTTTCTACAACATAGAAAACGTTTGTATGTAGCTTCGTTGAAAGGCTTTGCGAATTTCTGTGTAATAGAGTTCAAAAACGTACTAATAGAGCCAATCGTATGTTGATGTTTTTCGTTTCAGTTTTAATTATTTAGTTATATAAAAAAGCATTATGTTGGTCATAAGATGTTTGGGAAATATGATGAAAGTACATCAAGGTTACAGCTATCTGAAAATGACCTCATTAATCTGTTATTACAGTACAGAAAGTAAGGTTATGTGTAATGTTTTGTTGTACCGTTTACATCATTGGCTGTTCTTCTTCCAAAAACCTAGGCTAAGCACATCCCAGTGGTTTGCGTGCCAGGCTGTGGATCCGAGGTTCCAGAGTTCGCGTCCCGTAACCACAAAAAAATATATCAAGGTCTGCAATTTGAGGCGAGGGGTGTTTTATAAAAGTTGGTGTTGACTATCTGCTTTCACTTCACTGTGTATTAATACTCGATAGCACGTTATTCACTTATCGCACATTCAGATCTCTTTTCGTATTTGTAACCAAGGCCGCAGTATTCATGCTTTATACAACGCATTAGTTTTTTATCGTCTTTTAAATACAACTAGTTGTACTCTTGTCGTTTGATGCTGTTTTATTCAAAAGCGCATAATAATTAGACATTACCATGGATGTTCCTTAACTTTAAATGTTTTTAACGTTTTGGTCTGGAGCCTTCTGTGTCTATACACTTAACATTGTGTAATGATGAAATTATTTAACATAAAAAGGTATTTTTCTGAAACATTTTCCCTAAATCTAATCTCAAACCGTCGTATAAGAGCAGTGCAGGTAGAACTCACGAGTCAGGTATGTACAAATATTAAGTTTAAAAATGCGTTATGGTGCCCCTCCCCCGTGGCACAGAGGTATATCTGCGAATTTACAACACAGAGCACAGATAGCCCAATGTGTAGCTTTGTGTTTAACTTCAAATAAACAAGTCTTATGGTACAAACGTGCGTATATTCCCGCTTACTTGATACAATAGTGAATGTTTATGAGACTTCCCATGTTTGACCAATATTATAGGAGTGAATTATACAAGATAAAATTTAGAAGTCAGAAATTATTACCAGTGATTGTACTTACGATTCTTTTTATAGAGTAGAATTTCAAATTGGTCCAAAGATTGGTTTTCTAGGCACTGTTCAACTTTGGTTATCGTATTCTTGTCAGTCATTTCCCCATACATGAAGTTAGCCCGACAGCTTTTCTGCATCACTTCAGCCCTGTTAAACCCGGCGATTTTGCAGAATGTTTCCGAGCAGTAGACCACTGGATAATCCACTATCTGAGCGTTACCCAACAGGAAACTACAGTCCGCTAAAAAAACAAACAAATCGAATCTTTAATACCCAATTTACTGAGAATCCATAGTAATATACGGTATGAAAACAACATAGAGCCTTCTTAGTAAAGTTTCCATTTCTAAAAATAGTTCCTTCTTTCTCAACTGAAATGACGAGCAAAGTAATATTAATTAAGTAAAATTAACAGGTAGACTCCCAGCTTCTTTTTTATCTATAATAATCTTGTATAAAAAAGTATAAACCTTTTTTATTTGCCAACTGTACGAAAATATTTGATCAAAGAATGGGAACGTAGCAGATTCGGTATTTATTGACTTACCGGAGTGTATAAAACAACGTAGAGTCTGTATTGACTTCAGTACGTTTACTAAACGTTGCTTAAGGTTATTTTAAGATTCGAAACAGATCTGAAAATAGATATTCCCTTCTTTATACAGTCATTAGCAGTTCTTGTTTAAGTTGGAGTTAATTAATCACGAAGAACATTTATTTCATAACTAAACTTTGTATTTTTTTGTCCTCGAATAACGAAACGTGGTATTTGATTTTTCAGTCATATTCAATGCAATCAAATTAAGACATTTAATACTGTTCATATAATGCAGTTGATGAAATCTGTTGTCAGTTTTGTTCCTGACAATTCTCATTCAGTTAACAGCTGCTTTAAGAAACTGTTAATGAACACTGTCCAAGATAACCAAGTGTATAAATTTATCATTTATTTAGCACACTTTTGTAGCATTCTAGCACCATTACTAGGAAATTATAGATTCGCATATGCAAAATCCATGGTTTGTTAACTTTAGTGCTAAATTCTTCAGTACAGTCATAATTGTCCAATCAAAGACACCTAACGTGTGAAAAAAAGGTGAAAAAAGCATGACGGTGGGTAAAACAAATTACGCGGCCTAGCTAACTAATGAATGAATATTTGTTGTAAAATTGTTAACAATGCTATAAGTGTAGCTACCAATTTGGCTGCCAATTTTGATTTCATTCACTTAAGTCGCACATACTCAATCCTTTTTTGGCCGCACATCTATACACACCTAAGGTGTTTTTGATTAGATATAATATGTCAATACACACCAACAAACCACAGCAAGTAAGAAAGTGACACTCAATAGTAACCCACATTAGCGTTAGGATCGCAACCCTATTATTGAGAACAAACTTTTACTTTACAGAACCAACCAGATTCTTTAAAATATATGGTGGTAGTTTTTCCTCTCTAAACCAGTGTTAATAACTTCTTACAGTAACGCCATGAAATTTAGATTACCAGTTACTTTGTCATCACCCCCATGCAATCGGTACAGCCCTATCAAGCATCATTATTTATGCTAATTGCTTAAGCTAATATCACGTGACGCTAAACACTTTTTAATTAGGATAATTTCATAAAATGTAGTAAATTTGTGCGGAAAAGTTGGCAAAGAATAATCAATAATAACCATCCACCCGTGTGATTCTTTTGAAAACTTGAGCTAGAAACTGCTAATCTAGTTTGCTTGGCCTAACCAACAGTTACGTATCTGCACGTTATTTCACCTTATAGTTTTACTGCTCTAAATCAGCCATCTTTAATCCGAATGACAAAAACTAAAAACTATCCACTTTTATTCTTAGGTGAAGCCGTAGAAAAATGATAAACCGACAGCTTACGTGACTTTTGTGCGTAGGTGTGCGCAAAACTTTACGTTAAATTTGAGCGGTTTTTGTTGAATAACTTTACACATTTGGCTTATATTTATACCAAATGAGACTCATAATTGTGGGTTTAAAAGATCTATCACTGTACCAAATTTGAAAAAAAATCCATAAAAGTTATATATGTTTTTCTATTAAATAAAGTTTCCGTACTTTCGGTGCGAAGAAAAAAAAAGGAAGAAACTCAATCAAAATTGGAGATGTTATATCTCAGGTATTTCTTAATGTATTGTCTTTAAATTTAGTATGTGAAGTAAGAGTCCAGTAGAGCATATCCACTAAAAGTATGTGATAGTTTGGATTACAACAGTCCGAGATACAGAAGGTGGAAAATCGCTAAAATATCACTCCTGTTAGTAATACACTGCAAAAACACCTTAAAGATATTGGTAGTATTAGTCTTAACATCTACCATTCAAGTTTAACTTTTATCTATCTGTTTGTCTGTTTATATTCACTCTTATGAAAATGTTTTATAATACACACAACTAGGAGATTAAAAATGATTAATGTATACAAAAAGGTATAAACTGAAGAACAATTAAAATGATAGATATCACATGTAACCGAAGTTGATAACTACACGTACTTAATAGTAAATGGTGCAATAACGGATCCAGGATTCTATTTAGGATTGTTTTTAGCATTTGAAATGAATAAAAATCATTAATTTGTATCAATTTAGGTTCAAAAATGTTCATTATTTACGAACTACAGAAAATCACCTTACTTACGGAACATAATACACAAAAGGAAATCTACATACGTCTCCCTTAACCAACATCATCATGAAAAAGTCACAAAATCAGATACCCTATATATTGAATAACCTAGTTTTTACATGCTCAACCAGTTACAGCGCCCTTTTAAATAATTCGAAATATCAGAAGCATGTGATAATAAGTGACTGACTTAAAATTTACATAGGTGCATAACACTATTTTTATTGTTTGGATAAAAACAAATTATAATTGCTGCCATTCTTTCCTGATTTTGGCCCTTGCTTAATATGAAATCATATAAAGGAATGAATTCTCTAAAGGAGTTTCTACGAAACGTTCGAATCCCTTTTGTTCCCTTCTAACCTATTTGTTTGATTTCACAAAAAGCTACATAAGGACTAAAGGTGTGCCTACTTTTGAAGCGACAGACTAGAGGGAAGACAGCTATTCAACAATACCAATCGCCAAATCTTGGAATACTTGTGTGAGATCGACTAGTGGGATCTGACCGCCACTTTTATAACGCACCCATAGTCCAAGGAGCGGAGCGCAATTTTTAATTGTTTTTACAGTAAAGGGGCGTGAACTACGGAACCTCAGCTCCACAGTCCGGCACGCTAATCACTCGGCCACGCTCGGCCCGTCATTAACCTGGTGTACAATAGCGTTATTATAAAATAGGAACTACGAGAACTAGTCGTCGTTGTCTATCAACTCAATTTTATGAAATGAAAATATACTTATGCAAATTATAAAATTTCATGTCAATAATACTGATCCCAAATCCCTTTGTGCTCCACTACGTAAATGTTTAATATTAGACTTACAAGAAAAGCAGGCTTATTCAGTACGAGCTAAGAGTCTTCATGAACTGTGAATGGCTAGCCCGTATTTCGACCGAAGTAACACTACTCAAAAAGCTTGATTTTATGAAATAACGTGTACTTCAAAGGTAGAGAGACGAAATGCGAAATATATAATACTCTTAGATGCAGTGTATGAATGGTTTTCTACTGAAGATTTCTACGCTCACCTTCATGTTATATTTCTCTCTCTCTCTCTCTCTAATGATTGCGATAGTTTGTGTCATAAAGAAGGAAAACTTATTCAAAACGAGGAAAAAAAATAAGTAAGCTGATAGACTTTGAAAACGATGGAACTGTATGAAAATATTAAATATGGTTGATTATATGAGACAAAATAATCAGTTTTCTTTCCACCTTATACTAATATGTGTTTCTCATCTATAGGAGTTGTCTGCATACTGTTGAAAATTATCACAGGAACAGAAGGGTCTAGTTTAGTCAATAACAAAAAATATAATTCAGAAAAATATAGTATAAATAAGGCGACTTTTCTCAACCCTGGGAAAGAATATTGGGCGAAATAAATCAATACGCTGCAGAGAAATAGGAAACATTTTTTCTAGCTCTTTGTTCAACAACGTAATAGAAGAGGGCAAGCAACAGAAATATAAACCATTTAAATTTCTAGAAACTTGTGCAGTAGCTTTCATGTAGTTTAATAATGTAAGATCCATTTTTTGTTTTCCTTTAAGCTTTCTCTAAACCAACATTTCAAAAACTGGGGTCTTGACCAAGGGATAATTTAGGGTATGTACAGTAATTAGCCATCACTTCGTTTGTGTGGGGGGTGGGGGTGGAGGGGTCGTCGTCAAAGCCTTAAATAATTTAAAAGAGGGGCAACAAAAAAGTTTGAGAATCTCTACCCTAAATGATTATTGACATTAAGAGACATGAATGAAATAGTAACAAAAATAATTATATCAAGATGAAAACTAGAACAAAATAATACAGAATGCTCCAATAATATTGTGGATCCTCTTCCAGTGGCTCAGATGCAAGTCTGAAAGCTTATAACACTAAAACCGAGTTTCGATATCCGTTGTGGGCACAGCACAGGTAGCCCATTGCGTAGTTTGCACATAATAACAAACAAACGATATTGTGTGGGCTTAGCTTTGCAATATTTAAATATAACTAACGAAGTACTTGAGTTTGTGAGGAATAAAGAAACTAGTACTGATACTGATTTACACAATGTCATGTAATCCTAGCAAGCGGTTGTAACTAGTGTTTAATTATCTATTAAACGAAATTACCAAGTACATCTTTTTCTGCATTGTTACGTCAAATATGTAATTTAGGAACAATGTAAAGAAAATTTATCAAGTATTAAATGCGGCCAGAAGAAATATTCTCGAATAAGCAGCGTTCCCTACAAATACAATGAAAATTGTAAGTTTTAATGATGTTTTGGTGAGTGCAGCATTGTTAATAACGTCTTATAGTGCATGTTGTTAGGTATTGAGAATTTAAAATAGTCCGAAGACGATATTTTGGTTAATTTACGCTATTTGCCAACAAGATTGACACACACCGTTTTTGTTTTTCATACAAATACGTTTTAATATAAATATATAACAGTACAATTTAAAACAACAATTATTCCGAATGATTACCACAAACAAAGTTTTATAAACAACAATTTCACTAACTTACAAACAACACAGAATTTTCTTTCTAATTCAGGGTCTCCTTAATATCCAGCGAGTTAACTTGAAGTCGATGTATGTACAATTGCCGAGAAGCTAGCTAGCTTTGGCAGACACTGAATTGTTGGACAGTGGAAGGAAGATAATATTTTCATAAAACCATTAATGTCCGATGAGAATTCAGTAATACTTTCGGCAAGATACTAACATCCAATGAGAATCCACTGACGTTCGAAATTTATAGCTGTTCCTGGTCAAATGTCGTATATTATCCGGTTGATAAGGGTTAGCAAAATCATGGTTTATAGCGTACACGGCTATAACAGGTTCCTAGCAGACTTATAAGCTCTCTCTTCTTCTTTTTTTTTTTTTGTCCGCGTTGCCTTTTATAGGCGCTGGAAAGATTTTCTCGAAAGTTCAGACAACAATACTTAACTATATTTAACCGGTTACGGAAGTGGATATATTGTCGATACTTGTGCTCACGAATATTCTACAACCTTGGAGAATTGGCGGGAGTTTCGCCATACGTAACTAATACTATAAGCTAGGCACGTTTTTACATATAAACTCAATCCCAACAAATGTTGTCATTAAAATAAATATATAACAAATTCGTTACACGCAATACATATCTGACACTATAAGTTACGCATATTTTTAATATTTAAATTTAATCTAAATAACGTTCATATTAAAAATAAATACATAACAATAAATTCGTTACAGTGTTAAATTGAATAAATAATCACAGTATTCTGTATGTTTGTAGGTGTTCTGTAAAATATTAAATATAAAAAGGTGACATTGTCTAAATTTCCGCTCTCGCTGAAACATGGGAGGATATAAACGTGTGTTTTTTTAAGTTATCTATCCACATAGCTTTCTATCTGCCTGTCTCTTTACGCTTATCTAACTATCTATATATATATATGTGAGTGCGTGTATGTCAATACAGGTGACGAATATTCAATACATTAAATCTATTTAATTTTGTAACTGGCTATCTAAAATAAACGTCAGTTGTCGTTTTCAGCGAGTAAGTATGCGTTCCATACACATACATAATAAATGAATCACACACTAATGATTACCTTGAATATTTGATAAAAAGATGCAGCAGTGTTTGAGTAAAGAAATACAAATAAGATATGTAACGTTAACACGCTGGAAGCATGAGCAGACGCACGAGTTCAGGCGTAATATATAAATTACTTTCTTTCCTTGTCTGTTGGCCACACTGAAATATGTGAATGCTTAATGAAGCGAACATATTTATACATGAGAAACCATGTAATTTAATTGAGAAATAACTGGAAGTTCTGTGATCAGAAGTAATGCCTTAAGGTATTCATTTTAGATTATCATGAAATTTTACAGAAATGAAAATGAAAAATTTTAACAACTGTTATGAAATAAGCCAAGAATAAGATTAATATTACATACTTAAAGATTATGCATAAAACGTGTAAATATTTTAGGTCAAACAGTAGGATTAGGTTACACATAAACATTAAGTAAGGTAGAAATACATTTTCTTTCTTCAAAACGATTTCATATAAGTTGTCTTTTGAAATTCAATAATAAATGTAAAGCCAAGCTCGATAATATTAAACATCATATCGGATTTTCACACACAGATATATATGTGTATATATCAAACTTCTCAATATTTCTTAAAGCTTTTTGAAATTACACTATGAATTTCTTAAATTGATGTTAATTTTAAAGTTATTCGTGACGTTCAAATGTTTCTTTATAGTAATAAAGACGTTTTAACAACGACTCGAAAAGTTTTAGATCACAGTGTCTGGAAGTCCATAAAGAAAGCATCTTCTCTAAATCTCATTCATATACCTCCAAAAGTAAGTAATAGTCAGTAATTGAATGCTATTATTATTATAGAAAAGAGTGGGTATAGTAACAGCATTTCTAATAAAAAAGGTGAATTAATGTCATAAGCATTTATAGAAAAAAAGTAAGATTCTTTGGTGCTAAGCTTTCTAGTCATGAAACGTCAGGTTTTCAGATAACGATTTTCTTCTCATAATTTATATATAGATATAAATTGTATTTGTAAAAGAGGATTAAGTGTAAGACAGACAAATTAAATTCATGACATTCAAGTTTCTATATACGTCAAAACTTCGTGCTGAAAGTAGAATTGTATTATTAAATACGGTCTTGCTGAAATGCCAACCAAAATCACCACGTGTTTCACGCTCTGTAATATTAAACCTTTTAATTGAACTATACATTGTTAGAAATGTCATCCAGCATTTTATTTTACTTGTTGTTGTCATTGCTGTTCCTACTTTTATCTTTTTGAACTATTGCTTGTCCCATTTCGGCCATATCCAATTTCCAAGAATATATACAGTGTTTTATTCTTTTTTAATCATTAGAGAAAAAAATGCGCCAAAACAAACCTCGTGGTATTCAAGAGACGTGCGGCCCATAAAGAGTCACTGTTACAGAAAGATCAATGAAATGTGTCCTAATTTAAGTATTAATTATAGTTTTAGCATCACAGGAAAAGTCGAGATTGGCCAGTGAATGATGGAACTGTACCATCAACTGAACCATGCCTTCATATTCTTTTCATCCACCACCCCTTTATGGTTGACAGACAATTTTAAAACAATAAGTCGACCCTGTTGATTATATTCTTTCACTAAGTTTTGACCAATTTTACCAATGTTAGGTTAAGTTTTTGACGTGGTAATACTGTTGTAATCTATTTTGAAAAGTGGGATGAAACGTATTCATACGGAAAGCGACATCAAAATGACGTATATCGAGTATGCAGGGTAGAAATATGACAGAATAAATTACAGCTATAGAGAAGAACAGCGTTAAAGTTTGTGTAATGTATCTTACACACAAAGTTTAAAGTACCACCTATATACTGTAATATCGACAAAAATGCCACAAATGCTTGAAATGTATATTCAAAGTATCAATTTATCTTCGTGCCAGGCTTGTTTTTTGGTGATGTGCGTGATAGTATTTATAATGAACACAAACACGAAATGCAATTTATGTTGGGTTTTTTGTGTGTGAGGATGCCTATATTTCTCTTTGCTGTTAATGACATTTTTCTAACACTTCGTTTTTATTGATTTTTTTTACGTTAAAAATTCATTGCTTGGATAATGTCTTGCTAAATTTTAAAAACAAAAAATATAAACGAGGTTCAGTACAGTAAAAATGTCCAATAAAAAATATATTTTAAAGGATAGTCATGCAATCAACATTATATAACAATGTAAGTGATCTATAAGTTTTGTAAATATTACGAATTTAATTTTTAAATATTTGAATAAAACTACTTTACATGTATAACTTATAAACATAAATATACTACATTTAACACTTCTCACTAGATCATTAGTTAAAATATTTCCTTCTATATTTTACGACCTATTTTGAAGCATCAGAGATTGTTGTTGTTAAGCATAACTTACATAATATGCTATTCGTGCTGTGCCACCGCGAGTATCGAAACCCGAGTTTTAGTGTTACAAGTCCTCAGACTTACCACTGAGCCACCGGAAGACAGTATCGGAAGCGTGTAAAGTTCTGTGGTATTTTAAAAGAAAAGTCGTATTTTGTTAGACAAACAATTGGTGCCCGCCAGTGAATCAGTGATAAGTTTAAGGAATTTACAACGCTAAAATCCAGGGTTTGATTCCCCACGATGGACAGAGTAAAGATAGCCCGTTGTGTAACTCTGCACTAAGAAACAAAAACGATCCACTGCTACTGGAAGCGTGTAAAGAAATATATACATTTATAATTACAGAGAGAATCAACATATTTTCTATTAAAATTTACTGTGTACATGAAAGGGCCGAATGTGTAATATCAATATGTTAACTATCTTATAACATGTTTCATTAACATAAGCGGAGGAGAAAATTGTTACAGAAAATCATCAGAGTAGCCTATGAAAGTGAAAAATTGAAATTATGGTACAGCTTAAAATATCAGTTTCAAATGTGACTGTGATATATAAAACTTTTCTTTATAGAAAACACAACGTTTAAAAAAAATCAGAAGATTTTCTTTCGGTCAGCAAGTGTGAATGTACAAATAAAGATATACCACAACCGGATGTCTATTGTAAAATTCAGAACCAAGTTCTGTCAGAGACGGCCATGCAACACACGGGACGAACTTGCGAGGATGAGGATATAAAATATTACTCAGAGTCTATTGTAAAACAAGGCCCGACATGGCCGGATGGTTAAGGCGCTCGACTCGCAATCTGAGGGTTGCGGGTTCTATTCCCCGTCCCACCAAACATGCTCGCCCTTTCAGCCGTGGGGGCGTTATAATGGTACGGTCAATCTCACTATTCGTTGGTAAAAGAGTAGCCCAAGAGTTGGCGGTGGGTGGTGATGACTAGCTGCCTTCCCTCTAGTCTTACACTGCTAAATTAGGGACGGCTAGCGCAGATAGCCCTCGTGTAGCTTTGAGCGAAATTCAAAAACAGAAAACAAACTATTGTAAAACTCAGAATCAGGTTCTAAATAACACTTTTAACCAACACTCAGAACGGATGTATAAAGATGTATGCTTCATCAAGTTCGCTACTGTAGACTTTGTAAGTATAGAGCTATAAGAAAAGAAATTTAACTGATACAAGGAATGAATTTAACATGACACTCATGTCGGATGCAGAAGTGCAAATGAGAAGAGTTAAATAAAACATCATGCCACAGAAACACGAAAATGACATGTTTTTTTTTGTCATTGAAGCTTAAATTAACAAATAACTAAGCTCAAGATGACCAGTTGAAAACCAAAAACAAGGATGAAAGAAAATGTGACAATGAAGATGAGAAAGGAGGAAGGAGACTGAGGATGATAAGGCAAGATGATCACCGTTGAACCAATAGAAGCGTCAGACTAGCCAATCTATCTAACTGAAGATAATGAGGATAATGTAGTGGCTAATTACTTAAATGAGAGCTGCTAGAATTTGATCGGTAAGGTATTTATTGCTAATTTATTTTTATTGTTCATGGGATTTATACTTGCGGATGAATGTGGTCCTTTAATAAAAGTTCAGTGCATACGTTCCTCAGAGAATGAACGTGTCGTATTTGAAAAGAGAACAACCCTTTTTTACAGTTAAAACGCACCAAGTTTCTCAAAGTTAGATACATAATTAAATTTTGCCCTGTTGCCATTACTATACTCGTGCACTTGTTCTTCTCAGCTGTTAGAGATTTGTGAAATATCACACAAATGTATTCTGCACGTCAGAACGTATTTTTCATTTCTAGTGTTCAAGCACTGTGAAAATATCAGCTTTATTCATAGGGATAAGCAGTTATTTGTCTTTGTTACACCTCTGTTTAAGTTTATCATCGTCGTATAAGTGAATTTTTCTTCTTCGTTATCTTACGTTTTAAACCTATGTCTTCGGGCAATATTCACCTTTTTTTTTTGCGTTTATAGGCTTAATTCCTCCTCTTTCGAAACAACTTCAAACCGATTAGAAAAGAATCTTTTTCATTTACTGAGCGTGCGTTCTCGGGTTTGTTTCTAATGTTTGAAAAAAATTGTTCTTATCTTCTAAGTATGTTTTATACGACTTCTGAAGAAAAGATTTGATTACATATTATCAAAGTAAATACACCGTTAGCGTGACCCAGGCTTCATCAAAGTTCACATTAATCATGAGACAACATTACACACTCAACTTCACCAGTTCCGTTTTCCAGCTCAAAATGACTTTTCCTTGTACCAGAGAAGAAGGTTTGCAAGAGAACTTGCAATAAAAATTCAAATATATAACTCAAAGAGGAAATTATTAATTCTGATTAATTTGTTATACCTTTTTTGTATCCGCTACTAGGACTTCCGTTTTTAATAAGCTAGTGTTCCAACGTTTTCAAAAGTTGCCAAAATTAAATGTTCAGTATGAATTATAAATTAAGTCTGAAACGAAACGACAGAAGAATTATTTTTCCCGAGGACCCGGGCTGTAAGTAAATTATCTCGATGAACATACTGCATGGACAATATACAAATTTGCTTCAGTTACTGACCTTTGCGATATAACTTTCCAATTTGATGAGCACTGTTATTATCTTTGTGTCTCCTATCAAACATATTAGTCACGCCCCCCAGTGGCACAGCGGTATGTCTGCGGACTTACAACGCTAGAAACCGGGTTTCGATACCCGTGTTGGGCAGAGCACAGATAGCCCATTGTGTAGCTTTGTGCTTAACTTCAAACAAACAAACATTTAGAAAAACAGATTTAGTGAAGTTCAGAGTAGTAAGCAATAACCTCTAGTAGAATCAAAAGTATATACGCACAGATCACGGTGTAAAAAATGTTACATTTATTTGTCTAAAACACAAGATTATTCAATATAACGTTTACATTAGACAATGCAGCATTATTTATGCAAGAAATGATATAGCTTATGTCCAGGGACGGATTAAGTACTTTAGGGCTAAGAGCAAATTTTATAGGGAGACACTCAGAACTGAGATCTGTAAATCGAATACATTACAATAATATTTCTTAACTACAGTTTGAGCAATACACAAACACAGGTATGCAAACGTTTTTCTATCTACAGTCTCTTTATAGCATTAGGAGCGACAAAATCTCTAATTGTCTATCCAAAATCAGTAGTTCTCAACATGTCAGTTTCAATGGAAAGCATTGCTAGGGCAGTCAACCGCTCCTCTGTCATTGTTGACCTTAGCTTGTTTTGGTTATTGATCTTTCGCCACTGTAGTTATTCACCATTAAGCTTAGGTGGATCCGAACAGCAATAGATGCGTTGTGGAAAGTAGCAGCCGAATGTTTTTGTTGAAGTTCCGAGCAAATATATATGAAATAACAAGTTGTAAGAACATGTTAATGACAAAAAAGTACAAAATAATAAGTTTATAGAAAACGACTGAAATCGTTCTTGTCATACTAACACATGCTTTTCAATGAAACGTCCAGGTTTTTTTCTCTCTCTTAAGTGGGGGAGAGAGGGGCTTCGATCCGAAGAGCCTGAGGCATTTGCACTGATTTGCTCCCCTCTTAATTTGGCCTTGCATAATTCAGCGTGTTTTAATTTCTGTATTTTTTTACGTGTGGAAGGAAAATTTTGAGGTAACGGCTAATAGTATCCTAGCTTTGTCTACATTTTTATAAATGCTGAAGCAGCTATAGCTACAGTTTCTAAAATAAACTCTCCATGAAAATATATATTTAGATTAAATAATGTTTATATAAAATAACAACAGAGGTTGGCATTTTACGGTCTGCACGTGTTGGTTAATAATGTTGAAATTAAGCGAATGTAGCTTACATTTCTTCAAACTTTCCTCCTAGTCGTCATGATTATCTTGTTAAAGACGTGAAAGTTTTTCCACAATTTATGAACATGTTGGGTTCCATACTATAGTCTACGTATTTATCACGGCGAGATCAAGATGGGATGGAAACAAGAATGACCCATAACCCCAAATACACTGACTCATCGTATTTGTTACTAGAATAAAAATAAAAATCTAGCAGACCAAAAGTGGTGTTAATAAAGCAGATATTGGACTTCAGAATTAGCTAATGTTCTGTTGCTGTTAAAAACTTTCGCCCTGCATTGTGGTACAAACGCACAATGTAGCAACGATAGAAAGTTAAAAACCTTACTGCTTAATATAACTGTTACCTGACTGGAAAACAATTGGATTACACTGAAACCGTCTATACGTTATAAAGTATTAAGCAACTTCCCATCTAAACAAGTTTTAAAAAAGCACTTACTGACTAATTTTACCCGATATCTGTTACTATATTAAATCAGTAAAACACACGGAGAAATCATATTAACTACAGGAAACTACTCATACAACGCGTCCCTAATCTTATGCTTAGTATTGAGGATTTTCGTACATTACTAACTTCAATAGGAGATCCCGAAACATTTAGAACCAACTGATGCGATTTGATATCTTAGATCCCAAGTGAGAATTAAACAAGTTCGATCTAAGTAACAATCAACATTTATTATATGAATCAAAAGATCTTTATAAATTCTTTAATTTACACTTCCAGTTAGTGGAAGGATTGCTCTTTAACTGTTTAAATATTTCCGATGGTGCTTATAAGCTTGACCTGAGCGTAACAGTCATCAATAGTTGATGTGCTTAAAACGTAATATTAATAATAATTACCAAGTATCGACTTTTGCATTTCATTTTTTACATAACAAAAATAGTAGAGTATAAATAATCAATCTTAGTATCTTAAACAGTATGTGAAACACAGAGCCTATAACGTCATACTATAATAGTTGAAAGAGCGCATCTTTCAGTTCAAGAAGCAAGAATTTATCATAAACCACCTGTCTCCTTTTCATAGTTCACGACAAACATCTGTGAAGAAAGTAAGAATTTATCATAAACCACCTGTCTCCTTTTCATAGTCCACGACAAACATCTGTGAAGAAAGCAAGAATTTATCATAAACCACCTGTCTCCTTTTCATACTCCATGACAAACATCTGTGAAGAAAGCAATAAGTTGTCATAAACCACCTGTCACCTTTTCATAGTCCACGACAAACATCTGTGAAGAAAGCAAGAATTTATCATAAACCACCTGTCACCTTTTCATAGTCCATGACAAACATCTGTGAAGAAAGCAATAAGTTATCATAAACCACCTGTCACCTTTTCATAGTCCACGACAAACATCTGTGAAGAAAGCAAGAATTTATCATAAACCACCTGTCACCTTTTCATAGTCCATGACAAACATCTGTGAAGAAAGCAAGAATTTATCATAAACCACCTGTCACCTTTTCATACTTCATGACAAACATCTATAACGAAGCAATAAGTTATTGTAAACCACCTGTCTCCTTTTCATAGTCCATGACAAACATCTGTAACGAAGCAAAGGTTTATTTTAAACCACCTGTCTCTTTTTTTTTTATTGTCCATGACAAAAATATCTCTCTCACTAAGGAGGGATGTATCGTAAACCATCTGTTTGCCTTCTCAAGTCCATGACAAACATTGCTCTATCAAGAAAAAGGAATTTGGCGTAAACCACCAGTCAGACTGTTTACACTCCATGCCAAATATTTGTGAAGAAGCACGGATATATCGTAAACCACCGGTCTGTCTTTTCACAATCCATGACAAATATCTCTCATACGTGAGAAGGGGAAATTTATCGTAAACCACAAGTTTGCCTCTTCACAGTTTGATGACAAACTTATCTAATTATTACAAAATGCTAAAGAATGAAAACAAGAGCGAAATTTTAGAAAGATGTTTATTTCATTTCATATAAATTTTCAGTATTACAAGGATATACTTAGAGCGAATTCGTGCGATACAGTTTTATATATATCTTGCTCGCGGCGAACTACGCCCCAACAGTCGTGGGTTACGACAATGTTTTCGTCTGCACACTACTTCGTCGGGTCAAGTGAGCCCTCCCCTGACCCTTAAGAACCACCTGCCGGTCCTACCCCGCCTCTTCTGTTCTCTCGGCAGTGACGTTGCGCGTGACTTATATTTTGGACGAGCTCGCGGACCACACTTTGAGAACCGCTGCTTTAATTTTCCTATCTAAATAGCTCAGTTTAAGTAAATTAAGAAAAGAATGAAAGCCCTAAACAGTATTTTATATCAAATTACGCCATTGATAAGGTTCTGACAAACTTGAAATAACAGCATTAAATTTTGTCCAACTAACAAACTGAATGTTATACTATCACCATCATTCTACAGCTTGAGCTACTTACTGAATCTAATGTGTTTACTAATAATAGGTAAGCAAACAGCCTATTATCATATTATCGTTATGTGTTTACTCACCAAGTAATATGTTTACTAATTAACAACACAAGCACTTCTTTAGTCACAATGGCTTTTAAGTTTTATGCTTTACAATAATTTATTCTCTGATTGTTTGTTAAGCACAAAGCCACATAATAAGCTACTTGTGCACTGCTCACTGCCTGTATCGAAACCCTATTTTTAGCTTTATAAGCCCTCATTAAGCAGTATGTGTTGATAATACACGGTAACTTCAGCTGAAAATTAAATCTTTGGATGTGTAATTAAGTCAACTTAATATTTTTCATAAATCTAACATTATCTTTATCCAACGAGATTAATTTCGAATTCTCAGGGTTAAATTACTTTGACCTTTCATAGAATAATTAGTTATTTTATAATCAATTATTGTTTTTAGATCAAAATTATCTGTAGTCTTTTCCCAAATAAAAAGTGGTACCAAAACTATTCATGCCTTTGTTCCTATTCTGCTAAGAAATATTCTCAGAGACAAGCCCAGGCTTGTGGGTATAGCATATATAATTACTTGGTGTTGTGAAAAAAAAACACACCTCATTTTACACTAGAAACGTGGCAGCACAAGTCTTAAAATCTAAATATTTTTACTTTTATTTCATTTATAGATATTATTATATTACCATTAAACTTCAAACCTATGATTTTGAGTATCATTATTTTACAGTTTAATTAAAACTGATTAGCAAGTGTAAAATAAAACTTTGTTAGATATGAAATAACTTAAATATTCTTTGGTAAGAGCCAAATAATTCAGTCATTTTCCTGAAAGGGGGCCAAAGGCTCCCTGAAGGGGTCACCTTTTTTAACCACTCGCACCACTATACCGTAGTGTGTCTCTCAATCAGTCAGTAGGCACTAAAATGACGTCACATAAGAGACGCTTAACGTTGCAATTTGTATTGTCAGTAAAACGTGCGCATGCCATGAATCGCGAGAAGAATTATGCACTCTGTAGGCTACAGCACAGTATAACATAGGAACTTCAAAAGCAAGAAATAAAAATATTTATTACTCTTAACTTTGGTTTTATTTGCTCTTAAAAACAGAACAATCTCGGGAACTCTATAGAAGTTTATATACTATATTTGAGAAAATAAACATTTAACCGATAAAAGGTTATAAAATATCACCAATGACACACGCACACGTGAAACTTATCTTGATTGAATATAAGACGCACCCTTATATTGAAGACAAAGTTTAAGGGAAAAAAGCTACAGTCGCATTTAAAAGATTTTTATTGAACAAAAATTCAATTTGATACTTTGAAAATTAGTATATACTGTTCTAAACACAAAAGACCTCAAAACATCAAAATAAGAAAATACCGTAAATCAAAAAAAGGTTTACTGTTATTTAGTTTGGTTCAAAACCAACAAAATCTTCATTGCTTTCACTGTAATTTATTTTTTATTATTTAGGGAGCATTATAAATAGTTATGTTTTTGAAAGAAGAAAAAAAATACTATTATTATAAATAACACGTTTCAATTGAACTAAACTAT
>NW_013665620.1:1441062-1454801 GCF_000517525.1 Limulus polyphemus
GATTTTGACATCAAATTTTGGGGTAAAAAAAATTCGTCTTATACACCGAAAAATACGGTAATTATAACTTGCTTTCATACCTACTACTGCAGTCCTACTGGCCACATGAAGAACTACTAATCACAATGTGAAGATGGTTCTGTTTATTAGTGAAAAGCAATAATAATGTCGATTGAAGGAGAAATCTCAAAAATAAAGTATTAACAAAAATCAATCCAAACTTCAAAACTGATTTGTTAAAAAAATAAATAATGAGTAAGTGATTGCTTAGTATAATGATAAAAACAATAATCAAAATTGTATACGAACTTATTAAAATTTCTTCACGTTTTGAAAGAAATTTAGGCCTATTTTCGTCACGCCTATTATCCCGTTGAAACATGTCATAATATTTTTTATTAATTATTGCGCAGTTTTATCGTTTTTTATTATCTTACTAACATACGTGTAAATGAATCATTTGTACGTTTAGTAGTAAAAAACACAGGTGGATCGAGCCCAAATTCGGGGCGCCAAAGCAAATACAGCGAGTAAGTATTTCCAAAGAAATAAAAGACGATTTGCTAACGGGAGTGCTGCAAGCATCGATTTCGAGTCTTCTCCTATATACATATATATATATCAGTAACTTAGGATAATCCTATATATATTATATATATATATATATATATATATCAGTAACTTAGGATAATCCTATCTATTATATATATATATATCAGTAAGTTAGGATAATCCTATATATTATATATATATATATATATCAGTAAGTTAGGATAATCCTATATATATATATATATATTATATATATATCAGTAACTTAGGATAAGTGTGAGAATTTTCTATTTATATGCTATATAACATTATTCAGCATATTTCAATACTCCTACTATTCTAATTAAAATGGAATTATCTGTTCAGAAAACATTTCGACTCAACGCTCTGAAAATGTTCCATCGTCATCATCATAGATTTAGACAAGCAGAAACCTGTAAAAGGCCGATTTTTGTTTTCATGTCTCAGCAGAGACACGTGCTGTTTTTCTGTTGTTTCTTCTCTCTCTCTCCTTCTTCCAAACAGTTTTCAATCGACCGCTATTCCTTCATTTCTCAGGGGATTGAGTTGGAACTGAGTAGGGTTATACTTTGGTCCAATACACCCAGACATATTTTTCATTTTTTTTATTTAGGTCTTTTTTAAGGATTTTATTTGGTTAAAGGTCGAATAAACCAAAAATGTATATTTTGGGATTCTGTGCAGTCATATTTATAGCAATCACGATGAAACTTAACACAAATATAAATGTTCATGGGCTTAACACATTGACATACAAAAAAAAAGTTGATTTGCCCATTTTGAGTCTTTTAGGTGGGGTCAAAACTCACAAAAAATACAATTTTCGGAGTTTTGGTCAGGTCCCACACATTGACAAACGAAAATGGTGGTCTTGCTCATTTTTAGTAATTATAGGGGGTCACAATGCCAGAAAAAGCATAATTTTAGGATTTTTTTGACAATAATTCCGCCGTATTTCGGCTAATTTACATGGGATTTGATATAAAGATATATTTTTACTGATCCCATACATATACGTATAAATGTAGGATGTGCCCATTTCTAATCATTTTAGGGTCGCCAAACTGTTGAATAAACCTATAATTTTTTGGGTTTGGTCAATTACTTAACCATATTTCGGCCAATTTACATGGGATTTAGTACAAACATACTCTTTGCAGGTCCGATTTTTGACAATTTTTTATTTTTCTGGTGTCAAAATTGGCCATGCTGGGATTGCTTAGCGGAGACATGTTGCATTCGTTCGAGAATGTCGGCCTCTTTAACTTGTTTTTGCAGCGATAATAGGTTTTTTACGGGTTTTTTTTTTCAATTATTGATATAAAAACACGTATCATAACATAATACTTAAATCGAGTATCTTATAAAAAATTAATGCTAATTATAATTCATTCTATTAATTTTAGTTTTTATATGTTTGAAACATTCATCTATATTTTAATTATTATTATTATTATTACCCAATCTATTCAGTACTAAAAGTAATTTCCATAAGGTTTCATGAGGTTAGTCTAGAATTGTATTAAGTTGGAAATAAACGAAATAAAATATATTTTATTACTAAGTGGATTAAGTGGTAGTAAATGTATCTTTCATAATAACAATAAAATGAAACAGAATGATTTTTATTGGGTATGTCGTTTTGTGATAAACTAATAACATTGTTAGAATGCCGTTGTATGATATGAACTCGTGCTAGATCGTCGTCATTTAATGGCGAAAACGATGTCCCCTATAAAAATGATCTAATCTTTGTATCTGTTGATAAAAAAAAGGGTATTGATGCTCAGTAAAATTACAGAATTTTAGTTTCCTACTGTTTAAAATCAAAGAGGTAACTTAAGGTCAAGGCAACATGCACAAATTAAAGCAAAATGTTTAATTACACCATTAGTATTGGGTAATATATCTTGGTGGGCTCGTAGTAATATTAAAGCTTCAAATCTGTTCTCGGACGTTGTACTGCGCAGGGCTGTTAGCGTGCGTTCCACCTTCGAGAAAATTCTTTCAGCTTCAACTGTATACACTGGAAGCACTGCAAGAATTGCCAGAAATCGTTAAATATTCTAGAACGCTTCAACAGATCATTCATTCAGAGTAACCTAAGTCACCTGTCTTGTCTTCATATCGCTGGTGGCACATTGCAGACCACACATTATACCTCGCCTTCGCTTGTTCTTCTATATGGTCATCTAATAGAAACCTATACTTCTCTCAGCCTGGTTTTAACGAATTGCAGTCCGTATTCCTTGCATTGTTTGGAAGAAGAGCATACACACTGAAAACGTGTCTCTGATGCTCCGTGAAACGACTTCTAAGGTCTTGCCACACTGCATGTGCTGTAGATATGGTTAAATTAATTCTGAAGTAGCTCTCAGCATCAAGATCGTCTCCAGCATTGGTTCTGAAGCGTGAATTGTCAACTGAACATATTTTGAGCTTCGGAGAGCAAAACTATGGATTCTTTATCAATACTGTTCCTGAGTTATTGCAGAACATCTAGAACACAATCTAACGCAATTATTAAATCCTTTCTTTTTCTTGAAGGGCCAGCGACAAAGGACATAGAAGTATTATCACACGTTTCAGGATATAAATACCAGCCAAGAAATCAGTCTTGTAATTTGCTTGTAGATGCTGTTGTACATTCTTGTCACTACATTGTATTCTGAATTGCGAACGTTAGCATCGTTCTCTAAAGGAAATGAACCACTTCGATCTATAACACCAATGGGAAATTTTAGATAGCAGCAAATTTAAGAAATTTCAACAATGTAAGCTAGAGCTTGCCTTTTGTATTGGATTTGTTTTGCTTTCACTGTTTCCAGCTGCAGTTTTACTTAAGCTTCAGGTTTTCTGACTCGCAGAATGAAATCCACTGCTCCTGCGGCATGCTTGTTATAATATGCAGAGCGGCTCACGGACGTCCAAAATGTTAGTAAGGTCAGAGAAATCAGTAACTGGACGTGTTACCAATTTCCTCATTTTGTAACTTTTATCTTTATCTCTTTCTAAAAAGAGAACTCGTGCATCACATCATGATATATCTAACCACTTGCAACAAGTAAGATGATCCCCATGAATTCTTCTCGGTCGTTTTACTCCAAGTTCCATGTGATATCGAATGGAAAACTGAGTCTTTTCCATAGGATACCATTGTCTCTGCATTGAAGCTACCTTTTCTGCATCACTAAATTACTTGACTCTATCTATTATAAAGCTAAAGTCAGTGTAAGGAATTATGGTTGCCGCAAGTTCATCCTGTTTAGGTAAAACAGAAATTTCCTTGGGTTCTAAGAAAACAATTTCACAAGAACCACGAGTATCGAAACCCGGTTTTTATGGGTGTGAGCCCGCAGACTTGCCGCTGAGTCACTGGAGGGCCAATAAATCACTAAACAGATTAATGGGTCCGCTAGTGAGTGTGTTTGTGTGTATCGTATTACTGGTGCTTGTAATAAGATTTTATTACCGTTTTACAAACATTAATACATTAGATACTTAACACATATATCAGTGGGACAAATCTCAATAATTTGTTAATCCATCAAAGTTCATGTGTATAAAGATTTTGTTTATGAACACAAAAAGTATAACTTCAAATGGCTACCTAATCACGTTATCCTTTTTGTTAATCCATCAAATTTCATATAAAGTGTATAAAGTGTTTGTTTATGAACATTAAAGCTATAAATTCAAATGTCTAATCACGTTATTCCTTACATTAAGTCAGAGTGTTGATGAATTAATGTGTATACGTGTGTTTCTACTGAATCAAGTATGATATATATTGTTGTAGGTTCTTATACCTCATGTATTTATTAGCGATCTGATCATTGTAACAAACAATGAACAGACTGTACTTGACAAGTATGCATATAAGATTTCACACAGTCTTGTTGTGTTTGTATTAAAATAAAAACATTCCCTTTTCTGATTGCGAAATAAGAAACTTTCATATCAACTAAACACATAATATTGATGTATGAAGCATTCAGTTCCAATAATTCACATTATATCGATACTTTATATGTTTATAATGACATTTCTTTTTGGCTCCCTCTGGTAGATTAATTCAAAATTTTTAATTGAGCACACACCGATTTTTCACTCTTATGGCAGATAATTACTGTACTTATAGACAATGTTAACAACTGAATATGCCATAAATGATTCTAGAATGTTCTATCTTGAAGTAAATACATTGTTTCATTTAATTGCTAACATCATTTTACAGGATTTAGTGATCTGCTTTCCTTTTACGGTACTCGTAATTCAAATATAATATAGCTATTTAATTCAAAAGACACATTAAATTAATTACGAGCTTCAAAAGGTTTTCAATAGCTTACTACCATATCTCTAGTGAGGCCCACATAACTGCTAATTGATTTCATTCGTTTCATCTGCTTTCCAACTAATGTGTGTCGAAAACGGAAAACAAATTCGACAAAGTCTATTACAACTACTAATACCTAAAAGTATAGAGCTGAGCAGTATTTCGTTTAATAGTTGAATCTTCTGATTACAAAGGTAGTAGTCCACCTAGTTTAATAGTTGAATCTTCAAAGGTAGTAGTCCACCTAGTTTAATAGTTGAATCTTCTGATTTCAAAGGTAGTGGTCCACCTAGTTTAATAGTTAAATCTTCAAAGGTATTCGTCCACCTAGTTTAATAGTTGAATCTTCAAAGATAGTAGTCCACCTAGTTTAATAGTTGGATCTTCAAAGGTAGTAGTCCACCTAGTTTAATATTTGAATCTTCAAAGGTAGTAGTCCACCTAGTTTAATAGTTGGATCTTCAAAGGTAGTAGTCCACCTAGTTTAATAGTTGGATCTTCAAAGGTAGTAGTCCACCTAGTTTAATAGTTGGATCTTCAAAGGTAATAGTCCACCTAGTTTAATAGTTGGATCTTCAAAGGTAATAGTCCACCTAGTTTAATAGTTAGATCTTCAAAGGTAGTAGTCCACCTAGTTTAATAGTTGAATCTTCTGATTTCGAAGGTAGTAGTCCACTTAGTTTAATAGTTGGATCTTCTGATTTCAAAGGTAGTAGTCCACTTATTTTATGTCTCAGTTCTTAACTTCAACGATAATAATGCATGAATTTTAAAAGTAGGAAGTTTGAAATTACTGATTTGATAAATGTTTCAATTATGTGAGATGTATTTAGAGGAGCATCGTTTGTTTGTTTATTGTAAAGCACAAAGCTACGTAATGGACTATCTTTTCTGTGCCCAAAATAGGTACTGAAACCCGGGTTTTAGCGGTGTGAGCCCTCAGACATACCAGTGAGTCACAAATGTGCAGAAGCACAGTAGTAAGGCACTGTGTTTAGGGTGAATTTCAGCTGGCACACACCGACGCAGTATCAAATCATTTTAAAGACATCACTTGGTATTGGCATAATATTTTTTGCACTAAATTATAATTATTAGATTTAGTATATTGACTACGCTGTTAAATCATAAAATAGCGTAGTCAATGTAGTACGTTTAATATATTAGAAAACAGAGAAGGGGCGTATTTGCGTACTCGCCATGCAAGTATACTGTTTATTAGAATAAATATGTCTCAAAAAATCGGTTTTGAATGCGCTTCATTTCTTAAAATCAATTTAGACCAAATTCTTTGTAAAGATATTGATTAGTGACATAAACTTAGTTCTAAAAGTTGTTCAAAGATATAACGGGTTTTTATATCTTATAGTTGTTTGTCGAAACTTTGATCAGGTATGTATTTCTACTCAGATACAAAGTAGTGCAAAATGGATCGTCATTTAAATATCTGCGAACATTTATTCGTCACATTAGTGTCGGACTGATAACACATGATAAGAAATTTTGCTAGGGAAATGCATGTATTCTAGACATAAATGATGTGTGCTCTTTTCTTATTTCCCTTCAGTGGGACAGCAGAAATTTATTTACGGACTTACAATACTATAATCCGGCGTATTATTAGACAAAGTACAGATAGCCCATCATTATGTAGCTTTGCGCTAGCAAAAACGACTTTTCTTATTTGAAATATAACACAATGGAATAAATATCAGTTACTTACAAATTTATTAACAATGAATTGAGCACTTTCACTCTTGTTATATTTCCACTTCTGACACTTACATTCCTGTGAATAAATATGAATACATATATATATATATATATATATATGTATTCATATCACAATGTTCATAGTTCTTCTATCACTATGAAACCGAACAATTTACATGTCATACGGACAATGTAAATTGTTCGGTTTCATAGTGATAGAAGAACAAATGGTGATATGTTCCGTGTGATTATATATATATATATGTATTCATATTTATTCACAGGAATGTAAGATACGCTTGAACACATTATGATATTTGCACGAACATGGTGCGCGCTTTTCTTCTACTGACATGATTATTTGCACTAAAAGTAAAGGCAATATAGAAAATTAGAAAAACAAAACACATGTCTGTGCACTTTTAAGTCTTGACTCTTCGACATTCAAACAGAAGAGAATAGATTTTGTAACTTCTAATACAGAAACCATTTTTCACCTATGATCATTTTATCATGATATATATATATATCAATTTTGTAAACATAGCACAAAAAATTCATATTAGTTTATTCTTCTACTGGACCGAATGCGGCTCTGTAATTAGCATACCGGACTGTGGAGTTGAAGTTCGAGTCTCGTTACCACAGAAAAAGAAAAATCGCGCTCCGCACTTTGAGGCCATGGATGCATTATAAGAGCAACGGTCAAATCCTAACATTCGGGTAGTCAAAGAATTGACGGTGGGTGGTGTTGACTAGCTGCCTTCTCCCTAGTTTATCACTTCAAAGTTAAGATTGGGTAGCACAGATAGCCCTCGTGTACTTTATGCGCAATCAAATAACCAAACAATGTGAATTGGAAAATATTTCAGATACCAGCAAAACAATGGGCCTATGGCCCACAATTACAGGTTTCATCAGCCCACCGTCTTTGACTGTGTAAAAATATATCATTGTCGCTATAATGCAAGTTTAATTTATTTAACAAAGTTACTAATGGCAATTAGTTGGCTTACTTATTTACGTGCTCTGATGTAAATCAGTGTCAAATTTGGGGTCCACTTTCGGGAAATTCCCGTAAAAGTGTTTTCGCGAAAACCCAGATTTCCTAAGGAGTTGGGTGAAACGTTTTACCTTTGTGTAAACCTTGGGGCGAAGACGATTCATTTGTCAACACTTAGAAGTTGGTGAGCCCAGCAGCTTAGAAGAAGGGTAATCCCCGGGTTTTCCAAAGAGTGTGAGCAAAAATTTTACTATTGTGTAAACCTCGGGACCAAGACGATATAGAAGTAGGTGCGACCAACGGTTTAAGAAGACTTACGTGATACACAGACACTGAATCTTATTATATTAATTTTATTTTTAGCTGTTCCTAATGGTACATCACGTAATTTTTGATAAGGCCTTTCGTCCTAAAGCTACAATAAAAATGCAATGCTATTTGTTAATTGTTTGTTGTGGACTGTGGTTCGGCTTTTTTGCTGTGTGGTTGAGTTCCTGAACAGCTTGAAGTACGTTACAGAAACATACACACTCTTTTAAAAATCAATTGAAAGTACTAAAATATTAGGTCTAATAATTCATAGATTCAGCGCTGTTCCTTTTCAGCGAATTATTACAAATCCATATATGTTTCATAATAAACTTTTACTCCGCTGACAGAACAACAGTTTTCAATCTACAAGCAGTTGTTAAACAATCGACTAAATGAAATACGTTCTAATTTTAAAGTAAAAAAATAACGAGAAATATTCCACCTCATACTCTGTCGTTCTTTGTCCCTCTTCTCAAACTTAGTATGACGACAGTGATCCTTTCAATCCCACAATATTGGTTAATCAACAACAGATATTTTTTTTGTTTTACAGTCAACGTTAATTCGTTCAATCCGATCATCTATACAGCTAAGATGAAGAATATTTTTCTTTCTTAACTTTCAATCTAAAAATCTAATAAAATCTAAAAATCAGAAACATGATCAAACACTCAAAATGTTAATTTCTCACTGATGAAATAAATTGGGAAATAAGTAAACGAAACTGTAAATAATTCTTGTTCACAAAATACCATCGTAATTCCAGTCCAGTTTTCCCTTTTCCACTGAATCCACTCTGTTACTTTTATTCTAGAGTTTATATAACTGTGTTTTTATCATTCTGAGCCGTATGCTTTTCTAATCCCTCATTGTAATCTACCTTTGTATTTAGGGCCAAGGCACTGTGAGGTAAGACTGTAAAATTCAGACATAAATTTGTATGTTTTGTTTCTTTGTTTGTTTGATATATATATTTGCCCCCCCCCGAAAGTTTATAACGCTGGAAACCGGTTTTCGACACCGATAGCAGGCATAAAACAAATAACTAATTGTGTAGCTTTGTGCTTAATAGTAAACAAACAAATTGGAGCAAGTGTTATCTGTGCTAGCAATAATTTATTTTGAATCAATAAACTAGACTCTAGAAGGAAGGTTACTAGTCAACAGCACCTATCGCCAACTTGGATTACTCTAATTGAATTGGCCTTCTTTATTCTAACTCACACATTGCTCTAAAGTGCGAATCACGATTTTATGACAACTAGATGTGATCAATGGAACCTCAGATTCACAGTTCTGTACACTAATCAATAAACCACGTCCAACCCGGCTTTGTTGATGTCAATTTCAGTCCCATGTATCTACATCATATTCACTCAAACTTAAATCTTTTACAGACAAGTTCTCTGATCAACACCTGTGTCCAAATAAGAAGGGAATTAACTTAGGCGGCTTACTCTTAATATACAACCTATTCCTGCGATTCATTTCTGTCATATTCGCTGTATTCCGCAATTAGCCAAATGCATAGGTCATTAGTAGCTGCTGTTAATACATAACTAAGATCAATACCAATTTTCATCAATCGCTCAACGGTACAAGAAGACATAATCAATGTTTAACCTAATTATATCACAAAATATGCTAAAAATCGAAATAAACCGACAGTGTAATGAGAAAAGAAGAGACACACTTGATTTCATGCAAGGCGAAGCTTATACTGTATTACGCTTTTTATAACCAATCCGATTATTACATCATACTTTATCAAAGCTCTTTTACTTTGGTGAGGAGTTCCTTTATGGCAAGCTGCAAATTACTTCAGCTACAGACAGAACGCTAGCCTGCCAGGAGAGATAAATTTAACAAAAGAAGGAGTTTAAGAGAAAATCACTATATTACATAAAAGGAGGGTTTTAAATAGGTTCGGGTAGTTTGAGAGCATTTTCTACAACCTGCACTCAAATCAATAACTGATATTTACAGAAATGCAACCTTCCTCCGTCAAAGGCAAACTAAAAACCATTCACAGAATATGTCATTTTCCCCTCTCTCACACAGTAGTGAAACAAGTCAGTTCGTTTAATCTCAAATCAAAGAAAAAGCCCAACTCATATAGAAAACCTTGAGCCTTCTTCACAAAGGGGGAATTAAACGCAACCTCTTGCACAACGAATGTAAAAACTAAATTAAAGGAGGCAAAAAACGTAGAAAAAGAAAAGAAATACTGTCAAAAGGTAATTTTGAAAAGATTATTAAAGTAGTTAAGATTATTGGACCAAATGTAGTAGCAACCTAGAATCGAAAGCATTAACTATTGTTAAAACGAATCTATGTCTTTGAAACATGTTACAAAAACTCTAATTATATATTTATTACCATACGTGTTTCAAGTTTGTTAGTTTCTTGGGACATTCATGCAAGAATGTAAATTCGTGGGAAGGCAGCTAGTCAACAGCATCCACCGTCAACTTTTGGTCTACTCTAGTCGAACACCAGGATTTGGCCGCCACTTTTGTAAGAAATCCACGGACTCAAAGTACGAGATGTGATATTGCGGCAACAAGATGTGAACCATTAACCTTCAGATTCACAGTCAGGCACGCTAACGACTAGGCCACACTCGGCCCTTCCTGTTAAGATTTCGATGAAAATATTTATTTGTATGAGTGCCCACGAGGGAATATATTATTTGTGTCAGGTTTTTACATATGTGTGGGCAGGATTGTTTACAGTTGGTGTCTGTGACTTGTTTAATAATTATATATACAAACGAATATTCGCTACACAGTTAATCACCACAGTTGTATCCAGAGCTTTCAATAATCGTTTCTTTTCGTCAAAGTACACAAAGGCTGGTTCAGTTACTTTAGAACACAATTTATAAGACTCATTATTCTTCTATACTCTGTTGTTACAATACAGTCTGCGATAATTTCACTTTAAAAAAAAAGCGCCAATACACTTTTTACAGCTATACTCACAAACACAAAATCTAGCTCTATCTATCTAACTAGCCTTGTCTTACCATGTCTTTCCTTTTTTTAACTACATTTTGGATGCGTATTTATAAATAGCCCAATTGAGGCCTAGAACTTTCCACATACACTACGAGATATTAGGATGTACTAATACTCGAGAAAACTTCTAACAACATGACGCAGTAATGGCCCGGCATGGCCAGGTGGATAAGGCGCTCGACTCACAATCTGAGGGTCGCGGGTTCGAATCCGCATCCCACCAAACATGCTCGCCTTTTCAGCCGTGGGGGCGTTATAATGTGACGGTCAATCCCACTATTCGTTGGTAAAAGAGTAGCCCAAGAGTTGGCGGTGGGTGGTGATGACTAGCTGCCTTCCCTCTAGTCTTACACTGCCAAATTAGGGACGGCTAGCGCAGATAGCCCTCGTGTAGCTTTGCGCGAAATTCCAAAACAAACAGACGCAGTAATACAACAAGCGCCGATTTACAGCAGTTGAACTATAGAACGTATGATTCGTACAGTTATGTAAACAAACCTGCGATAAACGTTCGCTTTTAAAAATAAATAAATTTAACCTTCACGTTATACTTAATTTAATATTTATTGGTGTTATGAACGAACAAAAGCTAATGCATTGAAAATCTTAATACTCCTTCATTTTACTACTTTTTCACTGGTCTGTACTCACGTCACATCACACGAAACGCTGATATAATTTATCATTTTCTAAGTTACTTAATGATTCGAAATGGTGTATTTAAGTGTTTTACACTCACAAAAAAGAAACCTATCATTCTATATGTATTTTAAGAACTTGTAGCATTCCGCCAAAATTTCATTCTTCGTATTGTTAGCCGACACTAGGCAGCTGGTACATAATTGAATAGAGTTGTTTAAACATTTTTTTAACAACAAGTAAAAGCTTGGAATGGTCTATTCTTTCATTGGGGTGTATCTATGAGCCAGACTCTATTCAATTACTTAATGATTATCTTATAATATATATGAGAAACTCATATGACTGGATAATTGAGACCTAGTAACTAAAAACAAGTGTTTATTCACTTAAATAGAAATCTGTACAAAAACGATAGTTAAAAAGTTATTTTTTAATATTCTGTATCATCTTAAAAACAATTAATAGCCTTATTAAGGTAAGTAATGCAACATTAGATCCAGATAATTCAAATGTAACTATCGCTTGATGTTTGGAATTATAAAGGAATTCAAAAAATAATTCATGTTTTGTATTGATAAAAATATGTACAAACTCAGGTTTTTGGTGATAAATGGCATGCATGTAGAATCCAAGTTTATTAAAAAATAAAGACTCATGTTCAAACTGATAAAGAATGAACATCTAAAGCGATCCATATTGCAACAACTAATAAATATTTACCACTAGAGATGTACAATTAAATTAAGAAAGGGTATTCGTACAACAAAGAGTTGTATACTTTATATTAAAACGATTTTTGAGCTTCACCACATCATTCCAGCCCATGTCGCCACATCTACTCCTGCTCTACCTGACAGCCGTTCACCTTGATAATAGCCCTGCAGCGTAGTTTCTATTGCAAAAGGCTCCGCCTCAGGGCTATCATGTTCAAAGCACACCGCTCCTTTCTGGATGGGCGTTCTTTTATTCGCTTACTGCACGAGGACGATGATTTCCCTGCACCCGTTTCAACAGTTAGATTACACAAAGTCCATAAGTGCTGCGTCAGGTGACTTGATAAGTATATCTTCATGTGGAATAGAATGAATATCCGTTTTAATGGCTGGAGACGGCTTGAATGGGTAATGAAGAAAAACTTTAATATAAGCTTAACATAACAGCAAATGTACAACGTTTCGACAAGGTTTTGTCATCATTAGGTACCTCTCATCAAGCCGTCTCCAGCCATTATTAGTCTCAAAGTGGGTTCATCGTCAATTTGAATATCCATTTTATTCTCCAGGTTCTCGAGGTATCAACGAGTGGTTTGACTGGAAGTCTTATTTTAGTGAACTCATGCCTTGTTAGCCTCGTTTCCAGACGGAGATCCTTGATTATGTTGCATACTGTTGCCTGGGGCTCTTGGATGGCTTTTGCCACTGAACTTTGTTTACGTGGATTCTTACATACTACAAGACATCGTACTTTGATTAACACGGCTGTAGTACGACTTCTTGCAGGTCTCGTTTTCGATGATCCATATTCCTTTGTTTTCCAATGTCATTAAGTACAAGGGATATCCCCATCCTGTAAGTTCTGAATGCACGATCTGAACACATCTTTATGATGCGAGTGTGTGAAAATTTTGCTGTTACATACCCTTTTTAAAATCGACCAATTTTTGGTGTTATCACATTGTCCAAGAACGCCGAGTAATGTCAAAATGTAATTGGGATACGTGCTGTTCCACCACGACCCTATATATAGTAAGCAATTACTGAGCTATCGAAGAAAGTGAAAGTAAAACCAACTTTAGTACTCAAATTTTACAGCACAATAGTTCGAAAATTATATATTTAACGGTCAACTTTTCGTTTGCTTCCTCTACTTCAAGAGCATAAGCTTACTGACAATCACAGTAAGTTTACGCTGAAATTTGTACCATTAAGTGCATTTCTGTTACATGGTGAACCTTTTTCTTGTAAACTAAAGAAAATAACGCACAATATACGTTGTTTTTGGGGTTGTTATTTTTTGTTTTGTTGTTACAAGTTGTAAGATGAATTGGAATAATCACTCTTCTGTCGGCCCGGCATGGCCAGGTGGATAAGGCACTCGACTCGCAATCTGAGGGTTGCGGGTTCGAATCCCTGTCACA